>NC_140964.1:24299730-24314730 GCF_056783735.1 Eptatretus burgeri
TATTTGATATTTTTCACATTCATTATGTTTTCCATTTATATACCAAGACTGAGATTTTCTCCACTCTTTAGTTTGATTAATACTTGGTTTAACCATTTATATATTGTGAAAAAACGCAAGTGTAGCCCTTAAAAACCCTAACCCATCTTCCCATCGTTAAAACATAATCTATTTTATACACTCTATCATACAATATCCATATGGAACACAATCTATTCCATTATCTAAAATAAATCTCTTATCATCAAAGGCTCCTAATGCCTTTTTATTTACTTCTTCACTATATATGTTATGTTTATAACTTCTTATTGTATTCATTTTCCTATATTCTTCTTTCTTATTCATCAAACAATTATAATAATTTCTAAAAGTTATTGATTTCTTTATTACATATTTCTTTATTCCCTTTAACCTCTTATCAATCTGTTCACCATACTTATAAGCATATGCCTTTGCTCTCAATCCAATAAACTCACTCATTACTTTTCCACCCAACTCATCCTTAAACTTACCAATAACCTTTTCATTCTTTTTGGAAAATAACTCACTCTTCTTGCTGAAATTACTTGTATCATATACTCCAATATTTTTCTTCATATCTTCATAAACATCATCAGTTTTTATATCTAGGATAAAACTATCAGTATCCATATACAACAATGAAACATTTTCACCATACTCTTTCTTTAAGTCATTATACAAATAATCATACATCAATATCTTTGATAAATCAAGAACTGCTGTTCCAATATAAATTGGTTTATCCATTACAATACTTTCCTTTTTCATATGAATTGCAGAAAAGTTCTCTGAAAAAACCTCTTCTCTCTCAAAACTTGGTTTATTTATCAATCTCGAAGCTTCTTTCCAAGATGTTGCGAATCTAATGTTTTGCCTGTTTCTAACATTTTCCATAGTCTTTCCAAATACAGCATTATTCATTAATTTATAAAAGTCCCCTTCAAATTTTACTTTTGTATTTGCTCTCATATCTGTATTAAATTGAATATACTTTTTCACCCAAGGACTTTGTTTAAATTTTAAAACTCTATGAATTTTAACTACTCTCAATCCTTCTCTCAAAAACTGTTTTAAGCTTCTCTGATGTAAAACATATCCCTCTTTATCATAGAATGTTGTTAATAACTTTTCTGTTGATTTGCTTTTAATATTAAAACTTTTATGATAATCACTTAACCATTCTTTCTTTGGAGTTTCTTTCTCACATGCAAAAGGAAGATCTTTATGCTTATTATGAAGATCACTCGGGTACCTCAAATCAACTTCAAAATAATAACCTTCTTCTTCGTTATTCAATTCCTCTTGAGAAGAAATAACAATATTCATCAAAGCCTTTTCATAATCCTTTTCTTCCACCCACTCTAATTTACCATAAGGCAGAGATTGAGACATTGCCCATCCATACAAATTATTAGCATCAAAATACATCAAATAATTACTATCTTTTTCACTATCATAATTTGGAAGATATTTATTATTTGCTTTAGCATATCTTTTTGAACATACTTGTGATATTCCACCTCTCTTGGACTTCTCAATCATCAAAAGCATATCCACATCACTGATTAAATCTATATCTTGTTTTGTCATTTTCAACATTGCACTCCAAGCTAAACCAGGAGCTGTGAAATAGTGGGCAGGATCTAATCCATAACAATTTTTATTATGACAGAGTGATCTAAAAGCTTCAAACACATCAGCTAACAATAAAACATCTGTTTTTAGATATAAATCGTGATATTCTCCAAGGTTCTTTATCTTAAATATTTTCCATATTTCTTGTGCGTGTTTATATTCCTTATCACTTATCTCTTCTTCATAAAGGTTATTATAGAAACTTTCTTTTGAAGGAAGTTGTGTTTCTTTAAATCTCATAAATGAATCCATATAATCATAAGGATAAATTCCCTTACTTGTCAGAATTTTCTCTTTACTTTGAATTTCATTCCTTGTTTGAATTTCCTCTCTCGTAAGAATTCCTTCTTTAATCAGAATTTCATCTTTAATCAGAATTTCCTCTTTAGTTCGAATTTTCTTTATAATTAGAATTTCATCTTCAGTTAGAATTTCTTCATTAATTACAGTTTCCTCTTTACTTTGAATTCTCTCTTTAATCTGAATTTCCTCTTTAGTGAGAATTTCCTCTTTTGGAAAGAATGAATTAAGATTTGGAAAAGAGTCCATGGAGCTTAGATTTGATGCGAGGTAGGCTAGTGGTGTTCCCATAAACTTGTAAGAATCTAAAAACCTAATACGAGTTAAAGGTTTTGTGAATATCATTTTTGAAAATGAAATATACTTTTGACTTGTGTTTGTTATAGCAGAAATATTCCCTGGTGTTTTTGAAAGTTCATTTATAAATAGATGTGTATCATAGTTGGCGCTGTTGTGAAGAAAGACTGGAATAAAAGAAGGTAATTTATAATTAAGATTACAACAGGAATGAGCGGGACCTCTATATTTACCAGTAAGATGACAATGGTCTCTAACTTTAGACTCCTTAATTTCCCCCTCACAAATATGACAGATATTGTTCATTCTAAATTCTAATTTTTCTTCTTTGGTTAATTTCATCGGTTCATTTGTTTCTTTCATTAATTTAGTGAGTCTTATACAATCCTTTTCTAATCGTTTTACAAACTCTTGTGAAGCATTTTTTCCACGATAATGTTCAAGTTTGTTATACTTTTCTCCAACAGATGATTTGATATAATAACAGAAACCACAAGGAATATGTTTTTGATATTTATTTGTATATGGTTCTTTTGGATTAGGAGAAGCAGTATTTATCTTTTTAAGGATACATTCAAAATCAGCGTATATCACAAATGGGTGCATGATAGATTTATTATAATCTTCAAAATAAATCTTTTCACCAGGTTTAGGCATTGTAATTACAGCTGATTTATGATTACTACAATATTTTGAATGTTGTTCTAATCGTTCTTTTGTATGAAATGAATTAAGACATCGCTTACAAGGATATATTTTGTTTGCTGTTCTGAATACCTGAGAAGAGATTAATCTTGATAAATTATTGATGTATGTGTAATGTGAATTCTTTCCAACACTAAAATATAAAAGGTCAATGTGTGTTTCTTCATTTTTATAGTTGTTTGAAATTTTTAATATTTGAACTTTGTTTGTATCCGTTAATCCATATACATTAATAGAAAGATTATTCTTTTTCTCAAATTTAGGAATATCTGTTAATGGCATTGGGAATTTAAAATCTTTAATGTCCAAGGTATTCTCATATTTCATATATTGTTTTACTCTTTCTGAATTACATTTTGGTGGATGTAAGTGAGCAAGAACAGACCAGAGAAAACATTTATTATCATTGTTCTTAATATTAACAACTGCCTTCTTTAGTTTTATTTATTTTGGTAATTCAATATAAGAAGAAGCTTTAAGAGGGTTTGATTTTAGAATGTGTATATCTAAAAGATGATTTTTTAAATATTGAATCCACTTCCTACCACTGTATTATCAACATCCTCCTCTTGTCTTGATAGTTCTTCATAAACCCCACTATTCAAAAAATCTTGAAATGATGTTATAAAATGAAGATCTGTTCTCATATAAGGAGTTTGTTCTTCATCTTGTCTTTTCATATTCATTTTCACTCCCATATAAAACTTTAAAGTTTTTATTTCTTTTAATGTCTTTTTGATAAATTTTTCAACATCGGGTTTCACTATTTCAATTGATTCAGCTATTGATGATGGACCGGGTTCTCCAAATTGAAAAATCCTTATTTTTATATGCCCTTTAAATGCCTCATCAGTGTTTTTAATATAATAGTCTCCCTTTACTTTAAACTCATTTTTCTTGTGTTTTTGTGATTGAAGATGTTGATTATAACTACTCTTCAAAACATCCTTTGAACAGATATCACAATGTTTTCTTTCCAACTCAAGAGGAGATATTTGATGAAATAGATTAAATGTGTGTTTGTTGGTTCGGAGGTGTTTTCTATAATGTTTATATTCGTGATTACAAACATCGCAGTACGTTGTATTCACCATATTTATAGAATAAAACTTTGCTTAAACTAAAATTTTCTTGATGAAAATTTCGTTTAATTTATAGGTGAATCTGTGCTTAAAAACATTTTATCCTCCAACTTTTTCACTTAATAAATACAATGTTTCAAGACACAAAAGACAAGTTTCAATCAATCTCTTCATCTGTTAAAGATACTGAGAAATATGTCAAGGATGTAAAATTGAACAAAGATAAATATAACAACTATTGGATAAAAACTATTATGGTAAATAATATGAGTTCTTCAATTTCCTTCAGTGGAAGGGCTTTTAGTATACCTGGTAGAACATCAATTAAAGTATCTCTAACAAAAGTTTCTCCTCTCCTTCTAGTAATATATTCAAAACTAGAAAAAGCAATGAAACAAGAAAAAGTATCAAAGAACAAAAACCTTATGGATGAAGCTTTAGAAAGAAAAGATAAGACCATCTGTAATATGCAAGGAGAAATTTGTATTTTTTTCAACAACCCTAAAGATGTAAATCTTGATGAAATAAAGGATGTTAATATATCAGGTGAAATGACATTTCGTTCAATAGTAGTTAACGATAATTTTAAAATTACCTTTAATATAAAAAATGTTGTCGTTGAATCTGATAATGAAAAAAGTATATCGATATCGATGGTAATATACAACTGAAAGTATAGATGAATTTCAGTTTAAGTAAAGTTTTACTTTATAAATATGCTAGACTTTCCTGATTCTCCATATGACAAATTTGAGAATTGTCCTGCGTGTGAAAGACGGGGATTAAACACAGAGTCAAAAGCCTATAAACAATGTATATTCTGTGATTATCTTCTAATTAATGATAATAAAAAATATAAAAAGGAAAATAATTCTTTTAGATTTACACCAAAAATGAATTAGTTTACAAGATTGATTAGAGAAATGAATGTAAAGTATGAGGATGATAACACACCTTTCCTTACAAGGGAAGAAACTGAACGTATAAGAGAAATGTTCAAAGGATTGTTGTTGTATATTATTCATGGATGTAATTTTCAGGGAAATATCAACACAAGATATTGTATAAATAAAATAATGGATTATCTTGAAATTAAACCTGAACTTAGGATAAAATATAGAGTTTCTAAAAAAGCCAATAATAAATTAAATAATCTGTTTTTCAAATATATAAATGAATGATTTTTTACCTATTTGGGAAAATAAGATAAAATTTAACAACCATAAAAATCTCCCAAATTCATTAAGATGTCTCATAGTTGGTTCAAGTGGATGTGGAAAAACCTGCTTACTTTTAAAAATGCTCCTCACTCCCAACTTTTTAGATTATGATAATTTAATAATTTTTACAAAGTCGAGTTTTCAACCAGAGTATCAACTACTCTCACAAGGTTTTAATGCTGGTCTTCAAAAAGAAGATATAATAGGTTTATTTAAACGTCAAAAAAACCTAAATGATTATAACATTGAAGATATAATTCAACTATTTTGTGATACACAGAGATGTAAAAAGAAATCAAATCTTATAACTTGTATTCTTAGTGATAATACGGATGATATACCGTCTCCCCAAGATTTGGATAAATCAAAAAAGAACCTCGTTATCTTTGATGATTGTGTTAATGAGAGAAACCAAACGGTAATGGACAGCTACTACACAAGAGGGAGACATTCTTCTTGTAATTGTATTTATCTTAGTCAATCGTACTTTCCAACTTCCTCGTCGTTCCATCAGAAACAATGCTAATACTTTTATTTTATTCAAGTTAAATTCAATAGATATCAATAATTTTTGGAGAGATAATTGTTCTACATTATGTAGTAAAAAGAAATTTGAGGATTATATGAAGCACACGACTGAAAAATATAAATATATTGTTGTGAAACAAGATGAGATATTAAGGGATATATTTTTTGTTTTATAAACAATTACATATATAAATGACAACTATTATTATAAATCTTGTGGGTAAATCTGCTTCTGGAAAAAACTTTCATAAATCAAGGTTCTTGTGTAGTACAAATGAGAATATTGTAAATTTACTTAAAAAACACCCCGTGATACGCATTGTATCAACAACAACTAGAGCAATAAGACCTGGAGAAGTAAAAGGTGAAGATTATCACTATATTTCAGTGGAGGAACATATGCGATTGAGGAATGAAGGACAAATATTTGAGGAGGTTTCTCTTGGTACAACAAAATATTCACATTGTAAGAGTGAGTTAAAGAAACTAAAATCTGGTGGTGTTGGGATATTAGAAACTAATCCAGAAGGAACGAGACAAATTATTAAATATCTGAGCGGAGTGAAGATTTTATCATTCGGTTTTGATGTTGATGAAGAAACTCAACACAAACGTATGAAAAGCAGAGATGCAAGGATTAGTGAAGAAGAAATTACAACTCGCATTAATGTTAATAAAGAATTTGATGAAATATTTAAAGAAAAGGATTTATTTGAACACATCTACTTGAATGATGAAGAAAAGGAAAATTTCCCTGTTGATCTTTACAATTCATTAAATGATATTTTACAATAAATAAATGGATACAAAAGAAAGAGCAAGAAGATTTAAGGAACATCAAGAGTTGGTTTCAAAAGTTGTAAAACAACAGGAAGACATAAAGAAGAAACGCAGACAGAAACTAACGGGCGAAGAAGCATTTGAAAAAAAACAAGAGAAATTTTTTAAACCACTTTTAAAAACTTCCCAAGAAAAAATGAAAGATGTTTCCACAGTTCCCACAGTAGAATATACTCCCAGAAAGCTCCAAATGTTAAAAGATTTCAGTCAAATGACGGAGGAAGAATTAGAGCATATTGGAGAATTAGAACATGATGAAGGTTTATTTCAACAACTGGAAGAGATTAATCAACCCTCTGATTATATTGTGAATGCTGTTCAAAACAATGAATATTCAGCGGATTCAAAAACCAAAGCAGGACTCATTCCAACAGAACAACCAGCAATATTTCATCTTGTTCAAGAAAAGGTATTGATATTTAATGATGAATTAAGGTTCTTAAGTTCTGCTCAACCCCTGTTAAACTAACTCCGAGATTAATGTTTCTTCTCACAAAAGATGGAAGACAAGGTTCAACTGTGAGGGATGAATCAAAGTATATTGATAAACCATTGGATATGGAAAATAATGATGATAGAGTATATATTGATTTGCTGAACACTCTAAATTATAAGGTTATTCTTTCTGGTAAAAGTAGGAAGAATGAGAAGGAGAAACACATTATTCAGGCTTTAAGTATCCTTGGTTCAGGTATTAGTTTTCTTCCAAATGACCCATCGCAATTAGTTAATAGACTGTTATTGTTGTTCGGCAGTAAGAAGGCTGGAAATAACAATTGTTTTAATGAAGCATCAGCCATTTTAGATCAGTTGATGAACATGAAAATAATTAATAAATCTCAATATAAAGACATTTTATCTCATATTAAATAAGATGAGAAGCACAATCCTGAGTTTTAATTTCACAACAAGCGACCACACATCTTCATTCCCATACCCACTACAACTTGACACAACAAAAGAATATGAGGCATCTTTATTGTCCATGGAGACTTATAATACCTTATTTAATATAACCGAGAAAAATGACAAGTTTAGTTATAATCCGGGAAGTGGATACAAAACGATAACAGTCTCACCGGAGCATACGAGATTTCTCAAATATCTTCCGAAATTGCTCGTCTTATGAAAGAACAGGGTGATGAACCAAAAAATATTGTTATAAACATTCAAAAACATACTTCAAAATCAACGATTAAAGTTAAAAATAACTACAAGGTTGATTTCACAATTGATAATTCATTTAGAGAGTTATTAGGTTTCTCCTCAAAAAAGATTGAAACTAATGGGACGTTTTACAGTGATAATGTCATTCAAATATCCTCAGGAATAAATTCGGTGTTAATTCACTGTGATTTGATTGATGGTGCTTATAATGATGGATTAAAAACAAATACAATATTTTCATTCAGCGCATACTCAACCCCAATTGGTTATAAATTCAATATGGAGCCTAAAAATTTGGTTTATCTACCTGTGTCAGGAAAAACCATACACAGAGTAAATTTTAGGATAACCGACCAAGATAATCGTGTGATTTCTTTTAATGGAGAAGTTATATCCATCAGAATTCACCTACGTGAAGTTTTTCAATAAATAAATACGATGGTTATTGTGAGGAAGCACGAGTTGGGAAAATATAAAATAATTACAGGGGATGGGATGTTCCTTTCCCCGTACTACAAGGGTGAAGGTATGTATCTTGGTAGAGGATACTATAAACCTAAGAGACAAAGGGGTGTTGGACATCAATTTAGAGGAGATGGGATAATTGATACTCTCATGGGTATTGGTTCAACTATTCTTAAACATAAAGACCTAATTGGTTCAACTGCTTCTGCTGTGGGAAATGTAGCAGGTGCTGTAAAGAGTATAAAAGATGCTCAGAAAGAATCTCATAAATTACAAGCAATAAAAGAAATTAAGAAAGGTAAAACTCAGTTGTCCCCCCAAGAACGACAGAAAATAATTCAAATACTTGGATCAGGGTTTCAAAAGTTTTAACATCTTTTTTCCTAAATAAATACAAGTATGGAAGCAATTGATAGTATCTTTGATTTGGATGATACTATTATTATCTCAAACTCCACTAAAAAAGAAGATTACTTCAAGGTAAATGCAATAACTGGAACAGACTGGAATACAAATGGTACAAAAAGTTTTGAAATAAATAATCAACAAACCTATTTGAATCTCTCCGAAAGTTTCTTGTTGTGTAAATTTAAATTCACTAAGGCTGGGAATAACACAAACGCTACACTTGTAAATGATTTCTTCTGGAAAATGTTTGATAGTGTGCGATTGTATATTGGAACACAAGAAGTTGAAGCGGTTGATTATGTCTCTGCTGTATCTGAAATGCTGAAATTTACACTCTATACATTCAGTGATAGAATGGGAAAGGGGTCTGTCGAAGGTTTTATTCCTGATATGTCAACGGGAACAAACACAGACCCTGGATATATTCAAAGGAAAGGAATGTATAATGATGATACAAAAGCAGAAAATAGTTTTACTGTGGCAGTTCCTCTTAAAGGTATATTTGGATTTTGTGATTATGATAAAGTTCTGTATGGTCTTAAAATTAGATTTCAACTACAAAGGAATGATAATGAAAATAGATTGCTTTTTGGTGTTGGTAATGCTTTTGGTGATCAGAATAAATTTGTAATTGAGGAGATGAGTTGGTATATCAGTGAATATACTCCTAATCTTAAAACAGAAGAGATGTTGAATCGAAGACTTAACTCAAAGAAACCACTCAGTGTATCATACCTCAAAAGAAGATCTCAACACGTTAAACTCAATCAAACTACTTACACGTGGAATTTGGGTGTTCTGGAAGGAAAGCCACGATATCTGTGGATGATTTTTAAAAAGCCAGATGGTGATACTGCGACTGATAAAAATAATGCATTGAGTGATAATGCTAAGGTGAAACAACTTCGCGTTTCTCTAGATGGAACATTTTATCCACGAGATAGATTGGAAATTAATTGGGAAAAAATGATTTTGCTGAAGCATACAAGTCTTACCAAAAGGTGTGTGAAAGTAATGGAAATAAAGAACCTATTTTGGATATGACAGCATTTAAAAGTTTGTATACAATCTATACGTTTGACCTGAGCGCTCAAAAAGAAACTATAAAGTCTAATCGAGTGGATACTTCCCTATACATTGAAAGAGGAGAGAGTGAAGAAGTTGATACATATTGTTTGCTTTTGGAAGAAACAGAATTGCAGATTAATACAGATAATGGTGTGATGATTAGTCTCACATAATTTTTTTGTTAAATAAATGAGTGGCAAAGTACCAACTGGGGTATATGTTAATCAAATCAATCTTCATAAACTATCATCTTGTGTTCAAAATCAAAAGCCTTGTACGATTAACGTTAATACAATTCAGAGAAAAGGAGCAGTAAGAATTGATGTTTTGCTCACAAGAGAACAGGTTAAAATCTTGAATGACACTGGCTCACTTAAAATTAAAATGACAAAACCAATGTTGAAAAAATATTCAATAAGAGAGACGAGTGGAGGATTTCTCCCATTTCTAATTCCTTTATTTGCTGGTTTAAGTGCGGTTGGAGCATTGACGGGTGGTATTTCAACAGCGGTCAAAACTGCCAACGAAAGGAAGGCTCAACTCCAGGCTCAAAAAGAATTGGAAAGACATAACAAAGAGTTGGAGAAACAAATTAGTGGAAGTGGTGTAATTGTAGATTTTGTTGAAAAACTTGAAGGTCTGCCTGATAAAGCGAGATTGTTAGTTGGAGATATGCTTTCTTCTATAGCACAAGCAGGTGTAAAATTAACGAAAAGAGGTAATGGATTATATCTTTCTAATAAATAAATGAGCATTGATGAGTGGTTGAAAGAATTTGGAAAGAATACAACATCAAATTTACAACTTGCCAAATATTGTAAGAAATTAAAAATTCATAATGTGGTTATTTGTATGAGAGATGAATTAACAAATGTGTCGAAACATACAAAGAATATTATTATGAACTTAGAAGATAATGATGGGAACGGTTCTCATTGGGTTTGTATTTTTAATAGTCAAGACAAATATTATTTTGATAGTTTTGGTCTTCCACCACCTGTTGAAGTCATAAAATTCTTACAGAATGGTGTTTATCAAACATTTCAAGTCCAAGAATTAAATTCCAAGTGTTGTGGTCAATTATGTCTATATGTGTTATTTCAACTCAACAAAAATAAAAAATTTTATGATATTATTTTTAATCTAATATAAATGACTTATGTTGGTAAAGATGGTTCAATCTTTGGTGTATCTCAAGAACTGGATATTGATTTATCAAATTATTACACAAAGGCACAGGCTGAACGACATAAATATAATATAAACAAAAATATTAACATGAAAAATGCTTATAAATTAAAAAATTATCCAAGCCCGACTGACGCGAATGACTTGGTGAGATTAAGCGATTTATCACAATATATATACTTAAATAAAACGGCTGTGTATTCTAAAGATACAGAAGTGTTGATATTATCTCCAGGTCATACAGAATTCACAGTTCGAATTAAAATAAATTTTTATAAAGAAGGGCGTATCGTTTGTATGAGAATAGAACAATGGGGGTATGATATGAATGATTTAGGGTATAATTGGTCATTTAAAATTAACCTCGAAGACCTGGAACAATTAAATCAGTCTCATAAGGAAGAATATTATCCACTTGGTATCGAGAATGAGTTTTGTGGAGCCACGATTAGTAAACAACAAATAAAAGAATTTAATAAGGGTAAATATAATAATGGTTTTGCCCTTGTTTATCTCATGAAAACAGAAAAAACAGGATTATATATAATAAGTAAGGAAATACAAAATGATTTAACTATGGGAAGATGGGGAGGTGTTTCGTGCCATAATATTATTCTAACATATATTTCTAATACATAAATGACAGCAAGAAGGCTTCAAGAAAATTATCATTTCTGTGTCCAAGCATACCTTCAAGAAAAGGGTATTCGGTATTTTAATAAATATGTTCTACAACATAAGAATGAGGTATTTTCAATAAAACATTGGCATTATGCTGATGTTGATAAACCGACAACTTTAGATTTAATTAGAATGTTAAATAATGAAAAAATTATAAGGTTAAGAAAAGGTAAGGCTCTTTTAGAAATTCAAAAGAAATTTTATTGGTTTCCTGTTGTAAAAAATTATTTTGGATACAGGAATAACAAGAAATCCTGATGAATATATGTATAATATTCTATGGGGTGTAAACGATTCAAGGATAGTAAGGGATGAGGAAGGAGTTGAAGAAGAGAGGGAAGAGGAGGAAAAGGAGAAGGAGGAGAGAGAGAAGGAGGAAAGAGAGAATAGAGAGAGGGAGAAGAAAGAGAAGGAGGAAAGAGAGAATAGAGAGAGGGAGGAAAGAGAGAAGAGAGAGAGGGAGGAAAGAGAGAGAATGAATAAATATCAAAATATGGAAACCAGTGAGATTCAAAAAAGAATAGAGGTATTAAAGAAAATAACTTATCTCACCAGGGAGGAATACAAAGAATTAACAAGTCTATTTGCAATACTTTCAACAAAACTATTAGCATCGTCAAGCTATTCATTTTAATTCAAGTTTTTTCTTAAATAAATGGAGGAGAGAGTGAAGGCATTTCTAAGGATTCTTTATGTTTTAAAAATTAAGATTCAAATGTGCATGTTGGAAACTAAAAAGGTTTTTGCACTCTGCAGAAATTTTTCTCATAAATAAATGAGTTATTGTCTCAAATGTAAAAAGAAAACTAATACTAAAAATATTTCATATATTAAAAGTAAAAATAACAGGGTTATACAAAAAGGTATATGTTCGGTGTGTGGTTCAAAAAAAATCAATTTATCTCCAAACACAAACTCGGAGGAGATATACAAAAGTTTTTATCAGGAAGTAAATTTACAACTACTGGAATACCACGGGAATTACATCTTCCAGGGTATTCTTTCTGTGGTCCAGGCACAAACTTGGATAAAAGATTAGATGAGGCAGACAATCCTAAATCCTGGAGTAAACCAATCAATAGAGTTGATGAAGTGTGCATGAGACACGATATTGATTATGGGAATACCACAACGTTGGAAGAAAAGCATGAAGCCGATAGAGAAATGTTATATAATTTGTCTCTGATACAAAATCCAACCTTGAGAGAAAAAGTTGATAGGTTCATCGTGAAGAAGATGATTAGTGCTAAATTGAAACTTGGACTTGGAAATTCAAAAAACTTATAGGCTCTAATGATGCCATTAAGACTGAAGAGCAATAAGCTGATGAATTACATAAACCAATATTCACAAAGTTTCAGAGAAGGAAAGTTTATTCCAAGGAAGTTGATTATATCTGGTCTGCTGATTTGATTGAACTCAATAATGATAAGGGGTACAAGTATGCTTTAACCGTTATTGATTTGAGGAGTAGATATGCGTGGGTTGTCCCTTTAAAAAACAAAACAGGTAATACTCTTATGTTAGCTTTTCAACAGATATTTAATAAAAGTAAGAGAAAACCTAAAAAATTGTGGACTGATGAGGGTAGAGAGTTTTATAACAAGACATTTATGAATTTTCTAAAAAATAACAGTATTACATTATACAGTACCTTTAATGAAGGGAAGGCAGTTGTTGTTGAACGTTTTAATCGTACCTTAAAAGAGAGACTATATAAAAAATTCACACAACTCGGTTCACAACAATGGTCATCTTTTATTCAGGATATTGTGGATAAGTATAATGACACGATTCACACGTCAACGAATATGAAGCCATCAGAAACATTTACAAAATTAAAATATGAAAAAGAGATTAATGTCAAAAAACCTAAGTTCAAAGTTGGTGATATCGTAAGAATATATAGGTGGAAATCTCATTTTGAAAAGGGTTTTACTGAACGATGGACGAAAGAACTTTTAAAAATTGTTGATGTAATAGATACAGTTCCTTGGACTTATAAAATATATGATTTGGAAGGGGAAGAGATTTTAGGTTCATTTTATTCACAGGAATTACAAAAGACAAAACTAAGCAGATAATACACCTTTGTGAACACTCGAGGGCCAAGTCCGAGGTGTATAACAGTATATAATGTGTGTCAAGGGGTGGACGTTCTTACATCTGTGAACCCCAAACACAGAATCCTCAACTGAATAGTCAAGGCTTAACTTTTGTTTGTGTGTGTGTGTGTGTGTGCAATGGGAGCAATAGGTTGGCGCTTCACTCCCTCCTACTATACACCGTTGTGGACACTCGAGGGCCAAGTCCGAGGTGTATAACAGTATATAATGTGTGTCAAGGGGGACGTTCTTAGATCTGTGAACCCCAAACACAGAATCCTCAACTGAATAGTCAAGGCTTAACTTTTGTTTGTTGATGTGTATGTGTGTGTGTGTCCCAACCCTCACATTCAAAATCTCAACCCCAACCCTCACATTCAAAATCTCAACCCCAACTCAATCCTCGCCCAACACAATGTCTTTTTCAAAATGAGATTTCCACCTATATATATATATATTTTTACGTTTTTTTTTTTTTTATTCTTCCAATTCTGTCTTTTAAGGCTTTCAGGTTTGATGACGTAGAAAGGGGGAGTAAGCCTGCACTTTCTTCCCAGAACTTTCTTGATCTTGCTCCCATCAAGCACCATCCGACAAAGAACTACATCGATAGGTTTAGATCCCAAAGAGTGATAGCAACTCCAAAAGTCTCCAAAATATAAATAAATAAAATAATAATAATAATAAATAAATAAATAAATAAATAAAAGCCCCCAAAAAAGTTTCAAGTGTCCAACATAAACCCAACTTTCCAAGTCTTCAAGGTATAACCACATTCCCGTTGAGTTTCCAAGATATGTATCACATTGTGAGTTATCAATCCAGAACCCACATTTCAAGTATTCAAAGTAAAACCAACTTACAAAGTCTCTTAAGGATAACTCATTTACTGATTTTTCAAAATTTGTGAGTCTCCAAGGTAGGACCCATATTTAGAACCATCTTGGCAGAACCCTTTTCCTGAGTCTCCAAGGTAGTTATTTAAACCATCAAGGCAGAACTCATTTACTGATTTTTTCAAAATTTGTGAGTCTCCAAGGTAGGCCCCATATTTAGAACCATCTTGGCAGAACCCTTTTCCTGAGTCTCCAAGGTAGTTATTTAAACCATCAAGGCAGAACTCATTTACTGATTTTTTCAAAATTTGTGAGTCTCCAAGGTAGGCCCCATATTTAGAACCATCTTGGCAGAACCCTTTTCCTGAGTCTCCAAGGTAGTTATTTAAACCATCAAGGCAGAACTCATTTCTTGATTTTTTCAAAATTTGTGAGTCTCCAAGGTAAAACTTGT
>NC_140964.1:24327230-24332230 GCF_056783735.1 Eptatretus burgeri
ATCAAGGCGTGCTGATGTCAAAGTGTTAAAGTGAAAACATATGGAAGACACGTTCGAATGGAGAGGTGTCGCCGGGTGAAGGGTCTGTTGAAGACTCAAGGAGCACTCCTGACGTGGCCTCCATTGTCCGAAACGACACTAAGCTGGTTTGTAAAAACTGAATCAGCCAACTTGACATCCATCATGAGAAACGTTAGGAGCAAAATGGAGAGAAAATGGTGTGCCTGTAATATGTAACAGATGTTTAGCATATTTTGTTGAGTCCCCTGGAGTTAGAGCAACATCACTTGTGTCGCTGTGCGTTCTTAAGGCTCAGGAATCCGATACATTTTTTAGCAGAAGCTCCTGTTATAGAGATGAGTTCACACGAAAGTCACGACAGCATTTGGTCGGGCTCACAAACTCTTACCAGTTGTGCGATCTTTTGCAGATATTGGTGGGATTTAAGATGGAGTTAGAGGTGGAGTCAATGTTTGAGACAAGAATTTCTGCCCAACTCAGCCATTGGCAAAGGTTGGGCGAGTCAGTTGGAACGTTTGGGTTGCAACATTAGTGTACTGGCTGGAAATAATCCTGGAGATAAGGTTTCTGGTCCAAATTCAACCTTCTAATTCTTCATTATTCATACTCCTACGGATACTGAACTTAGTGAGTCAAAATATTGTGCTGAATAACACAATCAGCTCTCATATGGGTGATGGGAGTAGTGGACTTCATGTCATGACACGGTCAGGTGGTTTTGGGCGTCTCTTATTCGCTTATTCTGTGGAAAAAAAAAAACACGTTAAGAATATGAACAAAAATCAACAGCAACATTTATGATATACAAAGCTTCACAATGACAGAGAACATGATGCAGTTCACGCTTGGTCCATGAGGCAATGAGAAGACCCAGCTGTCAAGTACAGCTGACGCTGTGGAATACGTGAACCACAATAATTCCGTATGTACAATTAGCCTCGAAAAAAAGGTATCTATCTGTGACTGTGTTAAGTATTTCCTTTTCTGAGATAGTTTCAAACAGCAGACTCGGGTTCTGTGCGACAGAATGAAATTTGTTCACCTCTCTCCTCGCAGCACACATGGAGCAAGACGCAGATGCTGTGTGTGTAGTTTAGGATAAATGTTTTTGCCATTCCAAGCACATTTATCTCACGCCGTGAGCTCGCCAAACCCGTGGAATGGTATTAAGTAGTGAAAAAACATTTTAATAAAGTTTCGGGACATGGACACCTGGCGATCACGGAATTCGTTTTTGTGTCTTTATTGTTATTGCCTTATATGGACATTCCCATGGTGCAGTCGAGAGGTCGTGGAAGCTTTGCTCTTATGATACAAGTGCACCGAAGTTCATGGGTTCACGATACATGGGGTGATGTCATTTGGGGAGGGTCATTGAGGAGTGAAAATTGAACAGTATGTTCGTCTTTTATGGGATTTTGAAGATAAGTCACTTAGACATCCGGTCGGTTGTCAGACAATTTTGTGAACTCCCACATTGTGGTCCCGGCTGTCTTTCCTTCCCACATCCTTGACTGTCTGCTTTACTGCATGTTGCGAGATTTATATGAACGACCGCACAATAACGTATGCGTAAAGTCGTGGGAATGACATACACTGATCAATCTTAAGTCTATAAAATGATGTTGACCCCTTCTGGAGATTTGCCATGTATAGCCAAGGTATCAGCCCAAAGATCTATATTCTTGCAAATATATAGAGGAAGTTATACAGATCAACCTTTCAGGTGGAACAGCTGACTCATTGTCCACTCCAAATGATGGGGTACGCAATGAAAAGCTTTCTGTGGAACTTCATCAGTGGCCGGTTTGAGTTAAATCCTATTTCCTTACCCCGAGGTTGTCCTGCTGTCTTGAATAACAATGATTACAATAATGATCTACTATCACTGATGCTCGATAATATATTTTTATAATTCCATTTTCCGGTGTGTTTTTCTGCTCACAATACAAATTTTAGCAATGTTAAAACTCGCATATCTACTACCTTGTCCAAACACTGTAAGAGGTTCAGTCACTCAAACTTACAGGCCTCACCATTTGTAACGACCTCTCCTGTAGCAGGAAATATTTCAAAACTCACCTTTAAAACCAGCCACAGAGTAGGTATCCTCTGTCATACTAGGTCCTTCGTCAGTAAATCTAAACTTCTCATGGCCTACAAGGCCTTCATCTATAGCTCAGTGAGTAATGGTCTCCCCTGTGGGCTGGTACCCCTCCTTCAAATCTCTCACTCGTGGATGCTCTGGAAGGAGCTTTCAACATCATCGAAGCAGGGGCACAGTGTCTATTGCTGGGATTTGTGTGAAATTTCGAAAATCCATTTGAGCAACTTATAAATAAGCTGGAGGTCTAAGAAAAATCTACTAACAAGGCAGGTCTTAGAAAAAGGGATTCAAAGTCCAGGTTCCTAACTTGAATCATATTCAACTTCCTCTGAACAAATGTTAGTCGCAGTTTCAAACATTTTGTTGAAAACTGCCATAAATACCAGAGGTGCACTGACTTGGGAAAATTACATTCATGCAAATATCAAAGCTCGGTCTTGGTTGTGTGATAGCCCAGTTTACTTCACCGTAGCTCATGTGATCATTTAACACTGCGTATTTTTGGTGGTAGGCCATGGTAATGCCTTACGGAGCACTCTCTCATCCCGATCAGGTTGGTGGTCTTTTTATACTCCCACTTCTCTTTTTCTCTTGTTCCTGCAGCTCTTTCGACTCTGCTCTTCTCAGATCCTCGAGAGCTCAAGCCTTCTTCCAGTAACCCCTCCAGCCTCCATGTTCACCTCCCAAAATTCAGATTTACTGCTTTGTTCTTCATTTTTCCCACCTGGGTATTCATCTCCCCGAGTGAGTACAACCTCGCTCTTCTCTTGAGGGTTAAAGATGACAATACACAACAATCTCATGTCATCTTCATTATCTATTCACAAGCTTTTTCTTAACTCCCCCGACCTCTTTTTTGTTTTTTTACCCCCATTAATTCCCCCCCTCCCCCGCCACACCTGTCTTGCTCATAGGTTACTATCTTTTTTTCTCTTTCGCCCTTCTTCCCTCAGCTTTCTTTCATCCTGCTTGCTTGTTTGTGTTTAGCTGTTTCCTTATCTGTACCACTGTCAGTATTTTATCCTTCCATTCTCCATCACCTTGCTATTCCATGAGTTGGTATACTGTAATTACACGATTCTAAGGTGCTCCAAAATATAAGGCGCATGTCAATTTTTCTTTCGAAAAATTAAATAATACAATATTTACAAATACAATACCTTCCATTATTCCAAGGCCACACAAAGTCCAACTGAGAAATTCACGAATAACTAGAACAGCACTCGATAGAGCGCATACCTCCACCAAGCTGAACAGTTTACATTTTGTATCCCACTGATAGGGCCGATCTGTATCCAGACCTGAAACTAAATCGAATCGACTTGTTTTTGTCACCAACCCAACTTATCTACCAAGTTTTGTCGGAACCTGTCCACAACTTTGTGAATTAACATCCGATATCATTTTTAACCCGATCTCTCAATTGTGAGGAATCACTTTAAAATTCTTCACCAGAATCAATTTGTCCTCGTCACACACCCAACCTATCTACCAAGTTTCATCTGAATCCATCCATAACCTTTTGAGACATCCTGCTCATAAACAGACAGACAGACAAACAAGGGTGAATACATCATCTCCACCCACCTTCGGTGGTGGAGGAAAATTTGTCAGAAGAAAAAAAACCAGAGAGATCAATGACATAAATGATGTAGCCCTCCTCCTCCATATAATCATCCTTAATTTGATCACGTGAATGATGACGTGGAGAATAATGCACTTTTTCTATCCATTTGTCATACATTCCATACATACCAAGGTCCAAAAATTTCACCAAATAATTTCGCTTAAATATATGAAAGGTTGGGGAAAAAAAAGTTTCTCAAAACAAGTCACCCATTGTCAACTGTATGTCGTGAGCATTTATAACAAATGCAAAATCTGTTTAAATCAGTCTTTTGTTAGGTCAACATCGGGCAACACGTCAGGCTTGGAACAGCGGTCACTTGAAATTTCACTTGACAATAATTATATCAAAATCGAGAAATACAAAATGTATACCCTTTTGAAAATGCAAGTGGTTGAGCGTGTCCACAGTGAAAAAACAAAAACATCACTCGTATTGAATGCAGTCCATACATTGAGAAAGTTTGTTTAAAACCTGTCCCATTGCTTCCTCGGAATGAAATATTATACTCATGAAGAAACAGTACAGTATGTTTGAAAGAGCACATCTTTGTGATGTTGGATAATCAGATGAGACATTCCACAACGGTGATTACAATATTAAGTCCTTACAGAAAATAAAACTGATGCAATCCCTCCCCTCCCCCCCCCCACGACCCAACCCCAAAAGATATAACGCGAGACCACAACGATTACAATTTGTTGACATCGGAGAGATTTTTCTAATCTGCTGATTCGTGAACGACAATTTAATCGCTTTTGTAAGTGAAGGACGGGAATTTGTAAGTGAAAAGGTAAAATACCTAATGTAATAAACACCGCAGAATCATAATTTACACAGGTGGATGCAAATAAGGAAAGAACAGTCAGCATGACGTCTTCTTCAAAAGAAAAGGTGCACCGCACCTGCAAGACATCATACAGGGAACGGCAATTCAATTTTTTTTTTTTTACAATGCCTTGTTATTTGTTCAATAAAACCCCTTCAATTTGTTACAATGTGACATTATTTGTTGTATGATCCCTGGCTTTGTTACAACGTGATATTATTCGCTGTATGACCTACACCTAGCCCATTTTTCTCCCTCCCCTTGTTACAATCCAATGTTGTTCGGTGTGCGACCCCACCGAGCTCCCACGTCCGATAAACGTTTCCTCGCTCCTGCGTTCGGGAAGTCCCCAGCTTGGACCCTTGGGATCGCTGGTGGCTCCAGCGAGCTGTGACCGTGCGTTTTTCTATGAAGCA
>NC_140964.1:24337230-24399730 GCF_056783735.1 Eptatretus burgeri
CTGTACAAACCGAACCATGTTAAATAATAAGTTATGTATCCGGTATATAGGTATTTTAAACCATTTTTCTGTGCAATGCGCGCATCGTCTATTCGAGGCTCTGACTTAAGGCAAGCAGCATTAGACGCTAATAGTTTATGGAACTTTGACGGTGTTTGCTTTTCTTTTGCGCTAATGCGACGAAGGTCGTGAAACATACGAGCTCTGCTGACATATACGAGGAATTACAGCCATGTGTCGTTGTCATGCAAACTTCGGGACCTGCACTGCCGGGCTGTGTACTTCAAATGTCCCTTGTGTGTTTTGGGAATACCCTGCAAGCTAATCTTGCCTGCCTACTGGTCCAAATCGATCATTTTATATGCGCTAAATATCGAGTGCCTGCAGAGAAGGAAGTTTTGAAACGAATACATCATTTCAAGGATGACTCGAAGTTGTCGGCACAGTGCACAATGTCTCTGCTTTATACAATGTTTTTATATACGTTGTGCTGGTGTTTTTTTTCAGTACTTGTTACAGTCGTAGGCATATGCGCTTGTCCGATACAGGGGTGTTGGTGAGCGGTATGGCACGTTGCAGCGATTCTGACCGCTCACCTGAGCTGCGGCGCCGTTCAAGACCATCCTTGGGACGTCCAAGAGATCCCGGGCAGAGAAGCCAGAGGGCTGACCTCCGTAGCTGCCCCCAGTGCCTGTGCCGGTGCTTAGATCACCGCTCTGGCCTATGTACCAAGAGGCTAGGGAGCCAGGTCCAACATCTTGCTGGCTCTGTTGCTGCGTCACGAGAGGACCTGGAAGCAAGGTGTCTTGTTGATGGTGTGGATGATGATGTTGATGTTGGTGAAGGTGGTGATGAGGGTGTTGTTGCTGATGATTGGCGGTGAGGTTGATCGCTGTTAAGTGTGGAACCGTCGAGGTGATGGCGTGCTCTGGGGTCGTGCCCTCTGCCGAAGAGAGATTCTCGGTCCTTTCCCCAGCGTAAAGACTGACCGTCTGCATGCTGCATTGGTAATGGCCACCAGCCGAGTCGGCGCTTTGGCTGCATGGGCTGAACGAGGCTGCTTGTTGTTGCCCAAAGCCCTGCAGAGGCATGAGTGGCAGCATAAGCGGGCGAACACCCTGAGTGGGTTGTGCGGGACATAGATCTCCATGTGGAGAACTCCGTACGGAGCCCACCATACCCTCGATGCTGAAGCCACCACTCACATGATCGGGAAGACCAGCAGAGTCGAGAGACCTATTAGAAGCGACACTTCGTGGACTATCCTGCGCAAGGCTGCTACTATCTGGACTCTCAAGTTTTGGGGCCACCAGTGTTGGCGGGGAAACAGCGGCAGCAGGTTGAGGTGACACTGCACCTGCGTCGCTGCCGCTCTCTTGGGTTGTGTCAGCGCAGTAGAGTGAAGCGGGTTCCTGTTTGGGCTCCACGTGTTGCTGTGGTTGTTGCTGTTGTGACACCACTTTACCCTGGCCCGATCGCTCCTCTTTCTCCCGCAGTGCATCTTTCTTCTTAAAGCGCCGACGCCTGCGTAAGAAGCTGCCATTCTCAAACATGTTGTACGAATCGGGGTCCAGGGTCCAGTAGCTACCCTTGCCCGGCTTCTTGTCATCACGCGGAACTTTGACGAAGCATTCGTTGAGACTCAAGTTGTGGCGAATGGAATTCTGCCAGCCTTGCTTGTTGTCCCGATAGTAAGGAAACTTTTCCATGATGAATTGGTAGATGCCGTTCAGCGTGACTTTCTTTTCGGGCGCGTTCTGGATGGCCATGGTGATGAGCGCGATATAGCTGTACGGTGGCTTCACCAGGTCTTTGGGGCTTTGATGATGCGCATACGGCCCATAGTGCCTTGAGATTCCAGCTGCGTACGGGTCATGTTGCGAGGCCGAATACATGGCCATCGGAGCTGCGGCCATAGCACCGTAGCCGTTGGGAGGGCGGTACAAGTTTTGCTCACTCAGATATGAAGACATCATTCCGAGCGCATTTGGGCTAGACATCGGGTAGCGCGTCTGCATGGTGGACATCTCGACCGCCGTGCCAAAGTCCAGGCTGCTCGGCCGCGCCGCCCACAGCTCCTTGGGCCACTGACGGCCTGACGCACCTTGCTGATGCCCAGGACTCGCTCGCTTCGCTTGCTCATCTGGGCCCGGCGTCATTTTTTGGCGCCGCTTATTCCCGTCTGGTCGGCGATTTGCATCGGGTGACTCCTCCCCGTTCGCCCCGCCTTCTTCACATGCAACCAATCGCTTCGCGCATATTCGCCACGAGCAGTCGTCCATCGAGCCGGCCGCCTGGGAGGCGTGTCGCAAGCCTGCCAGCTGGTGAACAGTCGATTTATTGGTTTCGGGCGCCGCCACGACATCCAGGCATTCCGAAAGGCCGACGAGCATCCGCGGGGTGCGCAGAGACCCCATTTCCATGCGGGACCGCTCGATAGGCGCGTTTACCCTCCGACAACATGACCGACCACCCATCCTCAATGAATATAGAAACCGTCAAACTCGCTTTATGCGGCAAGCGTCGCGAGCATCAACAAGGTGACGTTTAAACAAACGCACAATCGATAAAAGTCATTGCAAGATAAAGAAAAATCACGTCACGTGACCTGAAACACCTTTATGACGTCGTCGTTTCATAATCGATGTAAAAAAATACTGAACATGACCGAGTGTGCGATATGTTCTTGCAGACGATCCGGTACGTGTTAATGGAAGACCTAATGGTAAATAGTAATCCGTAACACATTATCGTGCACGGGTCTTGTAAATGTAAGGGTGGTGGTGGTGGCCGTGGTGGTGGTGGTGCCTTCTTGGGCTGTTTGCTTAAAGCTCCTCTAATTGCTCCCTAATTACTGTTTTCGTGGACGCGAAGAATTAAGCATTACTTAGCGTTTAATTTGACCGGGAAGATCGTCGATAAGATTACGGTCCTTTGACATGCAAAAGGATTTTCCGAAAAATAAAATGGTGTGCGAGCTCGTGCAGCGAGTGAGGAGCCGTGATCGTGTTCTTTAGGGGGATCTTCATCATGGGAATTCGATATGGGAAATTCTTGGAAGGGTGAGCGGTGCATTGTGGGTGTTTCCCTTATATTAATTGAACCGTTCAACGTGTCGTGTTGTTGAATAATGTCGACGTCTTTTTTTGATGAAATAGTCGTGGAAAAAAAGGTGTGTGAGTGTGTGTGTTTGTGTGTGTGTGTGTGTGTGTGTGTGTGTGTGTGTGTGTCTGTGCGTGTGTGTGTGACTGTGTGTGTGTGTGTGTGTGTGTGTGTGTGTGTGAGACTGTGTGAGAGAAAGTGTGTGTGTGTGTGTGTGCGTGTGTGTGTGTGTGTGTGCGTGCGTGCGTGTGTGTGTGTGTGTGTGTGTGCGTGTGTGTGTGTGTGTGTGTGTGTCTGTGCGTGTGTGTGTGACTGTGTGTGTGTGTGTCTGTGCGTGTGTGTGTGTGTGTGTGTGTGTGACTGTGTGTGTGTCTGTGTGTGTCTGTGTGTGTGTGTGTCTGTGCGTGTGTGTGTGTGTGTGACTGTGTGTGTGTGTGCGTGTGTATGTGTGTGTATGTGTGTGTATGTGTGTGTGTGTGTGTGTGTGTGTGACTGTGTGTGTGTGTGTGTGTGTGTGTGTGTGTGTGTGTGTGTGTGTGTGTGTGTGTGTGTGTGTGTGTGTGACTGTGTGTGTGTTTGTGTGTGTGTGTATGTGTATGTGGGTGTCTGTGTGTATGTGTGTGTGTGTGTGTGTGTGTGTGTGTGTGTGTGTGTGTGTGTGTGTGTGTGTGTGTGTGTGTGTGTGTGTGTGTGTGTCTGTGCGTGTGTGTGACTGTGTGTGTGTGTCTGTGCGTGTGTGTGACTGTGTGTGTGTGTGTGTGTGTGTGTGTGTGTGTGTGTGTGTGTGTGTGTGTGTGTGTGTGTGTGTGTGTGTGTGTGTGTGTGTGTGACTGTGTGTGTGAGTGTGAGTGTGACTGTGTGTGTCTGTGTGTGTGTGTGTGTGTATGTGTGTGTGTGTGTGTGTGTGTGTGTGTGTGTGTGTGTGTGTGTGTGTGTGTGTGTGTGTGTGTGTGTGTGTGATGATGATGTGCCCTACATTAGATGTATTTATACAGTATATTACCTTGTATGCAGATCCCCAAAGCCGTTCTCGTTTCTTGTGTTCCGTTTAAAATCCCTTTTACAAACATTGTAACATTTCTTCGGCTCATTATTTGTGTGAAAAAGAACGTTTTGTTTTCACATTTAATGACATTATTATATTGATTATTTACGGGCACGTGACGTCGATTCACCGCCTGTTCGGGTCAAAGTGTTTCCAAACAACGTCGGGTGTCGGTGGTGGACGCGCTTCCCGACGGGTCTTGAACGGGACATTCCCAGTGCGAACGTCTTTCCCAGGCCGGACGTCGGTCTTTGCACAGAGACGAACTGCTCGTGGGAAGTTTTGGAGAAAAAAAGGAAGCCGAATGTTACCCTGGGGCCCTTCAACACCTCAAGACCTTTACATGACTTTGGGGTAAAGGCCATTGATTCATGAACACTGTATATTATTGAAAGGAGTAATTAGAATGTTACAAAGGTAATACATAATATGCTACAAAACAAATAACAACACACACACACACACACGCACGCACACACACACACACACACACACACACACACACACACACACACACACACACACACACACACACACACACTGAGACCAGGGTTATTGGAGTGGTCATCTGAGTGTTGCTCCACTGGTGCGAGTCCATCCGTACCATGACCTCTTGCACCGTTCTCTCCCACGTTTTCTCCCAAATCCACAGAACGCTGTGAAATTAAAAAAGAAATCTCATCATTAAAACGTATTCGTGCCCCCCATCCCCCCCCCCAATTAACCCCAACCCCATTTCAGCATGAGGTCCATTGAAACTCGCCCTATCTCCTATGGTCGGGATAAATGAATTTTAAACGTGGGAAATCAGAACGCAGTCGGGGAACGTCACGGTATGGCTTCCAAAGAAGACCTCGAAATTGATTCGTACATTCGCCCCCGCTATGACGTCACGCCAAACCCTGAGTGCTAAAACATTCATTTGGATGAGAGTCTGGAGCACGTCAAATGGAATTAACTGTCGTTTTGAACTGTGACGTTTTCCAGGAGGTCGAAGAAAATGAAGCCATGGATGTGTTTATCAGTGACATGTGCAGGAGCTTCACCCCTACAATACCCCTCCCGACCCTTCCCAATCTCCCTGTGCACCCACATCCCTCACCGCACCCTCGCTAAACCCCTCGTTTTGCATTAGGGGCTGCACCTCCTTCCGCTCCGATAAATCTTCACTCACCTTGTCATGAGTGTTCTTCGCCCACAGGTGAGGAGTTAATTGATGGAGCGGAGACAGCACACGATGCAGCGCTTGATGAATTGCAATACCGAAGGGTTCAGCTGCCCCATGTAGACCCATGAAGTCCTTTCCGCAGGCGTTGACAGCGAACCTACGCGAGCCCGTCCCTCGCCCGTGGCATCTTTGTGAAGGCCACTCGAATGGCTACAAAGTGTCCCAGCCTTATATATGTTGTCACGTGTCGCCATTTGAGACCTATAAGCCTCTCATATAACGCTTGCTATGTGCATGCATACCGGACGCTTGTTCCTATAAGGAGCCTTATTCACCGAATCCGGAGCGAGAATATACAGGCTCAGCGAATTAGGCGTTCCTGTGTTTGGGCCTGAAGTCATAAGTTGCAATTAGAGAATAAAGTTTGAATTTGTTGGGTGCTCACTTCTCATTCACCGTTTTCAAATGGACATGCGCATGCGGCTTCTCCAGAGTTTAACCGCAAGGAACTAACTACATGCACTCCATGAAAAAAACATGGTCCTTGGGTCCACACTAGGCGTGCGTACCCGGCCTTTCGCTGACGACTTTAACCAAAAGACATGTTGCACTTCACAAACCTATTGCATGTCCATCTGTGAGTCTCAATAGTGTAGTAGATAGTAGAAAAATCGTGCAAATTATGATACAAGCATCAAATTCGGCATTTCTGTTCTGCAGGGCTTTCTGATCAAATCTGCCTGAATGGCCATTTGAAAATCGAAATTTTTCAAAATTTGGATTTTCAAATGGCCAATCAGGCAGATTTGATTAGAATCCCCTGGAGAACAAATGTGCCAAATTTGGTGCTTGTATCATCATTTGCACGATTCCTCTCAAAAATTGCTGTTATCTGCCCCACTACAAACAGGACGCAAAATGAAGAGAAACACAAAAAATTATGTCCAATTAGTTGTTGTTTTATTGTGCCTGTGGTTGTTGGTGGTGGTGGTGTTTGTGTGCTCCATCTGTGTACTTTTGTACATTTTTTCTATTGCTTCGAGAAGTATTACCATATATAATTTTGTGTGCTCCTTCCATATCCGTCAAGCTTCATTGTGAAGAGTTTTTGTTGTCAGGCTGTTGGAACATGTTCATGGAGCTTCCAAGTCCTGCTTCTTCGTCTTCCCTCCGGGAAAGACAGGATTTTAAAGCAGGTATTTGTATGATGAATCGGACACGAATTTTTGTTCCAAGTCAATCGATTGTTTCTTTCCAATGCTGCCATTATGACAGCAGGAACACTTTCGAAAAAAGTGTGATAGACACACACACACACACACACACACACACACACACACACACACACACACACACACACACACACACACACACACACACACACACACACACGTGGTTTCTCCAGAGTTTAACCATAAGAAACCCACTTAATGCACTCCAAAACGAAATGGTCGTTCGGTCCACACTGGCGACGCCATAAGTTTTTAGGAACACGACACGAGGTGTGTGTGCCTCTCCATCGTGTCGTTGACGAGCGATTTCTCTGGAGTAAAGGGAGGTGAATACTTTGAGACCTTCTCTGTTGGACCTCCTAAAACCCACTCACATGTGGAGATAGTAGCCAAAAACAGCAAGTTGCACACACACACACACACACACACACACACACACACACACACACACACACACACACACACACACACACACACACACACACACACACGCACACAGGTGGACACTTCATCACCTGGATGGGTTCCGTTCCACCTTCTGAAACCCGCATATGGAGACAACAGCCAAAACACACACACACACACACACACACACACACACACACACACACACACACACACACACACACACACACACACACGTTTCTATCACCTTTTGCTAATACATATTTTCGCAACATTTTGGGAACATGCTTCGGAATGGAATCAGATTGTTTTGACTCAACAATGTATCATTTTCTTCAAGTCATGATATCTAAACAGAGCATGTCTCATGTGCACTTCTTTAACAACCACAATTATTCTCACCTCGTGGAATCTGTTCAGGGTGGGAGGAGTGTGGGAAGGGGGGGAG
The DNA here is from genome assembly GCF_056783735.1 of Eptatretus burgeri. NCBI lineage: Eukaryota > Metazoa > Chordata > Myxini > Myxiniformes > Myxinidae > Eptatretus > Eptatretus burgeri. The sequence goes on from NC_140964.1 coordinate 24,344,631, forward strand.
GGGTGGTGGTGCACAATTGTGGCCCACATAGTCCTTGAACCGGCTGGGCAGGTCTGACGTTAGACTGAAGGCGATTAAGGCAGGAATTTGTAATATGGCCATGATGCACGGCGATAACTCGCCTACTCTTCCCGAGAGACTGCACAGGGATCTTCAATTTCCATCAATCACCATCAGTCCTGGCAGGAGGGTCCTTCAGCTTCAGGTCCTCCTGATACACGATGGATGGCCCACAAAATGAATGCCTCGCCCTGCGTGTGAAACACGAGGATTGCACTTTTCAAAGGGGTCGACATTTGTACCTAGGTTAGACGGGTGACCAGTTCAAAGGTGAGTGAGCACACCTGTAAACTCTGCTGCCATTCCTCCCGTATTCACATGTATATAGCTTCAAGATAATTGGACTTTTAAAAAACCACAGCTTTGGTGAACCTTCTCTATCGATGTCTGACAATGTTTCCGTTTATTTTTAGAAGTGGGAAGAAATGGTTACTTTGCTCCAAATTCCAATGGCATCGGTATTTCAATGTTGGCTATCGGGGTCAATCAGGAACAGTCATTCACATGAAGTCAAGAACACTCTTCTGGCAATACACAACATCCAAATCACTGCATGGTGTCCACTCAACAGTGATCGAAGGCTCAACGGGGACCTTGTCCAGAAATACAGTATCACATGCACATGAGGACAATGACAACAGTCGGTATCAACAAGGAAAAAAGATATAAAATGTCACAACCACTGTTGTTTTAGTAATTTTGCTACACGGAGTTAAAGGGCTCGCCCTTATTTATTAACAACTAAAATGGCCGCCGGTCTACCCGTCGGCCATCTTTGATGAGATCACAAAATAAAGTTAGGTGCAAGTGTATGCCATCGCATTATGTACTGTGTGCTTGTGGCAAGTTCGAACAAGATCAGCAAACGCATGTCCGCGAAATGGTTGAGGACGAGTTCAATATCGGTGGGTTTTTTAACAACTAAAATGGCCGCCGGTCTACCCGTCAGCCATCTTTGATCAGATCGCAAAATAAAGTTAGGTGCAAGTGTATGCCATCGCATTATGTACTGTGTGCTTGTGGCAAGTTCGAACAAGATCAGCAAATGCATGTCCGCGAAATGGTTGAGGACAAGTTCAATATCAGGGGGTTTTTTTAACAACTAAAATGGCCGCCAGTCGGCCATATTTAATCGCTTTGCGAAAGAAAATGATGTGCATATGTATACCGTCGTGTGCTGTCTTTATGCCAAGCACGAATAAAATCGGTCAAAATACATGTCTGAGATATGGTTGCGGACGCACGCACGCACGCACGCATGCATGCACGGACACGAAAATCGAGACCAAATCCATAATCCCCCATTTCGATCTAAGTCCAAAGGGGGTTAATAATGCACCTTTACATGAATTACAAGGACATTAGTTGAGAATGGACAAGCAATTAAGATGCAGGTAGAGGTAATAAAATGACATTTGAACCTGGGCTTTCTGCATCATGATAACAGGGAAAAGCGTTTCAAACTTAAGCACATGCTGTTTCCAAATCTCATCCGTGCACCACCGGAACGATATTCCACCACTTTTACACATCCTTAACCAGAAGTCCACTGTGAGCTGGGTAATGATCAGATGGGATGTAAAAGTGATGATACCAAAGCGACACTGTATACCATGATGATGATTCAACTGCAAGGCTCGATGCATCATGGGGAAGTCCAGACATCTTTGAGGTTGTAATCTTGCTCTGATTTCAGATCATAGTGTGAGCATGTACTCCGAACAGAGCCGTGTGATATTTTTCGGCTTTTCCTCCTCGATTCACGTACTGTGACGTGTGCACATATCTGAGCTCACACCGAGCATGGACCAAAAGAAGAGCCTTCTCAGGAAACTCATGTTTGACCCACAGTGAAAATAAACAACAAGGTTGGGTTGAGTTGCGAGGTCCACACGCAACACCCTCTCTCCTCCCCTCCACCCAACTACCATCACTTCGCCAGCTCCCCGAATAACAAACCAAGTGGATATCTGAAACTCTGTCTGACAAGCAGTGCCGCTTCCACGGTGAGCTCAGAGAGATCAATTGAAAAATCCAACTCCTCAATATGTTGTAGAGCCTCCAATGCCTACTGTAGATATAATAAGTGTATGAAATGAATTGGAGAGAATAAATAATCCTGTGATTGTGGCTCGTGTCGTGTTGTGCCAACAAACAATGAAATCGGACACAGGGACGAAACTCGCACAATAGACAAAATCTCTCCCGCTTTTGGGTAACTTCAGGTGTCCCGTTACCATCTGATAAAGGTCAGCAAGTAAAGGGTGCAGAGGGTCAATGAAGGCAAAATCGTCATATGAGATGCAAGAGAACTCGTATAATTATCTGGGTTTGGAATATCAGATAATACGGAGAAATATTTCATTGAACAAAAATGGACAATATTGCTTCAAACTCCACAGGGGAGAATAATGGTTTGTTAATTATAATTTACCAGCAGAAGCCTATGGTAAAAACAATACCACGGTGTTAAAAAAAACAGAAGAAAAAAAAAAAGGGAGCCTTTTATTCTTGCACTGGTTGAACAAAAATGGGAGGTTATGGTATAAATTTCGTAACAGCAAATAAAAAAAAGACTTTTTCAGGAGAGATCGAGGCAGCGGTCTGTTGCCTATACACTGCCTGGGTTTGAATTATTTATTTTATTGGCCTCATTAAAAGGATTGAAATTTTCTGGTGCGTTTCCGTGTTTCAAGGTCAAACAGACAGACAGACAGACAGACAGTACAGCATTGGCTTATCTGTAATATAATACGAAGTGTGGTGTCTGTCCATGCGTTTTTATATGTTCACACATTCAGCCGTCTCCCGTTTCCGGCGGCCGCTTCAAGCGCTATGTTTGAAAAGCTCTGTACGCAGACAAAGCTCAACATTTAACCAGAAGAAATACACGATACCAAACGAGATACATTTTAAACGTCTAAATACAATATGGAGTCACAGTTTGTTCATTAACAGGACGTTAAGATGCGACCTTGGTTTACAGGATGACCTCGAGGAACTCACACTCGCCCTCCAAGCTGACGAGCCTGGGTTTGAATCTCGGCCCAGCTATAAAATGCCATCCTGGTGTTTCGCAGACTGGATCAATCATCAATATGTGTGCCGTCCCTCCGATGGAGGTTGAACTTGGTGTCCCGTCCAATGACATTCGTTGATGTACGTTAAAGACCCCCATGTTGTCCTTCACAAAGAGTAGGTGAGTCATCGCCAGCACCAGTGGCCAAATTACAAATTCCTGACGAATAACTGCTGGATAGGTAATGACAAACCAACCAGTATAACCATTGCTCAGGAAGCAACTTTCAGCAGCACCGATGCTCTGTGAAAGAGTCTGTGGATTATCACGAGATTGAATAAACCATGTCAGTGTTGTTAATAACAGTAACCAATAGTGAAAGTCTTTGAAGGTTGCATGAGTGCAAGGCAATCATTACATTTAATAAAAACGTGCATTTGGTATTGTGATCTAAAAATATTGTTTAATAATAAACCTCAAAGACGTCCAAAATAAACTTAAATGTAATTATTGGCAGACTGGTGGCATCAGTCCACCAATTATTAAATCACCATCGGAGCACCTCCTCCTGAGGAATTTGTAATGATAATGATGATGCCATAGGTCATGTGGTACAGGCGCCATCTTGGAAAAACCGAAAAACGTTCCACCTCAATATCTCCAAAACCGTTGACTGCACAGGATAAGTATTCTATGAATACCATCGAGTTTGTTAAGAGTTAGAGCTTTCACTCAAAAGGATAGAGCACACCATAGAGAGAGGGGGAGAGAAAGGGCATGGGGGAGAGGGGAGGGGGAGAGAAGGGGGAGGGGGAGAAGGGAGGGGAGAGATAGGGGAGGGAAAGAGAGAAGGGAGGGGGAGAGATAGGGGAGGGCAAGAGAGAAGGGAGGGGGAGAGAGAAGGAAGGGGGAGAAGGGAGGGAGGGAGGAGGGGAGGGGGGAGAAGGTAGGGGGAGAGGGGAGGGGGGAGAAGGTAGGGGGAGAGGGGAGGGGGAGAAGGTAGGGGGAGAGGGGAGGGGGAGAAGGGAGGGGTAGGAGGGAGAAGGGGGAGGGGAGAGGGGAGGGGAGGGGAGAGAGGAGGGGAGAAGGGAGGGGAGAGGGGAGGGGAGAGGGAGGGGAGAAGGGAGGGGAGAGGGGAGGAGAGAAGGGAGGGGGAGAGGGAGGGGAGAAGGGAGGGGGAGAGGGGAGGGGAGAAGGGGAGGGGAGAAGGGAGGGGGAGAAGGGAGGGGGAGAAGGGAGAGGGGAGAAGGGAGAGGGGAGAAGGGAGGGGAGAGGGGAGGGGGAGAAGGGAGGGGAGAGGGGAGGGGGAGAAGGGAGGAGATAGGGGAGGGGAGAAGGGAGGGGGAGAAGGGAGGAGGAGAAGGGAGGGGGAGAAGGGAGAGGGGAGAAGGGAGGGGGAGAAGGGAGGAGGAGAAGGGAGAGGGGAGAAGGGAGGGGGAGAAGGGAGAGGGGAGAAGGGAGAGGGGAGAAGGGAGGGGGAGAGGGGAGAAGGGAGGGGAAGAGGGGAGGGGAGAGGGGAGAAGGGAGGGGAGAAGGGAGAGGGGAGAAGGGAGGGGGAGAGGGGAGGGTGAGAAGGGAGGAGGAGGAGGGAGAGGGGGAGAAGGGAGGGATAGGGAAGGGGGAGAAGGGAGGGGGGAGATAGGGGAGGGCAACAGAGAAGGAAGGGGGAGATTGGGGAGGGGGGAAATAGAGAGGAGGAAGAGAGAGTGGGGAGGCATCGAGATGAGTGGTAGAATGAGTGGGAAAGAAGTTTCCTTCTGTATCCATCCTGTCCACCCCATTCCTCCCCACCCCATTTTTTGTCCAAGTCTCCATCTATTTTGTCCTTTAACTCTGCTGTTGGTGCACCCCCTCACCCGCTCCTGTTCCTTTTGTGTTGTTGCTTCCTGATTGGTTCTGTATTCTAGCTCGTCCATGATCTTTGATTCTGTGTCCAAAAAAAAAACTGTCATAGGTTGGAAACCATTGTGCAGGCTTGATGGGCTGAATCGTCTTTCTATGTTGAAGTTCCTTGTAAGGGAAGTCATCTATTTATTTTGCGAACCATGGTGTATGTCCGTGCGTTCGTCTGTCTCCCATTTATGCCAGCCGCTTCTCGTGCTGCATTTGAAAAGCTCAACATTCACTTTTGAAATGATGGGAGAACTGGCATGAATAATGTTGATGCCAAATTTTATTTTGCAGCCAAGATATTTTGCCCTCTTATGAGACAAATTGAACCTCCACCGCCCAATGGTGCACCAACATTTTGCAGTGAGTGGTAGAAGTAGCTCGGAGCTTTGGCTTTGAGTGAAACCAAGAGTGCAACACAATTAACCTTTGTAAAGTCGCTGAAATAATTTAAATTGTGAGATTAATTTAAACTTTTCCCATCACTTGGGATGGATACTTTTGTTTACTTTTCCCATCACTGGGGATAGGAACTTTTGGGACAAATATCGGCCTAATACGCCAAAAAATTAACATTTTCCTTTATAGATTACAAACAGAATGATCTTAATGAAAATGAAAAGTAATAATACACATATAACTACAAGGGCACTCGGTAGAGCACATACCTCCACCACGCAATACCTGATCCAATGCCTTTTTAGCCCAATCTATCTCTCAATGGTGAAGAATCACTTTAAAAATTAATAAATACTCGTCTCCAGATTCGGATCACCAAAATCGAATCAATTTGTCCTTGTCACACACCCAACCTGTCCACCAAGTTTCATCCAAATCCGTCAACAAGTTTTTGAGACATTGTGCTATACAGTATATCGTTTTTGGCCCTATCGCTCAATTGTGAAGAATCGCTTAAAAAAATTATTGGATCCGGATCCACATTCGGATCTTCACCAAAATTGAACCAATTCTTCTTTGTCAAACACCCAACCTGCTCACCAAATTACATCTGCATCCGTCTACAACTTTTTGAGATATCCTGCACACAAACAAACAAACAGACAGGGGTGAATACATAACCTACTTCCACCTTCGGTGTCGGAGGTAAGAAATAACTACACTTCATGAGACATAAAAAAACTCCCGTTGGAAATTCAACACTCACAGATTTCATGTAGCTTCCACTGCAGTTACAGATCAAGAAGTGTTTTCACAACCTGGTCAACTCTAAAAACTTTTTTTGGCCAACAATATTGTTTGTTGTCCTCCAGGGTGCCGCCGCTCTCCATAATACAGTGTGGGTTCTTCAATGTACACATCACAGATGGCGCAGCCGGCTTCACACGCTCTGCAGAGGGGACGTGAAGCCAAGGCACCGCTAGTAGAATGGTAAGTGTTTCTCAGAAGCCACATTATAGAATGGTAACTGTTTGTCTACATGTCATTATGGCATAGTTCATAACAAACATGCCAGTAAATGTTAAAGCATTTTCAACAACTCCAGCTGACCTGTTTCGACAAGCTTTTCATCACTTTCTGCTCAAAGCCACTTCCTGAGTGTTTGAAACTTAAAGAAAAGCAATAACTTTGGCCCCAAAAGTATATTCAGTATTCATGCATTGACATACATGATACATATATATATATATATATATATATATATATATATATATATATATATATATATATATATATATATATATATATATATATATATATATACACACACATGTATAATCCAGTTTTGTTTTCCTCTGGACAATCAAATACTGTTATTTATTTTTGATATAGTATCCCTGCCATTATGGAGTCAAGTTAGATCGAAGGAATGGCCTTGAAAGCAAAATGCGTTTAAAAATAAGAAGCGCAATAAAGCGGGCAGTGGTTGAGCATGAAAGGAGGAAAGTGTGAAGTTGCACATAGAGGCGCGTCTGTGCGCTTTCCCTGCGCTCTGGGGAATCTTGCGAAGCGCTACCTGGTAAGTCGAGCCGGCGGGTCTAAACGCTTTGGGTATCGCCTCCCGCCCCCAAGACCCCGGGATCAGGCTGTGCCAGGAAAAAAAATCATTGCACAAGCGCCGACAGCCTGGCAGGCGCGTCTCCGGCACAGCCGCAAGCTTTTCCCATGAAATCCTGGCCACGCAAGCAGGTCCCTCCAAGGAACGATGCCAAGCGCCCATGCCTCGAGGGGTTGGGATCACGCTTCTCAGCCTCAATTCTTGATTCGCCAACACCCTGCGACGGGTTAACCCTCCTTGGATGTTGGGCTATCACAAAAATCGGTTTTACTCATTAGCATGCTCGATGACCATGTTAAAACACATCGCCAGATTTGGGAATAATCACCTAATTTGGTACTTTAATTCGGCAGCGGCTTGGCAATGAAAGGAATGTTCTAAGATGTCTGGTATGTGTTCCTTGGTAGTAGAGACATCCAAAGTCCTTATTGTAAAAACCCTTCTCTAGCTATAGATTACAGAATCTAAAGAGTGATACAAGATCATCATTTATCTGGGAAGAATGAATAAATAGTTATTCTTCAGAAGAATATCGTCAGTCTTGATTGTTTTTTTTTTTTTTTAATCAAAAAAAATCCAGAATACAAAACAATTTCAACAAATATAGATTCATAAATCATCGAAATAAACAAAAACTACAGTTTTCCTTTTATGGAAATTCCATCATCTGGGACAATTGCCTCGTAATTCAACTGTTCGTGTATTTTGGGGCAATTTTAACGTTCGAGAGCGCTGTGCGTGTTCATACAAAGCATACTCATGTTATTTCCAAGGTCAAAGTAATTATTTTTGCTAAACCAGATAATTAAAAAGCCAAGGATTTATTTTATTTTTAATCGATGGAAAATCCATACTTTGAAAACTTATTTCATTTGCAGTTTGGGCGCAAATAAAAGAGTGAAAATATTTATTTGAACTCGGCATTTGTTATATTTTTCTGGAATTGCATCTCCATTTCGTAAAAGAACGATTGAGCAAATTTCAAAGGGCAAAAAAAAAATAAAAACATATCTCAAAACTTTAATAATAATTGTCAAAAACTCTTGATAGTTAAAAATATATATATTTAGGGGTTGGGGATTATGAGCTGAAATACCTGTGCATTGGTAGCAATTTAGAGCCCATGCAATGTTGCTCTGCGGGCGTTAAGAGAGCATCAACTGCAAAGTTTGGACTCCCATCACAAGTAGACCAGATCACATGGGCAAGGAAGATTACCCTCTCCCTAAGGCCATTCATGAGCAAGCTGGGTTTTTACTCAGAATCCAGTAGTACCATGGTAATCCTGCAAACATTAGCTTTGTGTCCAGAAGCAGATTATGACTACTGGACCAGCTCTGTCGTGTGCAAGCGTTTCCGTTTGTTTCACGTGTTGTTCATCATATTGCGAAGCCATTCCCCGTATCTTCTTATCCATACTAAGTTGGGGGCTGCATGTTGAAATTGAGATTGTGTTTGCTTACCTATGCCTCAGCTCGACTGCATGGTCATGAGCCTTGGGCCTGAAACGTTACCTCTCTTCTCTCCTGTGCTTCCTCTTCTCGCACTTTCCCTCCATCATACTTTCATTGTCTTTACAGCAGTGAGGCTCATGGAAGACAAGGTACAGTGGGCCAATCATATTGGGATTAAACAAACTAGAAAAGAGGACAGGAAAGAGGGGAGAAAACACTGAAAATAGCAATTAAGATGGTTGGGTTCGGAAAGGTTAATGTGGGTAATAGAGATCCTGGCCCAGAATTGGGAATGACAAGAGATGATGGTGCACTGCTTGTTTGAAGTCCTGGAGGAAAGCGTAAGACAAAATAGCCTCTGGAAGACAGTTCTACAGATGGGAGAAGCGACGAATAAAGGAGATGAGGTTTGCAGTGTGCCTTCATTTTGGAAGCTTAACCAGGAGAGGGTAAGAACGCATGTATCCTTGAGTTGATAGGTAGGGTCAGATGATGGAAAGAGCAGAGGGAGCAATATTGGAGAATATGTTGAAGAAAAAAAAAAGACAGACCACTGACCTGCCTGCGAGAGAAGAGCAACAGGCCTTGTGCTTCGTCATCACAGGAAATAATTTTGAGAGCTTTAGATTCCACCCTATGCAGGATGTGATGCTGGGTTGCCAGCCCGAGTGGAGAGCATTACTCCATTGAGATATGGACAATTGCCTTGTCGACTGGAAGTAGCTCTGATTTCCCAATGAAAGATTTGGATCAACAGAGGATGTCCAGTCTGCAGCTGAATTTGGAGGGCAGCTTTGTAATGTGGTTGGCCCAGGGAAGGTCATAGCTGATCGTGGGGCTTATCGTCTTCAAGTGGATGATCAAATAAATAGATAGGTTTGTTTGTTTGATGATCTTTCCAGAGCGATAGGGTGAGACTGAGATTTTAAATGATTGAAGGACAAATTTAATTTATCAGACCAGAGTCTAATAATTTCCAAATCAGCAGAGACAGACACAGCTAATGTCTGCACAGCAGAGGGATGGGGAGTTGTACAATACAATGTGGAGTCATCTGCAAAAAGGAAGAGAGTGTGTTTCAGAGCATCCCTCCACACCCCATCCCTCTCCCTTCCACAGATCTAATGTCTCTGTTCCCTACTGTTTTGTGCTTCCCTCTCCCACCTCTCTTGTCTCCTGCTCCCTTTATTATATGTTCTGTGTGTTAGCTCTTTTATGAGACTCGACAATGTATACAAAAAAAATAAGATTTTCAATTAAAAGATGCAGAAGCTTTAACCTTTGATCTTTTCAATCCAAACTGTTATCCATTAATCTTTGTGATACAGCCCAGGTTACTTTTACCAAATTTGGTTGAAATCCGTTCAGTGGTTCACAAGTTATTGCAGTAAAAACCTTTTTCAATTGAGGACACATGACTTTGATGATCCTGCATTGCTATCCTGCAGCATTACTTTCCTTTGTACTTTTAACCAACTTCTCCCTTCAACGTAGTCACAACATCCATTAGAGTACCCCTCTTCCCTCTGGGCTCATGCCTCAGAATCACATGTATTCCTCACCTAAAATTGATGGAATACATAAAACTGAACATTATTGGCATCTCCTCCAATGAAGACGAATCACAAAGCCTCTTGCTCTCACAGCACAGACAGGTTTGTGGCCTCTATGTTGTTTTTTACCCTGCGCTCGCGAAGCAAAAAGCAGGACTAAGCAATCGGTAGCGTACATCGGTATGTCGTACGTCAGAGAGCAAACTTCGAAAACTATTGAGCAGAGGAAATTGAAACTTTACCACATGACATGTGACCATATGATATAGCGGTCATTCTTTTGAGGTCAACATAGGCCAAAGGTGGAATTGGCCGATTTTCTAAAATCCTCAATTTTCATCCGATTGACGAGAAATTTGAACATTTTCACTCACTCAATTTGAACCTCACTGAATTCAACCACCAATTATTTTTGAGGCAACATAGGCCAGAAGGTCAACATGGGCCAAATTTCTAAATTGATCAGTTTCCATCGGAATGACTTGTGTTTGAAGAGGATTTGCATATCAGATAACTGAATTCAACTCATGGCTGGGCAGTGTGGTCTCATCTGCAGGATCCCTGCACTCTCTGACATGTAGTGCCTCGGATCCTCTCAGGGGTACCCAGGCCTACTTCAAAAATAAATTTAGGTCAGGTCAGGTCAGGTATGGGAGCATGTGCTGGAACAGCACATCACCGGTACTCCATGAGCCTCCGTCTGGCCATCCCCCAGGCAGATATTTGGCCTATCCCCATCTCCTTGAGATGCTGGTCAACCTGCTGCAACCACGAGTCACGTGTTCGGCCCATTGGCCTCCTCCACTCATGAGACTCCCTCACTGAGAGAATCTGGTGAGCAGGATCAGCATCAGGAAAACGAGCCTCATGTCCGTACAGCTGCAGCTTCTCTCAGGATTCTCTGAAAATACCTAGTGCCAAAGGAGTTAAGTCTCCGTCTCAGATCCGTGAGCAGAGTCCAAGTCTCACATCCGTACAGCAAGAATGGAAGCACCAAGCACCTGAAGACTCGAACTTTTGTCTTCTTGTGTAGGTACCGATAGCACCACACCCCATGATCTAGTGATCCATGACTCCCCAGGCCCGACCCTGATGTCTATTTACCTCTGGCTTCTTGAAATTTGAACTTCTTGAAACCAGAATCCTATCCAGCTTCCTCCTGATGACTCCATCTTTGCTCTTTACTTCTCCAGGTTCCTTCTTGGTCTTCCGTTTCATTTGTAAGTGTTACAAGAAAATTATATCTGCTGGATAGCTATCATTATTGAACAAACTATATTGTGTTGATCGTTCACTTTATTGTTGTGATGCTATCTTTATTATCAACCAAATAATAATATTATAATGTCACTTGCATCTCAAACGATGGCTGTACCATTCGTACATGGCTTTGCTTTGAGACCGAAACATTACGGTGAGGAAACGATGTGTAATTTTCCCAAAATATAATATAATAGAAAACAACCTCCCGTAAACTAAGGTTTGCATAAAGTAGGGTTGTAAAGGTACTCAGACCCCTTCGTTAAGCAGGGAGGAGGGGGGGGGTACTGTATATATTTTTCTGGATCACCAGATCAAAATCGGGTTATTTCATCTTTAGTAAACCCTCAAGAAGATTGTTGTAAAAGCTGCAGCAAAGATTAACCCGGGAGTGCACCATGTCAATGTTGGACCAAATGGCCTAATTTTCTTGTTTGACGTCGATTTCTTGATTTACAGAAGTACAAACGCACATTTACATGCAAAGAATTGTCTTGTGGGGGTTGGGGGTTGTGTACCCTTGACCTGATCTGGGGTACCAGCACATATGCTAATTTTATCTGTTTTCTCTGCAGCTGCCCATCCAATTATCACAAAATTTTCAACATTCGTGCAGCTACTCATGTGGATTGTTTTAATGATAATTATAACGTCATAGGTCATGTGCTGTGGCAGCCATGGTGGAAAAAAGGAGAAACGTTGGACCTCCATGTCTCCAAAACTGCGATATGGAAACAAATTTAAACTTGGCACATGTGAAGTCCTCTGCATGGGAACAAGTGTGATTTTTTTGATGTCACGAGTGGCTTCGTTATGACATCATAATTGCATCCGTTGAATGCTTTATCCAACCAGTATGAAAATTTTTGAGGGTCATCTCGGGCTAAATTTTTTTGGGGAAAAATTTTTTATGGGGGTCATGTGGCCATATTGTTCACATGAAATCACCAGCCATGTTGTTCTTTACATAAAATCCTTCAACAATCTTTCTCCAACAACAGATCGAGACGAAATTTTACAGGTATGATTGCCTATCCATGAGGAACAAAAAGTTATCCACCTTTGATGTCATATGTCACATTGTTTGGCAGCTATGTGTGTTTTTTTGAAGAATAAACCTTGAAAAATCTTCTTCTCCAGACTGGATTGACAGATCGAGGAGAAACTTCACCCACATGGTCCCCAATCCTTGGGAATACCAGGGTGTTCACGAATAATTAATAGGTCACATGGTCTGCAGCCATATTGGATTGAACAAAAATCTTTTTAGAATTCCTTCCATTGAACCGCTTTATCATTCAAGATGAATCTTCACAATTATGACGTCGTGTCATGGGGAATATGTTTTAAATTTCAACCTGATCGGATGCATGGTCTGGTAGCCAGAATTATTTAATATTTTGTTTCTTGGTTCAGGGATTGAAATCAAACTTGGTATAAGTACTTTAATGGCGTAATAATGTGGGTGGAGGCATATCTTTGACGTCACGATGTCGAAGAGCACCCTTCTCGTTTTGCCGATGATTTTCAGACGTACACACATATACAGTACATACAGAGTATTTCCTGGTGGGGTGGAGGGGGGATTTTTTTTGTGTGCCCATAACCTGACTGGGTACCCCCAGCAAGATTTGGTGGAGATTGGGTTCAGTGTTTATTCGATGATTTTCAGACCGACATGCACCGAAAAACAGATAATTTCCTTTCAGGAAGGGAGATGTTTTTGTGTGTGCCCATGAACTGTCCCTGGGTATGACCTGTCATCAACTCCACATGGGGTATTTAGGGTGATAACGAAGACAACTTGTTTGAAGTTTGTTTTCTAGCCCAAATTAGTTGAATCAAAATCATTCTCCAAAAAATCTGAAACTTCATATATCTGATCTATGACCCAATATATCTGAGTGAAGAATTACACTAATGACGTAATCGGTCATGTGGTCAGGTGGCCATATTGGATTGAAAATAACATTAGAAATCTTCTCGAGAACTGCTTAACAGATTGATGCAAAACATCATCCTCATCATGATCAACTAGATACGGGGAATATTGAAGAAAAAAAAATCATCTTCATCTTCATTGATGCAAATTAGCTTAATGTGCACAAAGTAGTCATTAAATATCCTTATAATCAATCTATCTATTGTGTGTGTGTGTGTGTGTGTGTGTGTGTGTGTGTGTGTGTGTGTGTGTGTGTGTGTGTGTGTGTGTGTGTGTGTGTGTGTGTCGATCAGCGTGTCTCCTCCATAACTCCAAAACAATGAAACCAAGCAGCCTGAAACTTTTCATGCCTACTAATGGAACTCCAAGGAAGTGCATGAGTGAAAATTGGATTAATTAATGTGTTTGGATTAATGAAACACCCATTTTGAAGGTAATTAACGGCCTCATTTCATTGTCCTTTATCAGGTGCATCCTCGGCTACCTCGCTCTGAATGGGGTCTTAAGGCGCATCCTGGATTACCTCGCTGGGGTCTGAAGCCGGCATGTTTTTTTTGTCTGCTCAACCATGCCTTGACTCAGAATAGGCCGCAATTATTTCTTAACGATAAAGTTTTTTTTTTCACTTTCCTCACTCATATTTTTGAATGCCTGATCATCATAGCTATGAAATGCTGGGTACATTGCAATGCATATAAATACCCAGAGACGCCAGCATTCATGGCTTTATTTCATTTCCGCACATGCCATAACCTCAATAATCTCTTAAACTAAGTGGAATTACAAAAGTTAAGCTCCAGAATTGAACTTAGCAGCAGTTCCAACCACTAAAAAGTGTTAATTTGTTTAATATGGGTATAGTTTGGACACTCGGACATCGCTATCGCTTGCCACCCATTTAATTGGAGTCCTTGCTTGAGTGCAAAAGCCATTTGCTGAGCGCCCTGCAGTCTACAATGGTATAGTTCATGTCCCAAGAGGGATGCACAGTCGGCAGTTGCTACAGGTAGAGGTACATATATGGTTATATTTTATCTGTAACTTAGTAACTCTCTGTGGGTGTGTGTGTATGCCTGCTTGCTTGGTTACAGGCACCATGGTGGCAAAGTTTCATCCTATATTGTGGAGGTTTTAATTTTTAACCTCAGCAGTGTATGAGCGATCACGTTTTCATTTGTCCTCGTGACTGTTTCTAAAGCAATTGGTTATTTTATATGACTTGGTGTGCTTTACAAAGGTAATAAATGGTGAGCTTCAAAGCAAAATACATTTTATTACACCCGATTTCAAAGCCGTTCGCTGTATTCACATATTTTCTCAATTACAAAGCCAATTTTCTTTCACCTGTTACAAGACGATTGTGTGGGTGTGTGTGTGTGTGTGTGTGTGTGTGTGTGTGTGTGTGTGTGTGTGTGTGTGTGTGTGTGTGTGTGTGTGTGTTGTTCATAAAGCATAACATATTCTCTGCCAACTCCCCTACTCCCACTACCCCAATTCCCTCACTCTTTGTCCCATACACGCTCCATCCCCTACTAATACTGTTCAGCATCCTCTCTCACACACACACACACACACACACACACACACACACACACACACACACACACACACACACGTATCACTCTCTCTCTCTCTCTCTCTCTCTCTCTCTCTCTCTCTCTCTCTCTCTCTCTCTCTCTCTCTCTCTCTCTCTCTCTCTCTCTCTGAATGTATCTGGATGGTGGTTATGCCTGGATGGTGGTTATCTCCACAAATATCCAGATGGTGGTAATCTCCACATGTGTTTGAATGGTGGTTATCTCTGCATGTATCCAGATAGTGGTTATGTCCAGATGTGGGTTATTTCTGGACAGTGGTTATCTCCAGACATGTCCAGATGATGGTTAGGTCTGGACAGATCCTCCCCTCACACTGCCTTCCCTTGCCCTGCTCTCACACTGCCTTCGCTTGCTCTCCCCTCACACTGCCTTCCCCTCCCCTCCCCTCACACTTCTTCCCCTCCCTTCATGCTCTTTCCTCCCCCTCACTCCCCAACCCCTGCTTGGTCTCCCTCCCTCGTCGCTCTTCCACCCTCTCTCTCCTCCCCTCTTTTTCTCCCTCCCACCTCCCTTATTATACCCATCGTACGGAAGGTGGTTATCTCTGGACGTTTCTGAATGGTGGCTATGGCCAGACACACTGCCTTACCTTGCCCTCCCCTCACACTGCCTTACCTTGCCCTCCCCTCACACTGCCTTACCTTGCCCTCCCCTCACGCTGCATTCCCTTGACGTATCTGGATGGTGGTTATGTCTGGACGGTGGTTATCTCTGGGTGGTGTTTCTCTCTGGATGTGTCCATGCGGTATTTATGTCCAGGCAATGTTTGTCTCCGAATGTGTCCGGGCGGTGTTTGTCTCCAGATGGAGTTTATGTCCGGACGTGTCCAGGTGTTGTTTATCTCTGGACATCGTTTGTCTCCGGACTTGTCCGGATGGTGCTTGTCTCTGGGTATGTCCGTGTTTCTCTCCAGACAGTGTTTGTCAAACATTCAGAGGTTCACCAGTGAGAGCCAGGTGAGTGAGAAAAATACTTTTTGAAAATTTTGAAAAAGAAAGTGATTTTTTTTATCATTCTTTAGTGCCTAAGCCTATGTAGCAATGTGAAAAGTAATACTAAATAATCTCCAACCACATTCCTTGGTGGGTGTAGGGAAGTTTTTTTTTTTCAGTCCCCACAAAAAAAAATTGAAAAAAAACAAAATTTGATTCCTTCAAAATTCCAACAGGATTAGAACAGCACTGGGCAATGCCAGGTACCCCTGCTGGCAATCAATAAAACTCCAGATAATGCCCATGTATGTGTCATAATATGGTGCATGGATTATATGGGTATATGGGCCATTGTAGTACCTTGTTCGGTTAATGATGAATCACGAGCGCGCGAGGCGAGACTATGTACACTACCGAATGCCGTTCTATTTCCAGTTTGAGTCAATCTACTGTTTCTGCTGCCACTACCTTTCCATGGAGACCATTCCATGCATTAACTACTCTCTGAGTGAAAGACCCTTGCCGTACTACTACCATCCTAACTCTCCACTACTTTACCCTCAGAATGTGGCCCCCTAGTCTGGTCACTGTTCATTCCGCTTCCAAACTCTTCTTTCTTTCTTTTTCTTTTATATACACAGTCTTGGCTCACGGAAAAGCGAGAATTCTACATTTATTTTGCCTGTACCCTTCATTATCTTCAACATTATCAAATAGCCTTGCATGTATTAATTGCATCTTGCATGACAAAGTGATTAAGGCTGATGGACAAGAAAGACATCAGTAGACATGGACAAATAGGTATGGTATAGGCCAAAGGGGAATTGTGACCTGGTCAACCTGCATCATAAGCCAGGTGTTCAGATGAAAACACTAATCAGTCAATTCGATGTTTGCACAATTTTTCAAAGTTTTAAGCAAAACGACAGCGTCATAAATCACCTGAATTCGAAATTTCCTTTCAAATTATAAATGGGTTAGGAAACAAATTATCATGCCGTAGGAATGTTAAAACTCAAGCTGTGTGACTTGTAAAAATTGTTATAAAATATGAGCATAGTGAAACCCATGAGAAGAAGCAATATAATTTTATAATAAAATTGTTCTAACTTTGAAGCCACAGGAATTATTTTTTCTTTACAGATCTACGTGAAGCCATTTAGTGACTTGAATATGTTGAGGAGGACTTGAGTTGAGTTGAGCAGCAATATAAAAGCACAACTATTCTTCATGGATGTTGGGATGGAGGCAGTATGGGAGGAAAGTCAGCAGTGAGGGAACATATGGCTGGCAGACAGCACGTCTTTGCAGGTGGGTGGGTGGCTGTGAAGTGCTGGTAACAGGTCAAAGGAGGATTGGGAATAATGAGAGCGGTGAGGTTTAACGATGAAAGAATTCCAACAGAGGCACGGATGGAGCAAATTGAGAGGAAGAGCGCTGAAATCGACTTGTCTTGGTTTCAATTATCGGGATGAAAATGTATCTGCAAACTTTAACAGGTTAAGAAAGTTTCTATACACCCTTGGCACCTTGCCTAAGTTTTGGGTCCTCAGCAATTCTAAGTGCCTGGAGACCATTGGACCCATGGCATCTGCTCCTCCACTTCGGTGGAACATATGCTCAGCAGGTGTGAGGATCTTTCACTGAAAAAAACAACTCCTTGTATCTAAAACCAGCATTGTCATTTACAAGAGGATGGATTTTTTTTTTTAATGCAACATCGAAGAGCAAAGGTGATGAGATCTAGCAGGGAGCAATTCCTTCATATATTGCTTGACATTGTTTCAAACACTCAGTTACAGGTTAATGGCAAGTTTGAGAGATAACACAAAAATACAATGAAATCAGAGTTGTTTTATTGGAAAACAAAAATCACAAAAGATTCACTTCAAAACTCTTAAGAGAATAACTGGTTCCAGTGGTTTCTTCAGGTATTTCATTTGGGGAGGGGGGGGGTGGAGGGAATTAGAGTTTGAGAAACGCCTAATAAGCAAGAGGTCCTGTGCTCACCATCTGCTGGACAAAGGCAAACAAGCTGCAGAAAAGACATATGGAACACCCAAGTGGAGCTCGCATTCGGTTTGAGTTACGTTGGCTTTACGTGACCCTGTTCTATGTGAGTTCTCCTGCCTTGTTGTGGCTGCCAAGACAATGTGACAGACCCATTGTTACGTTGCATCCTTGTTGCAACTGCAACTCGCAATTTAATAGTTCCTGGATCAAGTCTGCACACTGACCTCCTTCAAACACCACCTATGCGGATGGTTTAACGAATTATGGCAGTTCGCAAACCTCTTGGTATCTGATCGAAGAGCATCTATCCTTCACCTTTTGGCAATGCAAAAGAGATATACCAGGGTATACACGGAATTATGACGCAGAAGGAAGCCATTTAGCCCATCGTGTCTGCACCATATCAATGCCGCATCAATTCAATCCATCAATTTTATCCATTTGACTCCATTGGGGTGGGTGGGGCAGGAGGAGTGAGGAGAACAGCAGTGGAACAGGCACAAGGATATAACCACATAATATAACAAACTATGGTATTTGTACTCCATGATGCAGCACCTGCACACCAGAATAGCAGGCTCTCATTGGGAAACGATATGAAGCAGCTGCTGCACAGAGTTATAGATTAAATCCAACCATCTGGGATGGATGTTATTGGTGTTCTTACCTCATGGCACCAATGATCATTGGTGTGCGTGCGATGAATAGGTCAGTAAAAATGTGAATTTTTGAATCGTGGTGAATTTTTATTTTATTTTTTTATTTCTATCTGTTGTATACATTGTCGAGGCTCGTATGAGAACGAAAAAAAATCAGACATCTTCTTCTTCATAAATTAACGGTTTATGAAGAAGAAGAAGAAAAAGAAGAAGTAGAAGTGGAAGAAGATATTGCATTATATCTAAGAAGTTGATGACACATGAGAATTATCTCGCCATGTGGGGAAAACATGGCTGTTCCCGATAATACAGCCCTCATAGTTGTTGATATGAGCAATGGTTTTGTATGAATTATCACTGCAAGAGCACCAGCATATTTCAAGTTCAAGAAGTTGCCACATAGTTGGGAAGACTCAAGTCAACAATGCATCACATCCTGCCCAGGGATTTGAGGTGTACTGGGGGGAAATCACTGAGGATCCAACTATGGGTTCCATGCATTCTATTCCATGAAAATGCTGGGCCTCATGCAGAGCATATCTGTTACTTCATGCAGTCGTGGGAGGGGAAGGTTTTGCCTCATCGACCCAATTTACCGGAATTAAGCACATGTGACTTCAAGCTGTTCCAACGCCCACCCCCGACCCCCTCATTTAACAACCTCAAGGGAAGAAGTCTTACTTCAGCTGAGAAGATCAAGAAATTCACATCCAGTGCACTGAAAGAAGGCCTTCTTGTTTAACGGGCCAGATGATTCCCACATTGTAGTAAGGTCGATCAGGGAAGGTTTTTGGCCCAAGTATTTCATGTACTGACTGGCCAGGCATGAAGTTCGACTGAAGACAGCAGGAATTTGTTCAAGGTGCCAGCGATACCTCACCTATTCTTTGTAAAAGACACGGTGGGATAACTTACACCCACCGGGTAACGCCAGCCGATGGGAGATCAGACATCCAGCTTAACGTTCATGCTCATCCTCCATCCGATGGATGACGCATCCTGCAAAGGGTTTGGAATCCCACCCAGGCGAGACAGCTCAAAGGGAAGTACACTACCACTGCACCATCCTGTTGGACAGAGAGAAGGCCTTTGTGTTGTTAAAAATAAATAAATCATTTTAATGCATCAAATGATCAGAGCACCAAGTATCTGCAACCTTGGCATATAACACACCAAAGCCGGCCCAGTACTGACCCGATCGAATGCCTAAACTTCCGACGCTCACCCTTTTTCGTTTGGTAGATGTCGGTCGGTTTGTTCCTTTTCTGTTTCATTCCCACCTTCCCCTTCCTCTTCTTTCTGTGTTTCATTCAGCTTGCGTGCAGCTTGTTCACCCCCACGTGTCCTTCTCTCCCACCCCCTTGATCTTACTCTCACTTCTAGTCTGCTCTTGGTATTTCCCCCTTCCGTTCCACTCGAGCTCTTCCACAAGCCTCGACGGTGCATAAACAAAAACAATGCCAGTTCCAGCTCGACACTACTGGTTAACTGAGTTCATTTGAGAACAACAATCAATCTCAGTTGAATCGCTCAGACATAAATGCAGGAAAAAAAAATCTTTCATTATCTTTCAATGGTACAAGCAATTTGATAAGCTGTTGTGTTCCATGACCCTGCTCAAATTCCTACCTTTATCTGCAGGTCCACTGACTGCATCACTGGCATAGCTGCTCCATCAAGAATGATGCAAACCAGCAGGCAGGTGCTGCATACGCATGAATGAATATAGTACTGTACAAGCTACTCCCTCCTTGAAGTGATTTACCCGTTAAGCTTTAATCACATTATGAGTGTCAGGCCTGACATGTTACAACTTCCTGGTTATTTAAATAGCTATGTCAATCGATGTTCCTCAGTTTTACAAGATGAGCATTGCCTTTAAATGTTGCAAGATTATTAACAGCTCGAATTCTCTCATGAACTAGAGGGTTCAGAGAACACCTTACCCTGCGCAGTCTTGAGAAACAAGGACAGGGGCATGGTCACCTGTGAGCGAGAAATTTGATTGGCTGCGAGAGGATAAAATGCCATATTTTTTTTTTCCAAATATTGCTAAAATGAAGCTTTTTGAAGTGTTGAGAAGGCGATTTTTGTTCTGCACAGTTCAATGATATAATTGAATTGAAATAAAATAAAATAAATTTAAAGGATGGAGTAAAAAAAAAAATTCGGGAGTTTACCGCCGTTGATGCGGCATATTTTATACCATCTTATTTAACACGTTACATTAGTTTTCCGTGCCTCTTGTTTGTGTCCTTTGTAACATCCTTGAAAACAGTAAGTTTCCTGTTTGGAATGATTTTCAGTTTTTCTCGACTGCCAGGCAGGCAGACTAAAAAGTATCTCACTGCTCTCTGCAGCCTGATGTTGGCTTAGTCGTTAGGGTGGCTAGCTTTGGATCTTAGTGCCCTGAATTTGTGCCCCGTTGGCAGCCAAATTAACACCAGGAGGTGTTGACTCAGCCCGTCATCCTTCCGAGATCGCGAAATGAGTACCAGTGTACTGGTAGAGGGAAACATCAGCAGCAGCACAGTCACACTTCCAAGAAATGATAGCTACCCGGCAGAAAAGTTACCATACACAAGAACAGAACAGAACTGCTCTCTGCGCACATGCGATCGGGACAAATTCAGAGCCAAAGTACTGCTAAACTGCAAGTTCGTTTTCCGATTCACGTACTGATTTGTGTTCAAATATAACATGCAATTGAAATTAACTTGTTCCTTGATCATAAACTCACACTTGTCGACAGACAGACAAAGTGAACCAATACGTAATTTCAAAATGACGTAATCTGCCCCAAAATGCTTGGTGCACATGTGCAGAAACACCAGGAAGCTGAACAATTCAGGGCGGAAAAAATGTATTTTGTGTCTGCGATAAGCATTGTTCCTTGGAATGTCTCACCAAGCTTCTGAAAGATACTTGGAAAAGTACCTGAGAGAAAGGGCTGTGCCGCTGCACAATGAAAGATTTGGAGAACTTTATCAGCTCGCTGAATGGGCACCTGGTCGTACTGCAAACTCCCGACCAGGTGGGTCGGTGTAAATGGAATGGATGGACGTGTGTTACACATCTGCCCAACAGATCTGTACCAGGGAATGGACTGTGGATCCACGTCTGGTTATTCTGACCACCGTTGGCAGGTGGACTAAAAATGATCTCACTCCTCTCTGAGCACGCACATTCGGGATGAATTCAATTCTGCAGGTTCGTTTTCCGATTCGTGTTCAAAACATAACACTGATTTGAAATTGAGTTGTTCCTTGATCATAAACTGACGTTCGCAGACAGACTGAACCAATTTCTTCACCCCGCGTTTCGCTTCGGGTGAATGGGGTAAAAATCCTTGCAATGCAGTTAAATCAGAAAGCCCGTATTACATCATGGGGTTGGCAGGATGTACTGGAGGTACGCATACTACCCTCTAAGCTGTCTAACTTGGGTTCGAAATCTGAATCGGCTGTAAACTGTCGTTCCTGGTGTTTCACAGGTAGGGTGATTCATCAATGCATGTGCTGTCTCTCGGATGGCCGTTAAACTAGGCGTCCCGTCTACCGGAAGTAGTTGGTGGACATTAATGATCCCATGGTGTCCTTCATGAAGAGTTGGCGAGCTATCGCCGGCACCGTGAACAAATTCCAAATTCCTGCCATAACTATTGCTGAGAAGGCAATGGAAAACGGCCCGGCATACACCTTGCCAAGAAACTGCTTTTGTAGCTGCAACACTCTGTAACAGAGTATGGAACATCATAATCAGAATTACATCAGGGGTGGAGTAAAAAAAAAAAAAGAAATATTTTTTGGTGATGGAGGAAACAAAAAGGAAAACAAATAAATACAATCAGTGCCCAGTGTACACTACGGTCAAAACTTTTAGAACATGCCCATTTTTCCAGTTTTTACTGAAATTTAAGCTGTTCAAGTCCAGTGAATAACCTGAAATGGTACAAAGCGAAGTGGTAAACTGCCAGAGGTTAAAAAAAAGTTTAGGTTACCAAAAACTGAAAAATAATGTAAATTTCAGAGATATTAAAAAAGGCCCTTTTCAGGGAACAAGTAATGGGTAAGCAACTGCAGCTGTTCTGCACCATTGGAAGTAAATTAAGCCTTGAAATTTGATGCAAACAATTCCTACAGGTGTCCCAACTTTTGTTGATTAGTTACAAACCCTCTGTCTGTATAAAATCAGTGTTGGAACAGACTGTGTTGCTGCACCCTCTGAAACATTATTTGGACAATATTGCACTGCAGGAAGTAGTATATTGCTATCATAATGGCGAGAAAAAGACAATTAACAAAGGAAGACAGACAGACCATCATAACCATTAAAAGTGTCGGTCTTTCCTTTCGAGAAATTGCAAAGCAAACGAAGGTGTCAGTGAGTACAGTTTCCTACACCATGAAAAGGCACTTGGAAACTGAAGGAAACTCTGACAGGAAGAGGTCTGGCAGACCCAAAGCCACAACACAATCAGAAGACAAGTTTCTGAGAGTCAACAACTTGCGTGATAGGCGGCTCACAGGACAGCAGCTTCAAGCACAGCTTAACACTGGTCGAAGTAAGGAAGTCTCAGTTTCAACTGTGAAGAGAAGACTTCGAGCTGCAGGTTTGACAGGTTGAGTAGCAGTAAATAAGCCATTGCAAAGATGGCAAAATAAGAAAAAGAGGCTTGCCTGGGCCATGAAGCACCATCAGTGGACTACTGAAAATTGGAAGAAGGTCTTATGGACCGATGAATCAAATATTTGAAATCTTTGGTTCATCACACAGGGTTTTTGCACGCCGTCGAGTAGGCGAAAGGATGGTTCCACGGTGTGTGACACCAACTGTCAAACATGGAGGAAGAAGCGTGATGATCTGGGGCTCTTTTGCTGGGTCCAGAGTCAGCGACTTGCACAGAGTGACTGGCACCCTGAACCAAAAGGGCGACCACAGCATTTTACAGCGCCATGCAATACCCTCTGGTCTATGCCTCGTTGGTCAGGGGTTCATCCTACAGGAAGATAATGACCCAAAACCTACCTCCAGGCCATGTCAGAACTACCGCAGAAGAAAGGATCAAGACGGTAGGCTTCAAATCATGGAATGGCTAGCACAGTCTCCAGACTTAAACCCCATCGAGCTGGTTTGGGATGACCTGGACAGAAGGGTGAAAGCAAAGCAACCTACAAGTGCAACACATTTGTGGGAAATTCTGCAACAGTGTTGGGAAGAACTTTCCGAGCAATATTTGATTTCCATTGGAGAAAGAATGCCACAAGAATGTTCGGCTGTTTTATTTGCAAAAGGTGGCCACTTTGATGAGTCAAAAATTTAGATTAAATTTTGTTCAACAAAATGATTCCATGATTTTCTTTTTTATCTGCAATTGTTTATTTGTTCTCTGCTTTAATTTCAGAGTCCATTGAAACATTAAACTGCTTAAAATTAAGTTAAACGGGAAAAATTTTGGTGTTCTAAAACGTTTTACCGGTAGTGTAGGTAAATGTTTTGTAAATCGGTGGTGAATGATGCATTGAAAAAGAAGGGAAAAAACATCCTCTAATAGGTCTTCAATGAATATTTGTCAAGGTGCACAATTTACAAACACTGGCATCTTTGACTGTAAGGTGTTGGTATGTTCCCATTGCTAATGACAAATTGATAATTATTGGCCCCAATGCCACTAAGCCCAACCTGCTAGCATTGATGGGGGGAAGATAAGGAAACTGCCAGTAAAGAAAAGGGATGAGAGAGTTTTGGGGACTTGCCCATGCCGGCGGCTTCACAGGGCCACCCATGAACAGGCAGGGGCAAGGCCTCAGGACTGCTAAAGGCATTATCCAAGACAATTAGCCGTGTGGTGTGCACATCTGAAGCACGTTACATAGTACCACTTATGGCAACCCTTCTTCTCACCCCCACTAGACCCTATGCGAAGTGTAACGTTGTTGCACCAAAAAATTGTTGCACTTCATTTCTTGTCTGAAAAATGTTTGTGTTATTGTTTGATTCCCATCTACATCGGATGCTGTTTCCTCCATCAACCTTTGATAATAATGTAACCATCTGGCACAAACCATGTGCAGCATATCCCCGACAGGGTTCGACTAACTTGTAAGATTTAGCAAAATATTTCACACCCAGCGAGAAATCCAGCTAGCCTGTATGTGAACTACATCATGATACCATACATCCATCATAACCCTTATCCAGTGATCTTATAGTTACTCGCTCCCACAACTGCCTTCTCCAGAAGTTTTCACCACCCCCCAGCAACCGATACGTCACCACAAGAGAATCTGCCTTTTTGTGAGATCATATAAAAATAATTTTTGGAAACATGTTTCCATCAGATGTGAAGAGTCTACAAAAAGGCGACATAATGATTGTAATAAAAGATAAGACACCAGATGTGTTCAAAGGTTCTCAGAAGAAGATAGAGCAGTCAAAGACACACCAATGTGTTTTCCTTTTTAGAACATTCAAGTGGAGTATATATATATATATATATATATATATATATATATATATATATATATATATATATATATATATGTATGTATGTATATGTATGTATGTATGTATGTATGTATATATATATATATATATATATATATATATATATATATATATATATATGTATATATATATATATATATCTTCTTCCTCTTCCTCTTTCGGCTTGCTCTCGTTAGGGGTCGCCACAGCGGACCAACCGTCGTTTTGTTGTCCGCATAATGATTTGGCATAG
The DNA here is from genome assembly GCF_056783735.1 of Eptatretus burgeri. Classification (NCBI taxonomy): domain Eukaryota; kingdom Metazoa; phylum Chordata; class Myxini; order Myxiniformes; family Myxinidae; genus Eptatretus; species Eptatretus burgeri. The sequence goes on from NC_140964.1 coordinate 24,369,767, forward strand.
GTTTTTATGCCGGATGCCCTTCCTGACGCAACCCTGGTCGCCTCTTACGACACACAGGGATATGGTACACCTATTCCAACCGGGGCATACACCGGGCCCAGTACAACTGGTGCTCATTTCGCCGACCTCGGAAGGATGGCAGGCTGAGTCAACCCCCTGGTGTTTTCGACTTGGTTTTTATATATATATATATATATATATATATATATATATATATATATATATATATATATATATATAAATTCAGTGTCCCAACGGGGCTTGAACTCAGGACCTCTTGGGTCCCAAGCCACTGCCCTTACCACTGCGCCAACACCAGGCTTGATATATATATATATATATATATATATATATATATATATATATATATATATATATATATATATATATATATATATATATATATATATATATATATATATATATATATATATATATATATATATATATATATATATATATATATATATATATATTGGATTCGTTAGATATCCCTTATTGTCGGGTTTTCTGTGTGTGTGTGTGTGTGTGTGTGTGTGTGTGTGTGTGTGTGTGTGTGTGTGTGTGTGTGTGTGTGTGTGTGTGTGTGTGTGTGTGTGTGTGTGTGTGTGTGTGTGTGTGTGTCTGCAACGCGAGGCTCCACAGCACAAACCAGAAAACCGATTTCGATGAAACTTGGCGAACAGGTGCCATATGAGTTGGGAATGTGCGTGTTTGAGTTTCGTTGCTAAGCAACCACCCGTTGCTATGCAGCGGCCGAAAAACCGCGTTCACTATTTTCAATACTTGTCCTACAGTTTTGAATGTGGAGAAACAAGACTTCGGAATTAAACACTTCGAGATATTTCGAAAATTTTACTCGAGCCGATTTTTGATTGAGGTTTCATTTTTCAAATGGTAGTCCTTCAAAAATCGGGTGTCTATTTACCATGATTTAAGGTGTGTATACAGTGTTTGTAAGCAACTACACCGTCGTTCCACCTTCGATCTCTCCTCATTCCAAACGTTATTGACCAAAGTGAAAAGGATCCAAAATTAATGGAATCACCGGCATTTCTGTCTTTGTGGATTTCAAATAATATGGTATAAATCAAGTTATGTTGAATTTGAAAAACATCTTTAAAAAAAAAATTCTACACCCCCCGTTATGTTATCGTCTGCTACACCGCCAGGTTAATCAAAAACAGCCGACCAGGAAGTCTTCTCGCCCAACCCACGGTCTGGTTCGTATTTCCCTGAACATCTGTTGTTCTATTTATTTTCTCTCTCTCTCTCTCTCTCTCTCTCTCTCTCTCTCTCTCTCTCTCTCTCTCTCTCTCTCTCTCTCTCTCCGTCTCTCTCTCTCTCTCTCTCTCTCTCTCTCTCTCTCTCTCTCTCTCTCTCTCTCTCTCTCTCTCTCTCTCTCTCTCTCTCTCTCTCTCTGTGTCTGTGTCTGTGTCTGTGTCTGTGTCTGTGTCTGTGTCTGTGTCTGTGTCTGTGTCTGTGTCTGTGTCTGTGTCTGTGTCTGTGTCTGTGTCTGTGTCTGTGTCTGTGTCTGTGTCTGTGTCTGTGTCTCTCTCTCTGTGTCTCTCTCTCTGTGTCTCTCTCTCTGTGTCTCTCTCTCTGTGTCTCTCTCTCTGTGTCTCTCTCTCTGTGTCTCTCTCTCTGTGTCTCTCTCTCTGTGTCTCTCTCTCTGTGTCTCTCTCTCTGTGTCTCTCTCTCTGTCTCTCTCTGTCTCTCTCTGTCTCTCTCTGTCTCTCTCTGTCTCTCTCTGTGTCTCTCTCTCTCTGTGTCTCTCTCTCTCTGTGTCTCTCTCTCTCTGTCTCTCTCTCTCTGTGTCTCTCTCTCTCTCTCTGTGTCTCTCTTACGTTTTGTTTCGTGTTCTTCTGACGTCCACTCTGTTTGCCGTCATCTGAGGTAATGTCAACAAAAATAATGACACATTTTATTTTTTCCTTAATTCGTCCCTAATTTACTCGAGCCGATTTTGATTTAGGTTTTATTTTTCAAATGGTAGTTCTGTGAGGAGTGCCATTTGGCAAAATACGCAATCGGAAAAATCTTGCCAGGCAGAGGAACAATGTATGTGAACCAATACGTCTTGGCAATGAATCTTCGTCGGTGGATCGGTCAGAATGAAAAGCATCGTATCCAGCGCTTCGATCCTCGCGAATCCCTCGTCGCCTACCGGCTTGTCTGTCTGTTTGTCTGTCTTTTTATCTTGCCAAAACGAAGTTTTTGTAAGATATGTTAGTCAGCTTGTATGTTTTTTATTTATTTATTATCTTGCCAAAACAAAGTTTTTGCAAGATATGTTAGCCAGCTTGTATGTTTTTTTTGTTTGTTTGTTTGTTTGTCTGTAATCACGTATAAAAAATTCTGCAGAGCACAGTTATCATCGGAAATTTTTGTAACTTCGCATATCAGAGGCCTATAGAGCTCCCTTTCAGTGCACAAAATTTTGAAGGTCAAGGTCAAAGGTCAAGGTCACTTTGGCGCAAATCAGGGGAGTCGATGAAACCCTTATTTTTTGATCGGATCGTCTTCAAACTTCATGGGAATATAGTTCATGGTCTGGCGCTCAGCTGATTAATTTTTGGTGGCGATTGGCCTTGACCTTCATGGTTAGCACCTCAGGTCAAACATATTTGACCCCAAGGTCAAATTTTCAAGTTTTAGGAACCATATCGTGTAGGACCTCAAATTGAACACCTCGATGAGTGTTTTCTAAATATGTCAAGCTTGAGACATTACGACATCATTCAGTGACGTTATGAGGCAAAAGCATATTTTTCATGGTTACTCTGTAGAACGATTCTCATCGGAATCTCTCGTAGGCAGATATTCCTCAAGGAGTCGCTCCTGGTGGATAGCAGCTCTGTTCACCTCAGTGTGACCTTAAAGAAGTCACACGTCGTCACCTTTTGGTAAGATACGGGTCACCCTGCGGGTGACATTGGTTTATTTTTTTGGTTTGTTTGTCTGTAATCACGTATAAATCACTCTGCAGAGCACAGTTATCATTGGAAATTTTTGTAACTTTGCATATCAGAGGCCTATAGAGGTCCCTTTCAGTGTATAAAATTTTGAAGGTCAAGGTCACTTTGTCGCAAATCAGGGGAGTCAACGAAACCCTTATTTTTTTGAGTAATTTTAATCGGATCGTCTTCAAACTTCATGGGAGTATAGTTCATGGTCTGGCGCTCAGCTGATTAATTTTTGGTGGTGATTGGCCTTGACCTTCATGGTTAACGCCTAAGGTCAAACATATTTGACCCCAAGGTCAAATTTTCAAGTTTTAGGAACCATATCGTGTAGTACCTCAAATTGAACAACTCAATGAGTGCTTTCTAGATATGTCAAGCTTGAGACATTAGGACCTCATTTGGTGACGTTATGAGGCAAACACATATTTTTCATGGTTACTCTGTAGAACGATTCTCATCGGAATCTCTCGTAGGCAGATATTCAGATATTCCTCAAGGAGTCGCTCCTGGTGGATAGCAGCTCTGTCCACCTCAGTGTGACCTTAAAGAAGTCACACATGGTCACCTTTTGGCAAGATACGGGTCACCCTGCGGGTGACATTGGTTTATTTTATTTAGTCTTTGGTATGACTAACTGGTAGGTTTATTTGCCTGTTTGTAACTTACGAAATCTAAAGATATCGTAAGTATATTGATGACTTCCGTCATTCGTTTGTAGGAACGATTACTCGAGAATGGAAGAAGCTATCAATGTCAAATTACACCACGTGATTCAGGAGGGTGATGGCTAGTGCTGATTAGATTTTGGTCAAAATCGGTCAAAGGTCAAGGTCACAGTGAGGTCAAACATTCGATTTTTGATGGTTTGGGACAGAATCATCGTATAAACTTCTGGTTTGCGTGAATACCTTCTCTTGAGACAGCTTTTTTTGACAAGGTCAGAGGTCAAGTTGACGATTTCGTAAGTACCAGTCTATGACTGCTTGTTTGGCTGTGAGCAAGATATCTCAAAAGGTTATGGATGGATTCGGACGAAATTTGGTTGATATGTCAAGTATGTGACACGGACGAAATTATTAGAATTTGGTGAAGATCTGGATTCAGATACTATAATTTTTAAGTGATTCTTGACCGTTGAGACATCGGGCCAAAAATGATATATAGCACGATATTTCAAAAAGTTATGGACTGATTCGGACAAAACTTGGTGTATGAGTTGGTTCGGTGACAAGAACAAGCCGATTCGATTTAGTTTCACGTCCGGATCAACATCCAGCCTATCGATGGATAAACAAGCAGTCATAGACTCGTACTTACGAAATCGTCAACTTGACCTCTCACCTTGTCTAATAAAAGCTGTCTCAAGAGAAGGTAGCGACGCAAACCAGAAGTTTCTACGATGATTCTGGACCAAACCATCAAAAATCGTAGCATCGACCGAAGCAAAAATCTCCTTTTCTCGACGCAATTATTTAATATTATTTTATCAAAGTCACAAAACCGTGATATTCGGCCATCCACCAACAATCTTTACATAAACCGATGGCTTAGTGAGTCAGGCATGCGACGATCACCTTTATTGGGATAAAAATGACTTTTAAACACCATCTTTATCGAAAACACCATCAGCGCGCACATGGAAAACCTTTACGTGATCAACGACGCTTCTGCTCGAGCGCGCTGCACCACGTGACGATCCGTGACGCGGCGAGTGAAATTTTTTTTGTACAATCTTAAAGCGTCTCCAAAACATCCGATTTTTACCAGAATTTCGACAACCGAGTTTTAAACGATCGCAAAAACCGAAGACAAAATCAAAATCAAAGTTAAAACGAACTCGTAACGTCGATCGAAGCAAAAATACTCCATTTCTCCACATTAATTTATGGAATTATGTTTGACCTCACTGTGACCTTGACCTTTGACAGATTTTGACCAAAATCTAATGAGCACTAGCCATCATCCTCCTGAATCACGTGGTGTAATTTGACATTGGTAGCTTCTTCCGTTCTCGAGTTATCGTGCCCACAAGCAAAAACACACACAAACACACAAACAGAGGATGGAAGTCATCAATGATTTCGTAAGTAAAAAACGTAAATTGTTTAGCCTGGCAGAGGTATGCGTTCTACCATGTGCCGTTCTAGTTCCTCTCGCCAGAGGAGAGAGTATTGCATTTGGGTCCATTTGTCTGACTGTCCGTTTGTGACTTTGCGAAAATCGAAGATTGTTTTAAGTTGGTATTGTGCGTCATTCAGTCTGTCTGTCTGTCTGTCTGTTTGTTTGTCAATCACCTGCAGGTCATGATTTTAAACCGATCTTTACGAAACTTCACTACCTAGTATGGATCATCATAAACAAGAAGCCTCGCACTTTTGATGTCAAAATGTCAACAACTTTGTTACAAAATTACAGCTTCGGTCAACAACTTTGTCAAATTTCTAAAAATCCTCACTTTTCATCCGATTGACTTGAAATTTGAACAGCATTTGCACATCGGGTCAATGAATTCAACCACCGATTATTTTTGATGTCAACATAGGCCAAAAGGTCAACAACGTAGACCGAATTTGCTATATTGTTAATTTTCATTCGATTGACTTGAAATTTGAAGAGGAGTTGCATATTTTGGCATTGAATTCAACCACCAATTATTTCTCAGGTCAAATTTGGTTTATAAATTTTGCAAGTACCGTGCTATGCACGACATCTTTACTTGGTGAGAAAAAAATTTTTCACTAAGTATGTTGGTCTGTCACGTTTGCCAGTCTGTATATCTGTCTGTCTGTTTGTCTCACGATTTTTGGTCACAATTTTCAAGCAACCCTTCTGTATTTTTTGTTTAGGTATGGGATTGGCCAATGACAGCAACCGAATGTGGATCCGGATCTGAGAATTTTTACGTGATTCTTCACCATTGAGAGATCGGGCCAAAAATGATATATAGCACAATATCTCAAAAGGTTATAGATGGATTTAGACAAACGTTGGTGTACAGGTTGGGTGTGTGACAAGGAAGAATCGATTAAATTTTGGTGAAGATCTGAATCCAGATCAGGATACGAGAGTTTTTTTTTTTTTAATGATTCTTCACCATTGAGAGACGGGGCTAAAAACGATATTGTATGATATCTCAGAAAGTGTTTCACGATTTCAGATTAAACTTTGTGGACAGGTTAGGTGTGTGAAAAGGACTAATTGATTAAATTTTGTTGAAGATCCGAATCCGGATCCGGATTCAAGAATTTCTCAAGTGATTCTTCACCATTGAGAGATTGAGCCAAAAACTAATGGAGTACAATATCTCCAAAAGTTGTGGAAAACTTGTGACAAAACTAAGTGGATGAGTTAGTTTGCTAAGAAGAACAAGCCGATTAGATTTTGGTTCAGCTCCAGATTCAGATCCGGCCTATCAGTGGGATACAAAATGTAAACTGTTCAGCTTGGCAGACATTTGTGCTCTCCCGAGTGCTGCTCTGTTTCTCGATGTGTCGCTCTATTTTCATTTGTTTGTTTGTCAGCACTAAAAGTGAGTGTTTTTCTCTGCAACCGCTTATCAGATTAACACGAAATTTTCACCACAGGACTGACTACTCATGTGGAATGTTTTGGTCATAATGATGTCATCATATGTCACGTATTGTGGCAACCATGTTGGAAAAAAGGAAAAACTTTGGACCTTTTTATCTCTAAGGAAGCATTAAATCTCTAACTGCACTAAGGAAAAAATTGAAACTCGGCACATGGCAAGTACTCCACATGGGGAATAATTGTGATTTTTTTGAGGATGTCATTGGTGCTTTCATTTGACGTCATAATTGCAGATTTGGAGAATGCTACATCCAATCCGTATGAAAACTTTTGTAGTTCATCTTGGAATAAATTGGTCCAAAGAAAAAAATTGAGGATGTCTTCAGTCACATGGTCCAGCAGGCATATTGTTGTTGTTTTTTTTAACCTTCAAAAATCTTCTCTAAAACAGCTGAGCAGATTGAGGCAAAACTTTACAGTTATGACCGACGATGCATGTGGAACAAAACTTCCACACCTATGACATCATAGGTCACATGGTTTGGTAGCCATATTGGATTTACTCTAAAACCCATAAAAATCTTCTCCAGACTGGCTGGACAGACCAAGGGGAAACTTCACACACATGTTCCCCAAGCTTTGGGGATACAAGGGTTTTCATGAATAATTGATAGGTCACATGGTCTGGCAGCCATATTGGATTGAGCGAAAATCTTGAAAAACTAGTCTTTCTCTTGAACCGCTTCATCAATCGATGTGAAACTTCACAATTAAGATCTAGTTGTGATGAAGAATACATGTTTTAAATTTCAACCTGATTGGACGCATGGTCTGGCAGACAGAATCATTCAATTTTTTGAATCTGCATTCCTTTTGAATTTTTTTTTTTGAATTAAACACTTGGCTGTGCATGGATGGGTTCAAAGGTAGAGGAGTAGCAGCTGAAACCCGAATCCCATCCGGTTCCTCCTGATGACTCCATATTTGCTTTTTGCTTGTTTGGGTTCCTTCTGATTACTGCATTGCAGTACTGTACCTATTTGGTCTTCCATTTGATTTGAATTTACTTTATTTTGATCCCATTCTGAATGCAGTTGAATAACAATAAAAATCATGGGTCAGGGTCAAGTGTCCGATCAAAGCGGGACGTTTTGTCACCCAGTCGTCACTGCCAGCAGTTATAAAGTGGGAGATCCAGTTATGTCTCATTAATTACGTAACACACCAGTACACAAACACCACACAAAATATGCCACACAAGACTACACAAATAGCACACAAAACAAGTCCTGCGAGGGTCTGCAATCTCTGATTGCTCTTTTTCTTGTTTGATCTTGAATTCTTACCGAGCATTTCCTTTCACCACAGCTTAAAATGCATCTGGGATAAAGTAGTCGTATTTTTATGTATGTTGGTAGTAGTAGTAGTCATACTGCTGCTACTACGAATACTAATGCTAATACTACTTTAACAGCTCCAATTATTTCCAGCTTCTTGTGAAGTCAGCCAGGAAGGATTTCTTGCCCATCTCTTTCACAGACGGCCAGCCAGGCAGGCGACTGAAGGTGGGAGAAATTTGGATTTTGGCCAAGGTTCCGGCGATGACTCGCCAATTATTTCTCCAAGACACACCATACGATCTTTAACGTCCTCCAACAACCGCTGCTGACAGAGGAGACACCAGGCTTAACGTCATTCCGAGGTATGACACACAGACGTTGTGATATCATCCTGCATGCGAGCCACCAGGGTCACTATTTTTAACGGTTGAGATTCGAGTTCTAAATAGACCGTTCAAAGATGAATGTGCATACCTCCAAGCTATCCTGCTAGGCCTTTTGTTGTGAGGACTGTCTTCCTCAATTCCTTGCATTCAGTTGATCAATATCATTGATATGTAAAAAAAATTAAAGCACCTTCTCTACTTTGGGTGTGGGGTGGGGGATCGATTAAAACTTCGGAGCATTTGAATGTTATGAGTACCAGGCTCGGTGGAGTAATGGTTTGAGCAACACGCTCTGAGTATGGGGTGGGAGGTCGATGGGTTGTACCCAAACCGAGCAGTCAAAAGAAAGACTTAAAATGATATGTTCGGCTTCCTTGCTTGACACTCAGCATTTAAAAAGGATAGAACATGGACAAACAACCAGAGGTTGGCAACCATTGTGCAGGCGTAATGGGCCTCTTGGCCTCCTTCTGTGTTGAAGTTCCTTCTCAGGAAACTCGTATTATATTATTAATTTTTGCTTCGTAATGCAACAATTAAATAATGGTCATCTGGGAGACATGTTTATATATACTGTATGTGTATATGTTTTATGTATGTATAATAATGTATATATTGTATAAGATTGGGGCAGTTGGGATTACACAAATTTAAAGAAGAAGGTGCTTCCAACCAAAAGTTAAAAAAAACCAAACGATATCGACTCCACTAATTTGAGCAAAAAAGGAAGAGCAGACCCTGTCTCAGGCAACGTTTCACCAGCTTCACAGCCAGATTCCTCAGGCACATAAACACACATATATGCAATATGCATGCCATTGTCTCTGTCTGTCTCTGGCAAATTTGTTCTTTGTTATGCATGGCGAGATATTTTAAGTTACAAACTCCAAACTAGGGGTACAAATACAACTTTGTGTGTGTGTGGGGGGGGGGGGGGGGGAGGAGTATCTTAGGCTATGTGGCTCTGGCCTCACACGGGGATGGCGGAGGCGGGGGGGGGGGGGGGGGGGGAGGGGTATCATAGGCTATGTGGCTCTGGCCTCACACGGGGATGTCGGAGGCAGGTGGGGGGGGTGTAAATTCTCCATGTAAATGTGTACCCTGTAGCACCACATGATGGTGGTGGCACAGAGTATTACAATTTCCGTTTTTACCTGGGCAACACTGAGGTTAAAGCACTCTTTGCACAGATAAATTTGTCCTCCTTCCCTTCTCCCCCTATCCCCACCCCCTCCCCCCGCCCCTCCCCCCAAAAAAGAGGCCTGTCAAAGCCTGTCATCATGTGTGAGCCATTTCTCGTGGGGGACATCAGGACTAATGAGGGCCAAGGCAAAAGCCACCAATGGTGGGGGGGGGGGGCATGAGGACGGTGATGGGTTTGGGGGGAGGTGTTAAAGTACTCTATGGGCAGGTAAATTTGACTTCCTTTCCTTCTCTTTCTCACCCAAAATTTTTGGCAAACAGGATGACGAAAGTTGGTCCATCAGCGCGAAGCGATGGTTAGGCTCTGTGAGTACATATATATATATATATATATATATATATATATATATATATATATATATATATATATATATATATATATATATATATATACTGTATATATTGAAACGAAGCACCTAACTTGACGAGGCAGTAGGCCACAAATCGAGTCCCATCACAGCGTTTGCTGCACGACTTGCCTGCAACAAGTGTCGCCTGCCACGTGAGCACATTGTTTCTGCCCTGCTGATCACCAGTCAGAAGGTTTGCAGCCAGAAATATATATATATATATATATATATATATATATATATATATATATATATATATATATATATATATATATATATATATATATATATGTACAAGAAAAATAAAACATTTTATGAAAAATGTAAAAACAGTGGGATGAGATGAAAAAACAAAAAAAATACAAAACAAAGTAGGAATGACACCACAATCCTCTTCTGGATTACCATCACATTGTAATGGATGAAGAAGAGGAATGAAGAAGAATAACAATTAAGAATGACACTACATTACAACGCTACAATACGACACCACAATCCTCCTACGGATGAGCATCACGACATCTTTAGACGTTTTACTTTTTTGTGGGATTGTGATCGAACAACATCGAATGTTAAGGAAGACAAAGAAACAAGGAATGAATACATTCAAGAATGATGTCGGGAAGTTTTTTTTTTTTTTTTTTTTTTTTAAAGGAAACCAGTTAGAGAAATGAAATATCTCTCAAACAGAGGTTGAAGGAAAGGTATGTTTGACAGGCCTGGAGCAGAATAAAGACATCTGCTGCAGGTCTGGCTAGGTGTGTGTGTGTGTGTGTGTGTGTGTGTGTGTGTGTGTGTGTGTGTGTGTGTGTGTGTGTGTGTGACAGAGAGAGAGAGAGAGAGAGAGAGAGAGAGAGACACACAGAGAGAGAGAGAGAGAGAGAGAGACACACAGAGAGAGAGAGAGAGAGAGAGAGAGAGAGAGAGAGAGAGAGACAGAGAGAGAGAGAGAGAGAGAGACAGAGAGAGACAGAGAGAGACACACAGAGAGAGAGAGAGAGAGAGAGAGAGAGAGAGAGAGAGACACAGAGAGAGAGACACAGAGAGAGAGACACAGAGAGAGAGACACAGAGAGAGAGACACAGAGAGAGAGACACAGAGAGAGAGACACAGCTGGAAAGCATTAAGGCACGCTGAAATCCGACGAGGAAATAGCAGATGGTTACCGTGATAGGCTAGGATTATCTCAATGAGCAACAAGAGAGTAAGGTCAATGAATTCGTGCATTTATCTGTCATTTATCCTATACATGAGGTACATTGTGGTAAACCAACCGTTAATCCGAAAGGGTCGGAATAACGGTTGCTTTAGCGAAACTCGAAGCGCAAAAATAATTATCCAACTTGTTTCACTTTTACTCTGAGAATTTGCTTCTTCATCAATCGTTTTGTCCTAAATAATTCTGTCTTGCAGATATTTCAAGGCAAACCAGTAGTAGAGTTCCAGAACAGCTGCATCACCTATGGGTCATGCGTTGCTGGTTTACACTGTGGGTCTTGGCATGCCCTGGATCTTTATGTTTAATAATCTATCAGGAAAGCCATGAAGCTCTCAACTTCAATCGCAATGCTGAGCTGGCATGTTTGGCCAAATTGTGCTGGCCAAACTTTTATTTCAATACTGCTGCAAAGAAGGAGAGCTCAAAATGGCCTACTCTTGCAATGTATTGTATGAGACATATCATGTCAACAACTGAATCCATCCAGAAGAAACAACTTGCTATATGAAATCAAATTTTTTAAGTCTTTTTAAATAAACCACTCCAGCAGACTGCCCTTTGTTTATGCTTCACTGGAATGGATTCTTGTTGGAAGTTAAATCAAATTGAATATGATTCCTACAGTGAAGGCACACTAGACAAACACACAACTTATAAACTATCCTGCCTTTCTTACCTAGATATACAACACGCAACAAATGCTTAAAGTCCATGAAATTGAATAAATAACCACAAAGAGTTGATGTCTATTTGTGTGTTTTGGCCACAATAAGATAAATATTTTGCAGAGTCTGAAACCGAGTTGTATAAATATACCTTCATCTGATCACCGAGCCATATAAACTATAAGTAATATATTCCAAAGGTGTTTACATACCGCATGGCTTATCAAGCATGAAGTATTATAAATACCATTGAAGGTGAATTTTATACAGTGCAATGCAGGATGAATCCAATTCAAAACTGAAGAGGAGAATAAAATTGGAGTTAGGGGAAGACAAAAAGGAGGGAATTTTGAGATCCTCGTGGAGGATCTCTAAGTCTTACTCACGTTGTTGTTCTTGTGGACTTTTTTGTTTCACAGCCTACAGTTTTCATCAAAACTTCCTGAAACTTGGAATATATATGTAAAAATACCCCACGCAGACAGTAATCATCTCAGATTTTGAAAATTCCTCCGAGAAAAAATAAGTTGTGACGTCAAAATATCTCCACTAATGGCAATTGCCTAAAAAATTATCTCCGAAACTAAGCAAGCTTTTTGAATTCTGTTTGCAGGAATCGAACAGGGCATTAGCAAAGATGAATTACCGCACATATAATACATCACTATGACATCATATCATTTTTTATGAGGTCATTCCTATTTTTTGACATTTTTTGTTTGTTTGTTTCACAGCCTACAGTTTTCATCGAAACTTCCTGAAACTTGGTGTATATATGTAAAAAATACCCTGCGCAGACAGTAACCATCTCCGATTTTGTAAATTCCTCCCAGAAAAAAAAGTTATGACGTCAAAATATCTCCGCTAATGGAAATCGCCTAAAAAAATTATCCAAACTAGACAAGCTTTTTGAATTCTGTTTGCGGGAATCGAACAGCGCATTAGCAGAGATGAATTACCGCACATATGATGCATCACTATGACGTCATATCAATTTTTATGACGTCATTCCTATTTTTTGACATTTTTTGTTTCACAACCCAGAGTTTTCATCGGATCTTCGTGAAACTTGCCATGTATATGCAGAAAGCACACGTGCAGGCAGTAACCATCTCCGATTTTGGAAATTCTTCCTAGAAAAAAAAGTTGACGTAATAATATCGCCGCTAATGGAAATCGCCTATATCATTATCTCCGAAACTAGGCAAGCTGTTTGAATTTTGTTTGCGGGAATCAAGCCGGGCATTAGCACAGATAATTTATCGCAAACCTGATACATCACAATGACCTCATATTCGTTTTTTATGACGTCATGATTAAGAGGACGGGGATCTTAGCTCATTTGAGCTTGATTTTGAAATGGAAAGTTTGCTAAATAAATATTTAACACTTGCAGTAATTGGGCATGATAGATGCTAATACGGTCGTTGAGAACCATAACTTTACATTGAAAATTTTTCATAGCAAATAATTTGGCATTCATAAGATTTGTTTCAACTGTGTAATCTTTGTTTTCTTCGAGATAATCAGGCCCTGGTCCATGTTGGGCCCATCACAGCTGCCAGCCTGATGTTCCCACTGATGGCTAGTCCCCTTAAGGTGACAGAGCTGACACTTCACGCCTTGTGACCTTCCTGCCTTGTCACTTGGGGGTCATTTTGCAGGACCAGCTTGTGTGCACCTTTTAGCCCACATTATAGCTTTGGCTCTGTTGTTTGTTAAACGAACAAGAAATTATGATTAGTTTGACAAATCATTGTAACACTACGAATCTTGTTTGACTGAATCGAGCTGCGGTAAAATACGTGAGAATGGGTCTTGCATCAAAAAAAAAAAATTCGAAATACCAGGGGTCTTTTTTATTTTTCAGTATGAACAGTCGAGGCCAACAGCCGGGGTTAGGATTGTCAATTGAAGACGTTGGTTGTTGAGTTGATTGTCAAACGACCTCCAGACCTTTTTGCCATCTGTTGCATGAAGGCAGTAAGTAATTAAATCAAGAGGGGTGGCCTGGACAGAGGGTTAAAGATGTATGGGCTGTAGGTTTGAGGGGGAGGAGGGAAAAGGCTTTACAGCGAGTTGGACTCCAGGGGTGAGGGGAAGGCCGCGTGGCTTGGGAGAGGAGGACTGAGGCGTGATTGGCCAGGGGTGCGAAGTGCGGGGGTTGAGGTGACATACTGAGTGACACCTGTGTTTTCCCTGCCGGCACAGGAATGTGCACCGTTAATCCAGGCCTCTCGAGACCCTGACTTGGTTCGTCTTTTAGCGTCCCCCACGAGGCTTATAGAGAGCCTGGTAAGTATGGACATGAAGAGTAGAGTTGAAAGTTTGGTTGGTTGTTGAGGTTATGAAGATGAAACATTGAACAGATATTCCTGAACCATCATGCAAACTTTCAAACCAAAGTATTGAAATTGTATGATTAAGATACATTTTCATAACTATAAGATAAAATTTCATGTTTGATATTTTTCATTATACTATTTGCAAAAATTTAAATATACTGGGAAGGATTATCCTAAAAAGACTGAGCATGACAAAATCGAGAGAAAAATATTCGGAGGTAGGTACCCAATACAGGTCAAAGAGGACGTCCTCGCCCAATATAATTTGCCAAATGCTTGCCTTGCCACTCTGCTGGTTTTGATACAGAGACACTGAACAGATTAGTTTGGATCTGACGAAGCTGAGGGTATACAGAAAAGTGACCCAGTGTCTTCAAGAGGCAGTGGTGATCCCTTAGTGACCAGTAAAAGTGCAAGAGGCAGAGTCGGGTTCCCATGGGCTAATCGCTCAAAGTCGGGTATAGATCGAGTTCCCATGTGTGGTGTTAGGCATGAAATCAGCTGGAGGACCAGCATGCCTTGAAATGTGCTATCTGAATCACATTTGCAGCCTTTTCCATAAGTTTAGCTCCAGTGGTGTTTGTCTTTATGCCTCTGTGACGTGTGACTGCAAAGATATGAGCCACTGGGGCCCTGCACAATATCATAAATGTGCTCCGCATTAGCAATTCTCAAGAGAACATGAGTTCTACTTTTAGCTCGTACAACTTCTTTCGAGGATCTTAATCAATGTGATGTCTACTGGAACCTATATCTACCACATACCAAGAATAGTCTTGGTCAGGATAAGTAATCAATCATGTGGCCTGTCGCAAAATGTCTGATCTGGATGACCTTTAGGAGTATGAAACGATGACCATCATGTGCACAGCACATTCCCTTCTTTTTCTCTTTCAGATAATCCAACAATTCCACAACTATCTACATTACCTCCTTGCAGCCCTCAGACCAGCTTTTCGGTGTTGCAATCATGAAGAAACCACATTTATATAAGATTCATGATCAGCTTAGCCATTCTTATTGAAGGTTTTCCATCATCTGCAATTTGCAAAGGAAGAGAGAAGTAAAGGAGGAAGTAAATTGCATGACTGACCCTTTTGATGGAAAAACAAGGAAGGCTTTCCCAATTGATAACCATCATCAAGATTCTTCATCCACCTGTCTAAGTTCCTCAAAGGTTTGTGTGCAACGTCTTTCCTGAAGCTAAGTGATTCCTACATTCTTCAGGATGTGGCTGCCAGGTTTGGAATCACCAGACAAAATTCACGAGTCACCATTGCAACTTTTTTACAACACTACAGAACACATTTTGCTTCCTTCGTCCCTCGCTTCCAACAACCCAATCATTCCACTTTGTCTCTCCCTTCTCTTCCCTCTCTATCCATTCTTCTCCGACTTTCCGGATGCAGACGATGTGCATCAATTGGTGAAGGATATAAATTTGAACCTTTCCCAAAAGTATTTCTCATCTTACCTGCTTGCGCTTTCGGAATATCATTGTTACAATGTCTTTGTGCTGTATTTGAGCAGTAATCTTGTAAAAGTCAGAGGACAAAAAAATGCATGTGAAACCTCATAATAACAGGAAAAATTCCAAAGTTAAAATGGTAATTGTAGCCAATTTTATGTCAGTAGATAGATCTGATAACATGGGGAATGCACATTTTAAATGATAAATAAATTAACAAAACAAACTATATTTGTGAACAATATATGACCAAGTCTCATCTGGTATTGTCTAAAGTATGTCTGTAAAATGCCATTCTGCTTATGCATAGGCAAAGCATTGAAATCGTAGTTTCCTTTCGCGAAGTTGACCACAAAGTACCCAGCTGGTTATTCAGGAAGGCTGAACAAGCACTGTAGTTTACTAGAGCAGATATACTCAACAATACTGCACTTGTTCTCCACTGGTGGTGAATATTGCAATGAGCTTGAGGACTTTCCACCGCTCTCGTAAAGTCTGATGGGTCAGCTTATTGTGAACAAGTCACAAGCATTGGTGAGGATGCTTATGCTTCCTTAACGACCGCTATCAACAAAATAGACTGAATAAGGTGATCATGCATGAATCAAAAAAGAAAAGTCTGAGCCATTTTCAGCTCACCTGGAATGTAGTTCAGGGGACGTATTTGCATTGCGCGGTGTCCGTCAGTGAGTGAGTGAGTCAGTCACTCAAGTCAGTATGTAAATGCTCGGAACTTCTTCTCCCAAACGACAGACACAATTTCGATGAAACTTGACCACAACCTTTATCACAAGTGATGGACTAAAGTTTCGAAATCTAAGCAAGTTTACGAGATTCAAATGAACAGCAAAGAGATATTTGAAAACCATTTTCATTGCATTTAAAAATACAAGTCATCAAATGAGAATCTCGATCCAGATTCACCAGGGATTCAAATCACAAAAGAATCAAATGTCTATTGATGCTGAATACTTCTGAGGATGAAACAGGAAGTGAAGGTTTGGATTTTGTGTCTCATTGTGTGCACGGTGTTCAGGTGGGTACAAGTGAAGAGCTGGAAAAGTCTCAAAGCAATCTGATACCATAGGATCTCAGTGGCATGCCAAACCCAAAATGCAGCTTTAGCTATCAGGAACTATTGAGGCAGAAGGAGCACCCTGGATGCACATCCAGCAGCAGCACAGCCATGGATGGCCAAGCATTAACTAGACCATCTACGATGTCCCAGAGGTCGGCGCTTTTGTGAACCAATGTAACGTAGGTCTGGTATGGTATGGAGCACAGCATGAATGAAGCCTGAACTCAACCGGCGCTTTTGAACATCAATCTACTTACCAAGAACACTATAATTGCTTAATGATTTGTGTTGTGCCCTAATAAATCGGAAAGACTGACCGTTGGCTCATCAGTGCAGAGGCCAATCTGTACTGTTGTCCATTTGGTCATCGTTGACCCAGCCAATCAGCTCCATCCAGTGGTAGGCCTGTTGTTACGCAACCAAGGCAACTCTAACAACATCATCATCCGTTAGTCCCAGCATTCTCATTCCAGCACGTCAGTGACAGAACAAAATCTTTAAAGTTCATCCATTCCATCATCGCACAACCACCATTATCTGCCAATAATTTATGCTTCAGTGAATGCCCCTAGACCTGCTATGGGTTCCTAAATCGACCTCTGCCACTTTAAGCACCAAAAAAATTTTGGTTTAAACAAATATTTTGAAAGTCCACCCAGGTCATTTGCAAAAAACACACTAATCCACATCCAAATGGTTAAAATATCAACAAAGCAAAGATAAACAGACACTTGACTCCGACAGAGCAAGACTACAATTTGAAATCCTTAAAGCCATGTTCAATTCCAAACTTGACAACTATCATCTTCAATCTATGATGTGACCACCCCCTGAGCACGTAATAATATGCTCAAGATGCTTAGCCACTGAATGTTATCAAATTTTTGTAAAACATCTTTGGAGCCCAAAAAGGACTTCAAAGGATCCTCAAGAATTCATTTCCTTCATGATAAACAACACCATTCCTCACCATAATCTTACGACTACCAATATCTGCAGAATTGCATGACATGTGAGTGATTGAATGGAATAACATCTCTCAAGACATCTTACAGCATCTTCTCAAGGATGTGATTCATGGAAACTGGAGGATAATTAAACATCACAGATGTAGGGTTTGAAAATGCAGCCAAAGGATTTCTACAACTGGAAGACATACAACAGAGAAATTGAAATACTTGTATAACCGAATAAACTACGTGCAATGCGTGCAGTTTTATGTGACGAATGAAGCCTCTGGAAGAAATTCCTTCAAAAAAAATTTCAGCCAGGACTCTTGAAAGTCTTGTATGGTATATGTCGAGATATATATATGAAGCCTGGTGTTGGCTTAGTGGTTAGGGTGGTGGCTTGGGATCCCAGGGTCCTGAGTTCAAGCCCCGTTGGCTGCTGAATTAACACCAGGGGGTTGACTCAGCCTGTCATCCTTCCGAGGTCGGTGAAATGAGTACCAGTGTACTGGTCCCGGTTTATGTCCCGGTTAGAATAGGTGTACCATATCCCTGTGTGTTGTAAGAGGCGACCAGGGTTGGCGTCAGGAAGGGCATCCGGCCATAAAACATTGCCTCAAGAAAAAGCCCAACCCCTGCATAGCAGGGAAAAATGGCTGTAAAAATGGTCATTATATATATATATATATATATATATATATATATATATATATGTCTCTCTCTCTCTCTCTCTCTCTCTCTCTCTCTCTCTCTCTCTCTCTCTCTCTCTCTCTCTCTCTCTCTCTCTCTCTCTCTCTCTCTCTCTCTCTCTCTCTCTCTCTCTCTCTCTCTCTCTCTCTCTCTCTCTCTCTCTCTCTCTCTCTCTCTCTCTCTCTCTCTCTCTCTCTCTCTCTCTCTCTCTCTCTCTCTCTCTCTCTCTCTCTCTCTCTCTCTCTCTCTCTCTCTCTCTCTCTCTCTCTCTCTCTCTCTCTCTCTCTCTCTCTCTCTCTCTCTCTCTCTCTCTCTCTCTCTCTCTCTCTCTCTCTCTCTCTCTCTCTCTCTCTCTCTCTCCCTCCCACTGTGGATTTGGGACACAGTCAGCAAAAATATTACCCTAGATGTCTCGGTACTTAGGCCCTGTGATGTGCTCGTACGTCACGGCAGTGTAAGAAAGAGACAGCGGGGCTTTGGAATATTTTTACCCTGGCTTGCCGATCTCTTATGTTTGCCAAAGCCGCAGCTTAGGACCCTCTATAGAGTTAGCATGCATGGTGGGCTACAGGAAGCTGAACGATGCGTTTTGGAGCTCGACGATACAAATATAACAAGCTCTGACACTTTTTCTGCAACTGGTTAAGGAAAATGTCAGGGACAGGATGATAAAGCAATATTCATTGCTCTGTTTTTGAGAGCTCTGATTTCTGGGAGACCGAAAGATCTTGCCAGATGGTGGGAGCGTCATGTTTATCAATCTGGAAACCACTGGGCTCCCTGATTGAGATTGTCAGGGTAGCACTAAAATTAGGTTTGAGAACAGGATTTTATTTCCTACTGAAACATCTTTACAATCCCAATACAGATGATCAATAAAATACATCATTGGAATCAGTTGAGGTGTTTGGTGGATTGTTTGGACACCAACCGTGTTCAAATGAGAATAGTACATTGAAAAACAAGTTTATGTTAAACTGGTGAAAGGAATGGAAGGATCTACAGTACTCATATAAAGCACGACACAGTGGATGAGAAAAAATGGTTTGTCAATGTCTATGTGTTCATGTGTATGTAGTGTGTTATTCTGGAGCAACCAGGCTAGTTAAGTCGATTTAAGGACGACACCAGAACTGTTTCATACGTCGAAAATACACATTACCGTATTGTGGTAGGTCGCCAGTCCTTTGGCACACAGACTACCCCGGATACCTCCACGAGAAGGTGACGGGCATGTGACCCATGTCTGGTTTGGACCCATTAATTTGGAAGTTAGCCAGGGTGCCGGCCACAATAACCTACTCGAGCGAAAGACACAAATACATCTTTAATGTTCACCAGCAAACGCTGGCAGATGGAACCCCGACTTAAGGTTCCATCTGACAGATGGCACACCAATTGGTCATACTTTCAAAGCACTAAGGTGAAGGCTGATTTCCTGAGATGTGAAGTGAGCAACACCCAACGACACAACTTTGTAGAAATTAGCATCCAGAAATCAGGGTCCCATTTGGAATCCTATGTTTAACTCGCAATGAACAAATATCAATTCCAGACTTAAAAAGAACAACCATGAACACCGAAAGGTGTATACCGACCTTGAAGGGATTACTTTAGTCACTAAAGTTCCGTAAACTAAACTCAACATGGAGCAGTATGGGATAGCCCGTTTCACTTCTCAGGGGATGTGTTTATGATCGCTCCGGGGATGGAACCCAGACGAGACAGTTCAAATACGACTACACCCCCCTCTGACTGATTCTGCCAGTCATACACGCTTTGGTAATCGGAGGTTAAAATAAGAATTATATTTTTAAAATGATTGAATCTTGAGCCCACAAACGACCCATCCTCCAGAAGCCGTCATCAACTGGCAAAATATGCAACAGGCTTCAAGAATGTTGAAAAAGGAACATCTCGACGCTTAAGTGGAAATCCTTATCCCATGCAGCGATTTCCCAGTCAATAAAAAGGCAATTACTGTTCACGGGCGGAGGTTGTGAAACTGATAATACGGGGTTGTGTTTCTGCGTGAGGCCACCTCCATAAATCCAACTTCTCGAGCTGCACCACATGTTTTGTACTTCACCCTCATTTCTGGGTGGCCCTTGACCCTCGACCTGGTGTCTTAAATCGTTATTAAAGGTCATCGCCCTGTCTGGATTTGCAATTACGGCATTCAATCAGCACACAGTCCGGGTCCACTCCCTCATGCGGCCGCGACCAAACTTGTTTCCTTGTCTCACCCGTTGATAGGGAGTCGGTGCGGAGGAGAGAAGAGAGCGCACTTTTCATTTATTCTTCATTTATAGTATGCCGGCAAAAGAGGAAAACACGATTATTAGATAAACATGCAGTGCATACCTCAAACGCAGACGTCGGGTGTCTCGTGCTAATGAGAAAATCAAATTTGCAAAGTTCAACTGTTTTGAAGCAACGACAAGAAGGGAACAACGAAATACCTGCAGTTCATGCTGGCCGTACCTGCAGTGTTTGCCATTATGAACAGGAACGCTATCCTACTGCTCTGATCTCATGCTGCTGGCTCACCATCACCCGTGCTTGAAGGAGCACCACCAACCTCGGTGATAGACCAGGGTGAACACCGTGGTCGACTCGCACGTCAATCGTCACAATTCATAATTTTCCAGTTAGCTACGGTTTAGACGGTATAATGTTTTCAGGTTTAAATGTGCACCACCAAAAACACGTTTTTACAGAAGTTTGCTCCCAATATTTTCATTCATTAACTTGTTCATTTATGTATTTATTTGTTCGTTTATGAATTTGCAAATGTATCCTTTATTTGTTTTCATTGGCTTCGTGTTAAAACCCCACACATCCAGCAGAGCCGAGCCAAGGGGAGGCTGCACTCGCCCAGCATTCAGGCAGCGGCCCGTTCTGGGTCAGTTTCCGCGGCGCCCCCTCGATCCCAAATCCTCGACTTGGAGAGAGAGAGAAATGGTGGGCAGGAAACGTGCCGTTCCGTCGTGAAACAAGCGCCACTATTCAGCAGGAGTTGGGGGCGGCGGAAAGGTGGGGGTGTGCGCAGGAGGTGCTGCTGGTGGAGTTGGAGTCGAGCCTGGCAGGAATGCGCAGGGCCAAGGCTGCCCCCCACCCCTAACCACACAATGAGTGCCCTGGAACATAACTAGAACCCGGGTGTTGATTGGGTCTATGTCAGTCAAACTAGACCCAAAAGGTCTATGTTATGCCTGACCCTTATAACCATAAAGGCTGGAGGATTACATCGGGCCCTGTTCAATATATTCAATGAGGTGTCGCCATCAAATGCGGGCAATCGCTGGGTCTTTGGATCGTACATTTTTAACAACAAACATCTGGTTGTTGAGCATGATTAGTAGAGCGACCAAAAATCTAATAACGAATCGTGTGTATATTACGTACATCAAAACAAACTGGCACAGATCGACTTATAAAACTCCGGTTGAAACGCAAAGTCGACTTGAAGTTTCGGAACTTTGGAATCTTGTCCAAAACGTGACCATAATGTGACGTTTGGGATAAAATCGTCGTTCAAGTTTTATTTCTGTGGAAGGGAAATTAAAACAATACCAACGCCAGGTAGAAGAAAACGGCCAAATATAACACATACATTTGTACTGTTTGACAACCAAGGGAATTCTCACTCGTACATATTGTGCGCATTTTCACACTACATGATGTGAGCACAACTCATAATAATATATTCTCCTTCCGTCGAAGACCAAGTGTGAAACGGCCGATAAAAGGTCCCCGTACATGTTAACTTAAGTTGATCGCTAACACTTTGCTCTGAACAAACTACAAACATTTTTAAAGCCACGGTGATGACACAAACGAAATTCCCATTCATCACCATGGAAATGTGAATTTTACAGACCGGTACCGGGACTGCACTTACTGTATTATGAATATTTCCGAGTCTGCTCCGAATGATGGTCTCGGTTGTCCTCGACCTCGGACGAATGAACGTGACGTCTGCGGCTGGTAGATTCGGATGGAAGCAATAGACTTGCCGCATTGTTTTTGTGTGAGTGGTAAATGCTGCATCACGGAGAACAACCATCCTTAGACGGATGATCCTCGAAGAGAAAGCCAGATGAGGTGATTGCATTGGATATTCGTTTTATTGTACGCTCAGTGGTTGTAGTTGTTTCGTCAAACAGTCCTGTTTTGTGTCTCGTGTATTCGTCTGCATGTCCATGTATTTGAGGTGTGTGTGTGTGTGTGTGTGTGTGTGTGTGTGTGTGTGTGTGTGTGTGTGTGTGTGTGTGTGTGTGTGTGTGTGTGTGTGTGTGTGTGTGTGTGTGTGTGTGTGTGTGTGTGTGTGTGTGTGTGTGTGTGTAGCAGCTCCACTTTGAGACTTCGCTTCTGTTTAAAAAAGAAAACCTGAAAAAGACGAAAATCTTGTCAACTGAGAAGATCGACATGTTCAGATAGAGAGACGATCACATGTAAAAAGTGGAAAGTTTCATCCTCCTTCGTTCTGAGATTGAAGTGGAGAATGTGAAGGAGAAATTCAAGGACAATACAAACCAAGAGGAGGCTGCTTAATGCTCTGCTATTTCCAGTTGCAATGCCTGGATGTGAGTCATGGACAGTGAAAAAGAAAGAAAAGAAGAAGATTGACAGTTTCGAAATGTGCTGTTGGAGACGAATGTTAAATATTCCATGAACTGCAAGAAGAACAAACAGATCAGTATTTGAAGAAACTACAATACATCTCTGGAACTTTTTGGCCACATCTTGCAATGATGAAGAATCACTTCAAAAATAAAAAAAAATTTATCGGATTCGGATTAGGATCTTCACCAAAATCGAATCAATTTGTCTGTGTCACACACCCAACCTTTCCACTAAGTGTCATCTGAATTCGTCCATAACTTTTTGAGATATCCTGCTCACAAACACACAAACAAACACGAACGGCTCTTGGTAAAGCACATACCTCCGCCAGGTTGAACAGTTTACGTTTTGTATCTCACTGAAGAAGCTGGATCTGGATCTTGACCTGAACCAAAATCGAATCGGCTTGTTCTTGTCACTTAACCAACTCATGCACCGAGTTTTGTCATCACTCGTCCACAACTTTTTTTTAAAGGTTTCTGATATAAAAAAATAAAAAGAATTATTTTTAAAATATTTTAAAATTCTTGGAACGAGTTCCGGATTCGGTTCTTCACCAAAATCGAATTGTGTTTATCCTTGTCACACACCTAACCTGTCCAGAAAGTTTCATCCAAATCCGTCCACAACTTTTTTTTGAGATGTCCTGCTCAAAGATAAATAAACAGACTGACAAACAGACAAGCAGACAGGGGTGAAAACATAACCTCCATCCACCTTTGGTAGTGGAGGTAATTAGAATGGCACTCGACAGAGCACAAAACTCTGCCAGGATGAAGTTTTTTTTTTTTTTGTATTCGTAGTCAAGGCTCGTGGAAGAGCGAGTTCACTCAATGGATCAGGACATATCAGGATGCAAACGGAACAGTAGAGTAGAGAAGCAACAAAAAGGAACAGTAGAGTGACAGAGGAAACAGCAGAGTAGAAGGCCAAGATAAAGAGAGACAAACAAAAGGATGTGTGGAGGAATGGGGGGCAGGAGATGCTGCAAGAGGTGGACAAAATAATACATGGGGTGGACAAGATGGATAAGGAAGGAAACTCCAGGAGGGAAAACTGGAAATTTGGAAGGAGGAAGGATTGAGAAGGGGTTGGTGGGGAGGGGGGAGGGGATTATTTACGTGAGAAAAGGTGAAGGTTTTGCATTGGAGACAATCTCAAATGGTGGTGAACAGCTGTCTTGAAGACCTGGAGGGAAGAATGAGATTGAAGAGAATGTGGAAGTTGTTTCCACAGGAAGGAAAAAAAAATCAACAAATGAGTGGAGGTGAGCAGTGATCCTGGATTTAGGTTGTTTCACCAGAAGGGGGTTGAGGATGGACCATGTGTGTCCTGCAGAAACCTGTAGTAGGGGGAAGGAGGTGGAAAGCATGGAAAGAGCAGAGGGTGCAAGACCAGAAAGGAAATTGTAGAAGACAGAAAACCAACCTGTCTGCAATGGCAAAGTGATAGACCCATAGACTCATCTTCATCGCAGGAGATTCCAATAATCTTGAAGGCCTTGGTGTCCATGGCCTCAAGGTGAGCAAGAGGCAGGGGAGCCAGCTGAGAGGGGAGAGCAGTACTCCATCAAGCTGCTGATGAAGGCCCTGTAGGTGGATAGGAGTTCTGGTATGCCAAGGAAGGACTTTGTATGACAAAGGATACCCAGTCGGCAGCTGGCTTTTGAGACTGACTTTGAAATATGGTTTGCCCAAGACAGATCATGGCTGATCATGAGACTGAGGAGTTTGAAAGACTGAACTTCCTCAAGATGATTGAAAAGAAAGTAGATGGGAGGGTTTGCCAGATGGTCCTTTCGGGGAGAGAGATAATTGGAGGGTGACATTTGTCAGGATTGAAAGATATGTTCTAAAAGTTTGACCAGCTTGTAATTATTTTGTCGAGGTGTGAAGAGAGGGAAAAGGCTGCAGCCTTCCTGTCTGAAGGATGAGGGATGTCACGGCACAGGGTGGAGTCATCAGCAAATAGATAAAGGGGGTTTCCAGAGTCAGAGAGATCATTTATGAAGATCAGGAATAGGACTAGGCTCAGAACATTCCCATTGGGCACTTCAGCCTCGATAGGGAGAGGAGATTAAAGGATTCCATTGAGAACCACACATTGGCTCTGAGAGTAGAGGAAGTCAGTAAGCCATGTGTGGAGTTGACCTTGGATGTTCTGAGACAGAGTTTGGAGAGCAAGGTGGGATGCCAAACTGTATCAAAAGCACGAGATATGTATGTCCAGAGAGGCAGCCCTGACCTCATGTCTGACATTGAGGGCCTCCATCCATTGCTGGGTGAGTTCAATTAGCATGTCCAAGATGGAGTGACCAGATCTGAAACCAAATTGGTGATGTAAGATGAGGTTGTTGAAGAAAATGAAGGAACTTATATCAACTGTTATGATGGATTCCATGAAATTGTGGATGATTGGAAGTAAGCTAATTGGTCTGCAGTTGAGGGGATTAGTTTTTGCACATTTTTATGTAATATATGGTCACGAATAAACCATCAGCAGTGTTTTGTCCTGAGGAGCCCACAAGTCAGGTAAGGTGATGGAGCAAGTGCTGGAGCAGCGGGTCACTGCGTTCACTTTCCGCCGATACTCCAATCGCCTCCGTCTGGCCATCCCCCAGGCAGTTTCCTGGCCCATCCCCATCTCCATGAGATGCTGATCAACCTGCTGCAACCACAAGGCACATGGTCAGCCCAATGGCCTCCTCCACTCATGAGAATCCTCACTGAAAGAATCTGGTTAGCATGATCAGTGTCAGGAAAATGAACCACATGTCCATACAGCCACAGCTGAAGCTCACATACTATGCAGGTAACAAATCACATTTGAGTCTCTCTCAGCAACCACTTGTTGGACACAAAGTCTGACCAGCGATAGCCAAGGATTCTCTGAAGAGACCTGGTACCAAAGGAATGAAGTCTCCATCTCAGATCCCTGGTTAGAGTCTAAGTCTCACATCCATAGAGCAAGACTGGAAGCACCAATGACCTGAAGATTCGGACTTTCGTCCTCCCGCACAGGTATCAGCAGTGCCACACCCCATGATCCAGTGAATCCACGACTCTCCAGGCCCAACCCAGACGTCTGTTGACCTCTGGCTCACAGCCAGCAGAGACATGAATATCACTGCCATGGTAAGTGAATCTCTCCGTGACCTCAACATCCTTGCCACAAACAGGGACAGACAGGATAGCAGCATGAAAGATGTCAATGAAAGCCTGGATCTTACTTTTGACCAAGGAAACCTGTAATCCCAGCGGCTCTGACTCCTCATTCAGAACCTCATGGACCCCCAAAAGGATATGGAGCATCTCCGCAAAGATGACTGAGTCATCTACGAAATCAAGGTCAGAGATCTTGACATTCCCAAATGATGCACCGCAGCTTTGTCTGTCCGACATCCTCTCCAGAATCCAGTCCATACAAGAGCTGAAAAGTGTGGGGGCCAGAACACACCCCTGACAAACTCCAGTAACAACTGTAAATAAGTCAGAGATTGTATCGCCACATCTCACAGCACTCCCAATACAAGAGTATAGTTCAGACATCAGATCGATCAGTTTTGGTGGTACCCCACGAAGACAAAGAATACTCCAGAGGACATCCCATTTCACTGAATCAAATGCTTTACAGAGATCAACATAGGCTGCAAGCAACCCCTGCTGAAACTCTCGCTTGCGTTCGGTGAGGACCCGAAGAGCAAGGATACGGTCAATCGTTGACCTCTTTGGTGTAAAGCCTGACTGCTCTGGACGCTGATGCTCAAGCAGGTGTTGGCGAACCCGATCAAGAATTATCCGAGCAAAGACCTTGCCCGGCACTGAGAGCAGTGCCACCCGTTGGTAGTTGTTGTGGGCTTGGCGATCACCCTTCTCTTTCCAGAGAGGGACAACAAGGCCCCTCTTCCAGTCATTGGGGATGATGCCTGTGTTCCAGGCAGAACACAGAACTGCATGCAATGACATGAGTGTAGCATTTCCTCCAGCCTTGAGAAGTTCAGCATCGATGCCACAGATCCCAGGAGCTTTACCCATTTCAATCCGTTTACCGCAGCCTGTGTTTCCCCAAACAAAGGTGGACCACATTTGATTGGAGGGTCAGCAATAGGGACAGTAACACCCCTGACATCCAACTCGATAGCTGGTGGATCAGCCTGGTACAGCCGCTCAAAGTAACCGGCCCAGCGGGCCTTCACTTCAGACTCTTCTGTCAAGAGCCCACCACCCTCTGCACTAACTGCAGTACACGGAGGGTGGGCTTGGAGGAACGCAATGCGCAAATTCCTCTGTAATCAGGACGAGAATCACTTGACCACAGGTGATGCTCTACTCCCCCCCCCCCCACAGATTCCTTGCACATCGGCGTCCTTGTCCACCCTTAATGCACGTACAGTTTTATGCCTCAGCTCCCTGGACAGCTCAACTCTGCTGTTCAGCCTGGCCGTGCGACTATGGTCAATGGTATCCAGTGTCCTTTGAGAGACAAAATTATTTTTCGCCCTACGGTGAGTTCCAAGACATTCACCGGCAACAACAAGAACAGTGGTCTTGAAGGCACTCTACAACTTTTTAGGATTTCCCAAAGCACCCAGACCCCTCAAATCTCCACTCAGCCTTTTCGCAAACTCCTCAGCTGCCCTCTCATCCTTTAGCTTGCCAACATCCAGCCTAGGCTGGGATGGCACCATTCTCTTGGATTTAATCTGCAACTTCGGAGTTGCTACAAGGTCAGTATTGAGGAATTGAGCACTCCAGTCGACCCTGCAGTTCTGGAACATCCTCCAGCGACCATCAACGAGCACGTGGTCAATCTCCTTTGCCACACTGCCAGCGTTGGAATACCACGTCCAGCTATGAGCCTGTGGGCGCTGAAACCATGATCCAGCCACCCTACGTCCATGAATTCTTGCAAAGTCAAGGAACTTAGTGCTATTCTGGTTCACAATTCCAGACCCATGGGGACAAACACATGTCTCTTAACCATCCCTATCATTTCCAGTCGATGCATTGAAATTCCCCAAGATGAGAAGAGTATCTCGCCTGGGGCACTTAACCACAGACTCGAACGTGGCATATAATGCGTCCTTCATGGTGAGATCACTCATCTCAGAAGGATCATATACAGAGACCAGGGAAATGACACCCAAGGAGTGATGAATCCTTCATCTCATAATATGCTCGTTGACCAGTGTTACCTCAATTATCATTGGAGACAACTCATTGGACATGGTAACCATCAGAACGACCAGACCAATAGGAGGTGTAACCACCTCCCATGATCTTGCCGCAATCTGGTCTCCGAACCTCAGAGAGTGCTCATACTTGAGCTCAGATGATAACAGAGACAGGTGATCATCCTCTCTTAGAGAAAGGACATTCCAGGCATCCACCCGAAGGGACCGCCGTCTGGTAGATGACACCTCAGCACCACCTGACAAACACTACGCAATCTGACCTGGGAAAGTTACCCCGTGGTTTCTCTCCTTTCATCAAAGATTGGGGGTCCCGAAAGTTTTTCCCCAATCCCGTCATCTGGTGAGCTCCCCTGCGAAGGGCAGCTGCACAGGAGGTACTCCCACTGAGTGGGTTTGACATCAAGGGTGAAATGAGCCCACAACAAGGGCTAAATCGAGATTGAAATCTCTGTTTTCATCTATTCGTGACCATCGGCATTATATTAAATCTCAGTCTGCAAAGGCTTGAGTGTCATGCCTCCGAGTTTGGAGGTGATGTTTTGGTATAAATTATGTACATGACCTCAGTGTCATGTCTTAGAGTCAGTGTGCTTCTCTGGGTAAATTTGAAATTCCTGGCTGCAAACCTCCTGCCTGGTGATCAGCAGCACAGAGACAATGTGCTCACATGGCAGGCGACACTTCTTGCAGGCAGGTTGTGCAGCAAGCACTGTGATGGCACTGCCTTGTCATGCTTTGTGCCCTGCTGCCTTATCAAGTTAGGGAGTTTGATTCACAATATACATATATGTATTTACGTATATATGTATATATGTACTGTATATATGTATATTGTATATTGTATACATTCATATTACAAGAAAATTTTGCACAGAAGGAGGCCATTCAGCCCATCATGCCTGTGCCACACCAATTCCAGATTTAATAAATCCATCAATAACCCTTCACTTGGTGTGCAGCCTCTTGGTTGCTGCACTGGTACTCATTTTGCTGACCTCAGAAGGATGACAGGCTGAGTCAACCCCCTGATGTTAATCCAGTTGTCATCAGGGCTTAAACTTGGACCCTAGGATTCCAAGCCACCACCCTAACCGCTAAACCAACACCAGGTTAGGATGTGCTTCAACCAAAGAATATTAAATTTAACCAAAGAAGAATGCGCACTAGATTACGATGTACCCTCCCGTGTGCTTCAAGCCAAAGAAAGCTGCATAAAGCAACCATGAAAGCCTTCCCAAGGTAAGCCCTTCGCTGCTTCAAACCCTTCCCAGAGTTCACCCATAGCTGTAAAAATATTCACAATTAACGCACACATGAGAATCCCAATGCTACACACCCCTCAGCTACCAGACTGATGTCATTGTTTATTTGCGAATCATCAGTGACAGTACAGACAGAAGCATGTACCTTTGAGGCTTCCAAGCAGGTACCATGTGTAAATATCAAAAAGCAGTCAACATATTGGTATCAAACCGGAGGTCGAGTTTGATCACAAGGGAAAGCGCTTGGGTTCCTCCTGAACATCCGGTCCCGAGGCCACCGGGCACAAATAAATTTCTGCTGAGCAACCACAAGCACTAATGGTACTGCCAATCCTGCAGGGTTGCACTGCCTCACATGATATCTTTTGTGTGGACAGCAGCACAAAGGGGTGGGGGGGGGGTCTCGTGCCCTCGATGCATACTCGAAACAACTCATCAGATCAGGTGCAGACGAGCGGAGCTGCGAGTACGCACCGGCTAATCAAAGCAAATTACGTGGGGCAGAACTTCCCGGCTATACAACATGTGTACTGTGCTGGACTAATAGGTAAAAGACGTTACGAGCTGGGTGCATTTATACACAGGTTAATTGTTAACAAGGGAATGTAAATATTTACAAAATAGGACACGGTGCAGAGCTTCCCCTACACTAAACTTCTACAATCTTGATTATGCTATAAACATGACA
>NC_140964.1:24402230-24404730 GCF_056783735.1 Eptatretus burgeri
ACATATATATATATATATATATATATATATATATATATATATATATATATATATATATATATATATATATATATATATATATATATATATATATATATATATATATATACATATATATATATATATACATATATATATATATATATATATATATATACATATATATATATATATATATATATATATATATATATATATATATATCATTTTTGGCCCCAGCTTTGAATGGTAAAGAATTTATTCATAAATTCTAGTATCCGGATCCGTATCTGGATCTTCGCCAAGATCTAATCAGTTCATCCTTGTCATACATTCAACTTCTCCACCAAATTTTGTTAGAATCCGTAAAAAAAAATGTTTTTACATGTCCTCCTCACAGACAAACAGACAGTGGCGTGAAAACATAACCTCCGTCCACCTTCGGCACCAAGGTAATTAGACCACCATGTGAATTTCCAGCACTGATGCTAAAACAGAAACTGTGATACTTTGGACACACCATGCATGCAGAAAACGAAAGTCTGGAGAAATTAACCATGCTGGCTGGGTACAGTGAGGGAAGCAGAGGAAGAGGCTGACCTTATATGCGCTGGATGGATGAGATAAAGACTGCAACCAAGCTTTCTGCCAGAAATTCAGAAAGCAGTGCAGGATAGGGATGATTGGAGAAATCTGATCATGAATGTCACCAGAAGTGGGCCATGACTTGAGGGAACTGGATAACCATATAATTTGCAGTGATCTAAAACTCAGAGAAAAGCTTCTGCATAAATCACTTGCTGGACAAAGACTTTACCAGACGCCATTGTATGTGTATTTTATATG
The DNA here is from genome assembly GCF_056783735.1 of Eptatretus burgeri. Taxonomy (NCBI): domain Eukaryota; kingdom Metazoa; phylum Chordata; class Myxini; order Myxiniformes; family Myxinidae; genus Eptatretus; species Eptatretus burgeri. The sequence continues at coordinate 24,403,056 of NC_140964.1, forward strand.
AATCACAGGGACATTAGAGTAGACAATGCAGGACAAACACTTACATCGCAGAAGGATTATCAACCTGGGCTTGCCACATCATAAGACAGAGGTTCACATGGGAATGACTTACACGCCAACCTAAAGTGATGGTTTTGAAACGAGAGTTTTCGCTTTCCAGTCGTGCTAAGCATAAGGCTAGACCCGCGTATTCCCAAGCAGTTTGTGATGGAGAGCGCATTATAATAATTTCCTCTTTCATCCAAATGTACTGGCTCGCTAACCGGTTGTACAGCCTGAGCCAAGAACGCAAATAAAGGCATATTGAGAAGAAAGCGTTAGAAGTATTTCCTGATTTAACTGGAATCAGCTGTCTCATTATAATGTGTAAGGTCCTCTGCAGTGTGATGCAGCTGGGTAAGATGATTTCAAGAAGTACTCCTCTGATATTATCTCTTCGGCTCATTGTCCCACTGGAATCTCTTCAACAAAAGTCTGTATGTATCGGTGGAACCAGGAATGAATTGCAGCCACGATTAGGAATGAATCAGAGCGACAAAGGAATTACAGCAAGGAATGAGTTTGAGCACCGAATGAAGCTTCGAGAGGAAATTGGACAATAAATATGACACTTTGAATGTAGTTTGGGCAGAATTTAACTTTACTTTGTTCCATTTGTCACGTGTTCCTTGATTGTTCTTTTTCGTGACGTCACCAGTTAAAGGTTTGTGCACCGGTTCATTTAGAAGGGGCTTGGAGATGATGAAATACTTGTGTTGGAGAGAATATACTGTTATGCTGTATTCCTTAAATAATTTTAATTCACCACCATGGAGAGCCTTTAAACTAGCTGTAGTTTGAATAATCTGACTTTTAAAGCTTTATTCTATCGGTGCTCACGACTTGCATGATAAAAACCTAAATACTCGTCCGTGCATCGATGTTATATATTCTCAGGCTGTTAAAGAAAAGGTTTCGCAACTTGTGTAATTGCAAGAGCTGGAAAAGTTACACATTCATTAAAATAAGTTATCAGGAGTATATTTGTGGGAGGTCCAGAATACGTTATAAAGTTAGGAGCAACAACTGCTGACTTCTAACAAGTTTGAAAAGTTATAACGATGGTCTAGCCTTTGTCCAAGTAGGATCCCCCCACGTTTTCTCTTTTTTTCTTCTTCACTGGTATATAACCTCTGAGTCTCCACATCACTGCAGATTGCAGACTCAAAGGGAAAACGAATATTTTCACAAATCCTAGCTATGTGGGATAAAGATGTCGCAACGCTAATCCCGGACAGCGTGATCTCAATGCATGGTTCGGTGCAAATCTATACAAGCTCTTCCCCTGGATCAGACAAAGGCGAGCCATGGATCTTGTTGCTCTGTAGATCTCGCTCAGTGTTGTTCACCCAGGAACATTTTGCCCGGACTGCAGACAAAGTGTGTCCACGAGCCGTGACGGGCCGAGCTGCGAGCTCTGCACTAATGGGCGGCTCGAGAGAGCGCGCGTTCCACGTGTGGAATGTCTGTGACTTCACTCTCCCCCCCTCCCCAACCACCACCACCACCAACTACACCCACACCAGCCTCCTTGTCCCCGGGACAGCTCATTCCGGACACGCAGGTGCCTTAAAAGGCATGTCCAGTGATTATATCACTGCATGATCTCTTCCATCCTCATTTTTTTTTCTACTCT
>NC_140964.1:24409730-24412230 GCF_056783735.1 Eptatretus burgeri
TATATATGTATATATGTTTTTTCTACATACATATAAGTATATATACATATACATATATATATATATATATATATATATGTGTGTGTATATGTGTATGTGTGTATATATATATATATATATATATATATATATATATATATATATATATATATATACACGTTTTTTCTACATACATATCTTCTCTTCTTTTTCTTCTTATTTCGGCTGCTCCCGTTAGGGGTCGCCACAGCGGATCATCCGTTATGATCCGCATAATGATTTGGCACAGGTTTTACGCCGGATGCCCTTCCTGACGCAACCCTGGTCGCCTTCTTACGACACAGGGATATATCATTATATATATATGTTTGCAGTTCTGCAAAACTGCATTTTTCTAAGTAAATGGCACCCAACATTCAGTGATCCCCAGGCAGTTATTTTGTTCGGCTTCATGCAGTCAAACCTTACCCTCACGTATAATGGGTTAACGGGACGAGGTGCATTGCATTGGTCTAATAGCTCGGTGTAATAATTATTTCTCTATCTTCTTTTTAATCCTGATTTCCATTTCAATTGTTTCCTTTTATGCATGATACAAATCCAACCAAGCAAGCAAGCACACATGCACAATGTGAATAACAGACAGCAGCGCAGCCCTGCGAGAGACTCACCACGTACACTGTACAGGGCGCGCATGGCTTGCACTTTTATTCAAATCTGCATGCCAATTGACAACGGTGTCTCACCTTGCTCAAACTTCGCTCACCAAAATCATCCCATGCCTCCACGTACATCCGCATCGATGCAATTCGCCACCAAACAGGGGCGTGCTGCATGGCCCAGGCCACTTGTGGCGTGGGGACGGACCAAGTACGTTAACAGCACCAAACACATCTCGCCGTTGATGCCCTGAATGGACATGCGGGGTCGACTTGACCCTCGTCCATTCGTCAGAACATGGCAGGACAGGTGGCGAGGCACGGGAGTCACGGGGGGTTTGGGGGGGAGGCCAAGGAGTTCGGCGGTGTTGCGCTGGATGTGCGCGTTGCCTCGGGTCGTCACGCCACCCTTCGTCCAGGGCTTATAAAAGGCGGATCGCAAAGCCGTCTGCCCTCCCTCTCTGCTCTTCCCCACCGCCTGCCTCGCCCACTTCTCTGCCTGCCTGCCTTGCCCACTGCTCTGCCTGTTTCCTTCGCCTATCTGCCCTGCCCTTTCTTCACTGCACCTTGTCTGCTGTCGCTGCATCTACACTTGGGGTTGGTGTGCAACAGACGCTCTTCTGGACCAGTGCAAAGCAAACGTTTCCATGAGCCCCAGCAAAGTGATTAAGCAGGCGATAACGTGCCGACTCTGAAGGTGGGATCGCTCAGGCGAAGCGTCCCCCAAAGCGTACTGGGTTGCATGGTCGGCTGACCATGCCAGGTATTGCAAGGCCATTAGTCCTCATCTGCTCTCCTTCCTTCTGGTGATCTAATCTTCATCTGGTGTGTGTGTGCGTGTGTGTGCGTGTGTGTGTGTGTGTGTGTGTGTGTGTGTGTGTGTGTGTGTGTGTGTGTGTGTGTGTGTGTGTGTGTGTGTGTGTGTGTGTGTGTGTGTGTGTGTGATGGTAACTGTCAGAGCATAAGTTAAGATTGCAAAAGATTTAACAGGATAAGTCTGCTCTGTGTCTGCTTTTATAAATTGCTTGCCTTTTGTCGTGCCCCACAAAATCCTTGCTATCTCTGCTATGCATACCAGTGAACCCCATTCACTGTGCCACATACCTTTCCTCACCTGATTGTGAATAAATGCTTTGTATAGAAATGTTCACAGCTCATTTTCGTCTTTTCCTTCATTGGTCCAGCATGGTCCTTATCCTAGCTTAGCCGGGATGTTATCCCCCAACGATCTGTTTTCGAACTGGTACGTCCTTGGCAGTTACGCTCGGCTGCATCAGATCCAGGAAGGTGATCCGGTTTGAACGAGGCATACTGATGTTATGTCCCCTGTTAATTATATCACGTGACAATGAGGTAACTGGTATCCAGTAGACGGAGGACGCTAAGTCACGTGGTTGAGTTATTGGCGTTCATGGTTGCTTAGTGACCCGCCGTGTCACAGGGTATCCGTTTGTGACAGCCTACGATTCTGGAAAGTCTGGTGGAAACCCAAGGCAGCTTCTCCCCCCCCCGCCCCCCTTGTGGTCTTCTCGCGCCCGACCCTGGGTCTTCAACATGTATACATACATGTATATGTATGTATATATATATATATATATATATATACAGGGTGTCCCAAAAAAATGTACTCACTCTTTAAATGATAATAAATGCGTTGTTTATTGAATTAGAAACAAGATTAATGGTTAAATGGATAAATGGATAAATGCATGTTTACGAATGTTCAAACTGACGACCATCACGTTCCAAACACAGCCGATAACGCGGACCAATGGATTCAACAGCGTTACGAATCATTTCATTTGGAACTGCAAGACATTGTCTTTCAATTTCCTCTTTCAGCTCATCGACTGTTGCTGGTT
>NC_140964.1:24417230-24449730 GCF_056783735.1 Eptatretus burgeri
TGGAGTTTCTTTCTCACATGCAAAAGGAAGATCTTTATGCTTATTATGAAGATCACTCGGGTACCTCAAATCAACTTCAAAATAATAACCTTCTTCTTCGTCATTCAATTCCTCTTGAGAAGAAATAACAATATTCATCAAAGCCTTTTCATAATCCTTTTCTTCCACCCACTCTAATTTACCATAAGGCAGAGATTGAGACATTGCCCATCCATACAAATTATTAGCATCAAAATACATCAAATAATTACTATCTTTTTCACTATTATAATTTGGAAGATATTTATTATTTGCTTTAGCATATCTTTTTGAACATACTTGTGATATTCCACCTCTCTTGGACTTCTCAATCATCAAAAGCATATCAACATCACTGATTAAATCTATATCTTGTTTTGTCATTTTCAACATTGCACTCCAAGCTAAACCAGGAGCTGAGAAATAGTGGGCAGGGTCTAATCCATAACAATTTTTATTATGACAGAGTGTTCTAAAAGCCTCAAACACATCAGCTAACAATAAAACATCTGTTTTTAGATATAAATCATGATATTCTCCAAGGTTCTTTATCTTAAATATTTTCCATATTTCTTGTGCGTGTTTATATTCCTTATCACTTATCTCTTCTTCATAAAGGTTATTATAGAAACTTTCTTTTGAAGGAAGTTGTGTTTCTTTAAATCTCATAAATGAATCCATATAATCATAAGGATAAATTCCCTTACTTGTAAGAATTTTCTCTTTACTTTGAATTTCATTCCTTGTTTGAATTTCCTCTCTCGTAAGAATTCCTTCTTTAATCAGAATTTCATCTTTAATCTGAATTTCCTCTTTAGTTCGAATTTTCTTTATAATTAGAATTTCATCTTCAGTTAGAATTTCCTCTTTACTTTGAATTCTCTCTTTAATCTGAATTTCCTCTTTAGTGAGAATTTCCTCTTTTGGAAAGAATGAATTAAGATTTGGAAAAGAGTCCGTGGAGCTTAGATTTGATGCGAGGTAGGCTAGTGGTGTTCCCATAAACTTGTAAGAATCTAAAAACCTAATACGAGTTATAGGTTTTGTGAATATCATTTTTGAAAATGAAATATACTTTTGACTTGTGTTTGTTATAGCAGAAATATTCCCTGGTGTTTTTGAAAGTTCATTTATAAATAGATGTGTATCATAGTTGGCGCTGTTGTGAAGAAAGACTGGAATAAAAGAAGGTAATTTATAATTAAGATTACAACAGGAATGAGCGGGACCTCTATATTTACCAGTAAGATGACAATGGTCTCTAACTTTAAACTCCTTAATTTCCCCCTCACAAATATGACAGATATTGTTCATTCTAAATTCTAATTTTTCTTCTTTGGTTAATTTCATCGGTTCATTTGTTTCTTTCATTAATTTAGTGAGTCTTATACAATCCTTTTCTAATCGTTTTACAAACTCTTGTGAAGCATTTTTTCCACGATAATGTTCAAGTTTGTTATACTTTTCTCCAACAGATGATTTGATATAATAACAAAAACCACAAGGAATATGTTTTTGATATTTATTTGTATATGGTTCTTTTGGATTAGGAGAAGCAGTATTTATCTTTTTAAGGATACATTCAAAATCAGCGTATATCACAAATGGGTGCATGATAGATTTATTATAATCTTCAAAATAAATCTTTTCACCAGGTTTAGGCATTGTAATTACAGCTGATTTATGATTACTACAATATTTTGAATGTTGTTCTAATCGTTCTTTTGTATGAAATGAATTAAGACATCGCTTACAAGGATATATTTTGTTTGCTGTTCTGAATACCTGAGAAGAGATTAATCTTGATAAATTATTGATGTATGTGTAATGTGAATTCTTTCCAACACTAAAATATAAAAGGTCAATGTGTGTTTCTTCATTTTTATAGTTGTTTGAAATTTTTAATATTTGAACTTTGTTTGTATCCGTTAATCCATATACATTAATAGAAAGATTATTCTTTTTCTCAAATTTAGGAATATCTGTTAGTGGCATTGGGAATTTAAAATCTTTAATGTCCAAGGTATTCTCATATTTCATATATTGTTTTACTCTTTCTGAATTACATTTTGGTGGATGTAAGTGAGCAAGAACAGACCAGAGAAAACATTTATTATCATTGTTCTTAATATTAACAACTGCCTTCTTTAGTTTTATTTCTTTTGGTAATTCAATATAAGAAGAAGCTTTAAGAGGGTTTGATTTTAGAATGTGTATATCTAAAAAGATGATTTTTTTAATATTGAATCCACTTCCTACCACTGTATTATCAACATCCTCCTCTTGTCTTGATAGTTCTTCATAAACCCCACTATTCAAAAAATCTTGAAATGATGTTATAAAATGAAGATCTGTTCTCATATAAGGAGTTTGTTCTTCATCTTGTCTTTTCATATTCATTTTCACTCCCATATAAAACTTTAAAGTTTTTATTTCTTTTAATGTCTTTTTAATAAATTTTTCAACATCGGGTTTCACTATTTCAATTGATTCAGCTATTGATGATTGACCGGGTTCTCCAAATTGAAAAATCCTTATTTTTATATACCCTTTAAATGCCTCATCAGTGTTTTTAATATAATAGTCTCCCTTTACTTTAAACTCATTTTTCTTGTGTTTTTGTGATTGAAGATGTTGATTATAACTACTCTTCAAAACATCCTTTGAACAGATATCACAATGTTTTCTTTCCAACTCAAGAGGAGATATTTGATGAAATAGATTAAATGTGTGTTTGTTGGTTCGGAGGTGTTTTCTATAATGTTTATATTCGTGATTACAAACATCGCAGTACGTTGTATTCACCATATTTATAGAATAAAACTTTGCTTGAACTAAAATTTTCTTGATGAAAATTTCGTTTAATTTATAGGTGAATCTGTGCTTAAAAACATTTTATCCTCCAACTTTTTCACTTAATAAATACAATGTTTCAAGACACAAAAGACAAGTTTCAATCAATCTCTTCATCTGTTAAAGATACTGAGAAATATGTCAAGGATGTAAAATTGAACAAAGATAAATATAACAACTATTGGATAAAAACTATTATGGTAAATAATATGAGTTCTTCAATTTCCTTCAGTGGAAGGGCTTTTAGTATACCTGGTAGAACATCAATTAAAGTATCTCTAACAAAAGTTTCTCCTCTCCTTCTAGTAATATATTCAAAACTAGAAAAAGCAATGAAACAAGAAAAAGTATCAAAGAACAAAAACCTTATGGATGAAGCTTTAGAAAGAAAAGATAAGACCATCTGTAATATGCAAGGAGAAATTTGTATTTTTTTCAACAACCCTAAAGATGTAAATCTTGATGAAATAAAGGATGTTAATATATCAGGTGAAATGACATTTCGTTCAATAGTAGTTAACGATAATTTTAAAATTACCTTTAATATAAAAAATGTTGTCGTTGAATCTGATAATGAAAAAAGTATATCGATATCGATGGTAATATACAACTGAAAGTATAGATGAATTTTAGTTTAAGTAAAGTTTTACTTTATAAATATGCTAGACTTTCCTGATTCACCATATGACAAATTTGAGAATTGTCCTGCGTGTGAAAGACAGGGATTAAACACAGAGTCAAAAGCCTATAAACAATGTATATTCTGTGATTATCTTCTAATTAATGATAATAAAAAATATAAAAAGGAAAATAATTCTTTTAGATTTACACCAAAAATGAATTACTTTACAAGATTGATTAGAGAAATGAATGTAAAGTATGAGGATGATAACACACCTTTCCTTACAAGGGAAGAAACTGAACGTATAAGAGAAATGTTCAAAGGATTGTTGTTGTATATTATTCATGGATGTAATTTTCAGGGAAATATCAACACAAGATATTGTATAAATAAAATAATGGATTATCTTGAAATTAAACCTGAACTTAGGATAAAATATAGAGTTTCTAAAAAGCTAATAATAAATTAAATAACCTGTTTTTCAAATATATAAATGAATGATTTTTTACCTATTTGGGAAAATAAGATAAAATTTAACAACCATAAAAATCTCCCAAATTCATTAAGATGTCTCATAGTTGGTTCAAGTGGATGTGGAAAAACCTGCTTACTTTTAAAAATGCTCCTCACTCCCAACTTTTTAGATTATGATAATTTAATAATTTTCACAAAGTCGAGTTTTCAACCAGAGTATCAACTACTCTCACAAGGTTTTAATGCTGGTCTTCAAAAGAAGATATAATAGGTTTATTTAAACGTCAAAAAAACCTAAATGATTATAACATTGAAGATATAATTCAACTATTTTGTGATACACAGAGATGTAAAAAGAAATCAAATCTTATAACTTGTATTCTTAGTGATAATAAGGATGATATACCGTCTCCCCAAGATTTGGATAAATCAAAAAAGAACCTCGTTATCTTTGATGATTGTGTTAATGAGAGAAACCAAACGGTAATGGACAGCTACTACACAAGAGGGAGACATTCTTCTTGTAATTGTATTTATCTTAGTCAATCATACTTTCAACTTCCTCGTCGTTCCATCAGAAACAATGCTAATACTTTTATTTTATTCAAGTTAAATTCAATAGATATCAATAATTTTTGGAGAGATAATTGTTCTACATTATGTAGTAAAAAGAAATTTGAGGATTATATGAAGCACACGACTGAAAAATATAAATATATTGTTGTGAAACAAGATGAGATATTAAGGGATATATTTTTTGTTTTATAAACAATTACATATATAAATGACAACTATTATTATAAATCTTGTGGGTAAATCTGCTTCTGGAAAAAACTTTCATAAATCAAGGTTCTTGTGTAGTACAAATGAGAATATTGTAAATTTACTTAAAAAACACCCCGTGATACGCATTGTATCAACAACAACTAGAGCAATAAGACCTGGAGAAGTAAAGGTGAAGATTATCACTATATTTCAGTGGAGGAACATATGCGATTGAGGAATGAAGGACAAATATTTGAGGAGGTTTCTCTTGGTACAACAAAATATTCACATTGTAAGAGTGAGTTAAAGAAACTAAAATCTGGTGGTGTTGGGATATTAGAAACTAATCCAGAAGGAACGAGACAAATTATTAAATATCTGAGCGGAGTGAAGATTTTATCATTCGGTTTTGATGTTGATGAAGAAACTCAACACAAACGTATGAAAAGCAGAGATGCAAGGATTAGTGAAGAAGAAATTACAACTCGCATTAATGTTAATAAAGAATTTGATGAAATATTTAAAGAAAAGGATTTATTTGAACACATCTACTTGAATGATGAAGAAAAGGAAAATTTCCCTGTTGATCTTTACAATTCATTAAATGATATTTTACAATAAATAAATGGATACAAAAGAAAGAGCAAGAAGATTTAAGGAACATCAAGAGTTGGTTTCAAAAGTTGTAAAACAACAGGAAGACATAAAGAAGAAACGCAGACAGAAACTAACGGGCGAAGAAGCATTTGAAAAAAAACAAGAGAAATTTTTTAAACCACTTTTAAAAACTTCCCAAGAAAAAATGAAAGATGTTTCCACAGTTCCCACAGTAGAATATACTCCTAGAAAGCTTCAAATGTTAAAAGATTTCAGTCAAATGACGGAGGAAGAATTAGAGCATTTAGGAGAATTAGAATATGATGATGAAGGTTTATTTCAACAACTGGAAGAGATTAATCAACCCCTGATTATATTGTGAATGCTGTTCAAAACAATGAATATTCAGCGGATTCAAAAACCAAAGCAGGACTCATTCCAACAGAACAACCAGCAATATTTCATCTTGTTCAAGAAAAGGTATTGATATTTAATGATGAATTAAGGTTCTTAAGTTCTGCTCAACCCCTGTTAAACTAACTCCGAGATTAATGTTTCTTCTCACAAAAGATGGAAGACAAGGTTCAACTGTGAGGGATGAATCAAAGTATATTGATAAACCATTGGATATGGAAAATAATGATGATAGAGTATATATTGATTTGCTGAACACTCTAAATTATAAGGTTATTCTTTCTGGTAAAAGTAGGAAGAATGAGAAGGAGAAACACATTATTCAGGCTTTAAGTATCCTTGGTTCAGGTATTAGTTTTCTTCCAAATGACCCATCGCAATTAGTTAATAGACTGTTATTGTTGTTCGGCAGTAAGAAGGCTGGAAATAACAATTGTTTTAATGAAGCATCAGCCATTTTAGACCAGTTGATGAACATGAAAATAATTAATAAATCTCAATATAAAGACATTTTAACTCATATTAAATAAGATGAGAAGCACAATCCTGAGTTTTAATTTCACAACAAGCGACCACACATCTTCATTCCCATACCCACTACAACTTGACACAACAAAAGAATATGAGGCATCTTTATTGTCCATGGAGACTTATAATACCTTATTTAATATAACCGAGAAAAATGACAAGTTTAGTTATAATCCGGGAAGTGGATACAAAACGATAACAGTCTCACCGGAGCATACGAGATTTCTCAAATATCTTCCGAAATTGCTCGTCTTATGAAAGAACAGGGTGATGAACCAAAAAATATTATTATAAACATTCAAAAACATACTTCAAAATCAACGATTAAAGTTAAAAATAACTACAAGGTTGATTTCACAATTGATAATTCATTTAGAGAGTTATTAGGTTTCTCCTCAAAAAAGATTGAAACTAATGGGACGTTTTACAGTGATAATGTCATTCAAATATCCTCAGGAATAAATTCGGTGTTAATTCACTGTGATTTGATTGATGGTGCTTATAATGATGGATTAAAAACAAATACAATATTTTCATTCAGCGCATACTCAACCCCAATTGGTTATAAATTCAATATGGAGCCTAAAAATTTGGTTTATCTACCTGTGTCAGGAAAAACCATACACAGAGTAAATTTTAGGATAACCGACCAAGATAATCGTGTGATCTCTTTTAATGGAGAAGTTATATCCATCAGAATTCACCTACGTGAAGTTTTTCAATAAATAAATACGATGGTTATTGTGAGGAAGCACGAGTTGGGAAAATATAAAATAATTACAGGGGATGGGATGTTCCTTTCCCCGTACTACAAGGGTGAAGGTATGTATCTTGGTAGAGGATACTATAAACCTAAGAGACAAAGGGGTGTTGGACATCAATTTAGAGGAGATGGGATAATTGATACTCTCATGGGTATTGGTTCAACTATTCTTAAACATAAAGACCTAATTGGTTCAACTGCTTCTGCTGTGGGAAATGTAGCAGGTGCTGTAAAGAGTATAAAAGATGCTCAGAAAGAATCTCATAAATTACAAGCAATAAAAGAAATTAAGAAAGGTAAAACTCAGTTGTCCCCCAAGAACGACAGAAAATAATTCAAATACTTGGATCAGGGTTTCAAAAGTTTTAACATCTTTTTTCCTAAATAAATACAAGTATGGAAGCAATTGATAGTATCTATGATTTGGATGATACTATTATTATCTCAAACTCCACTAAAAAAGAAGATTACTTCAAGGTAAATGCAATAACTGGAACAGACTGGAATACAAATGGTACAAAAAGTTTTGAAATAAATAATCAACAAACCTATTTGAATCTCTCCGAAAGTTTCTTGTTGTGTAAATTTAAATTCACTAAGGCTGGGAATAACACAAACGCTACACTTGTAAATGATTTCTTCTGGAAAATGTTTGATAGTGTGCGATTGTATATTGGAACACAAGAAGTTGAAGCGGTTGATTATGTCTCTGCTGTATCTGAAATGATGAAATTTACACTCTATACATTCAGTGATAGAATGGGAAAGGGGTCTGTCGAAGGTTTTATTCCTGATATGTCAACGGGAACAAACACAGACCCTGGATATATTCAAAGGAAAGGAATGTATAATGATGATACAAAAGCAGAAAATAGTTTTACTGTGGCAGTTCCTCTTAAAGGTATATTTGGATTTTGTGATTATGATAAAGTTCTGTATGGTCTTAAAATTAGATTTCAACTACAAAGGAATGATAATGAAAATAGATTGCTTTTTGGTGTTGGTAATGCTTTTGGTGATCAGAATAAATTTGTAATTGAGGAGATGAGTTGGTATATCAGTGAATATACTCCTAATCTTAAAACAGAAGAGATGTTGAATCGAAGACTTAACTCAAAAAACCACTCAGTGTATCATACCTCAAAAGAAGATGTCAACACGTTAAACTCAATCAAACTACTTACACGTGGAATTTGGGTGTTCTGGAAGGAAAGCCACGATATCTGTGGATGATTTTTAAAAAGCCAGATGGTGATACTGCGACTGATAAGAATAATGCATTGAGTGATAATGCTAAGGTGAAACAACTTCGCGTTTCTCTAGATGGAACATTTTATCCACGAGATAGATTGGAAATTAATTGGGAAAAAAATGATTTTGCTGAAGCATACAAGTCTTACCAAAAGGTGTGTGAAAGTAATGGAAATAAAGAACCTATTTTGGATATGACAGCATTTAAAAGTTTGTATACAATCTATACGTTTGACCTGAGCGCTCAAAAAGAAACTATAAAGTCTAATCGAGTGGATACTTCCCTATACATTGAAAGAGGAGAGAGTGAAGAAGTTGATACATATTGTTTGCTTTTGGAAGAAACAGAATTGCAGATTAATACAGATAATGGTGTGATGATTAGTCTCACATAATTTTTTGTTAAATAAATGAGTGGCAAAGTACCAACTGGGGTATATGTTAATCAAATCAATCTTCATAAACTATCATCTTGTGTTCAAAATCAAAAGCCTTGTACGATTAACGTTAATACAATTCAGAGAAAAGGAGCAGTAAGAATTGATGTTTTGCTCACAAGAGAACAGGTTAAAATCTTGAATGACACTGGCTCACTTAAAATTAAAATGACAAAACCAATGTTGAAAAAATATTCAATAAGAGAGACGAGTGGAGGATTTCTCCCATTTCTAATTCCTTTATTTGCTGGTTTAAGTGCGGTTGGAGCATTGACGGGTGGTATTTCAACAGCGGTCAAAACTGCCAACGAAAGGAAGGCTCAACTCCAGGCTCAAAAGAATTGGAAAGACATAACAAAGAGTTGGAGAAACAAATTAGTGGAAGTGGTGTAATTGTAGATTTTGCTGAAAAACTTGAAGGTCTGCCTGATAAAGCGAGATTGTTAGTTGGAGATATGCTTTCTTCTATAGCACAAGCAGGTGTAAAATTAACGAAAAGAGGTAATGGATTATATCTTTCTAATAAATAAATGAGCATTGATGAGTGGTTGAAAGAATTTGGAAAGAATACAACATCAAATTTACAACTTGCCAAATATTGTAAGAAATTAAAAATTCATAATGTGGTTATTTGTATGAGAGATGAATTAACAAATGTGTCGAAACATACAAAGAATATTATTATGAACTTAGAAGATAATGATGGGAACGGTTCTCATTGGGTTTGTATTTTTAATAGTCAAGACAAATATTATTTTGATAGTTTTGGTCTTCCACCACCTGTTGAAGTCATAAAATTCTTACAGAATGGTGTTTATCAAACATTTCAAGTCCAAGAATTAAATTCCAAGTGTTGTGGTCAATTATGTCTATATGTGTTATTTCAACTCAACAAAAATAAAAAATTTTATGATATTATTTTTAATCTAATATAAATGACTTATGTTGGTAAAGATGGTTCTATCTTTGGTGTATCTCAAGAACTGGATATTGATTTATCAAATTATTACACAAAGGCACAGGCTGAACGACATAAATATAATATAAACAAAAATATTAACATGAAAAATGCTTATAAATTAAAAAATTATCCAAGCCCGACTGACGCAAATGACTTGGTGAGATTAAGCGATTTATCACAATATATATATACTTAAATAAAACGGCTGTGTATTCTAAAGATACAGAAGTGTTGATATTATCTCCAGGTCATACAGAATTCACAGTTCGAATTAAAATAAATTTTTATAAAGAAGGGCGTATCGTTTGTATGAGAATAGAACAATGGGGGTATGATATGAATGATTTAGGGTATAATTGGTCATTTAAAATTAACCTCGAAGACCTGGAACAATTAAATCAGTCTCGTAAGGAAGAATATTATCCACTTGGTATCGAGAATGAGTTTTGTGGAGCCACGATTAGTAAACAACAAATAAAAGAATTTAATAAGGGTAAATATAATAATGGTTTTGCCCTTGTTTATCTCATGAAAACAGAAAAAACAGGATTATATATAATAAGTAAGGAAATACAAAATGATTTAACTATGGGAAGATGGGGAGGTGTTTCGTGCCATAATATTATTCTAACATATATTTCTAATACATAAATGACAGCAAGAAGGCTTCAAGAAAATTATCATTTCTGTGTTCAAGCATACCTTCAAGAAAAGGGTATTCGGTATTTTAATAAATATGTTCTACAACATAAGAATGAGGTATTTTCAATAAAAGATTGGCATTATGCTGATGTTGATAAACCAACAACTTTAGATTTAATTAGAATGTTAAATAATGAAAAAATTATAAGGTTAAGAAAAGGTAAGGCTCTTTTAGAAATTCAAAAGAAATTTTATTGGTATCCTGTTGTAAAAAAAATTATTTTGGATACAGGAATAACAAGAAATCCTGATGAATATATGTATAATATTCTATGGGGTGTAAACGATTCAAGTATAGTAAGGGATGAGGAAGGAGTTGAAGAAGAGAGGGAAGAGGAGGAAAAGGAGGAGGAGGAGAGAGAGAAGGAGGAAAGAGAGAAGAGAGAGAGGGAGGAAAGAGAGAGAATGAATAAATATCAAAATATGGAAACCAGTGAGATTCAAAAAAGAATAGAGGTATTAAAGAAATTAACTTATCTCACCAGGGAGGAATACAAAGAATTAAAAAGTCTATTTACAATACTTTCGACAAGACTATCGACATCGAGAAGACATGTATTTTAATTCAAGTTTTTTTCTTAAATAAATGGAGGAGAGAGTGAAGGCATTTCTAAGGATTCTTTATGTTTTAAAAATTAAGATTCAAATGTGCATGTTGGAAACTAAAAAGGTTTTTGCACTCTGCAGAAATTTTTCTCATAAATAAATGAGTTATTGTCTCAAATGTAAAAAGAAAACTAATACTAAAAATATTTCATATATTAAAAGTAAAAATAACAGGGTTATACAAAAAGGTATATGTTCGGTGTGTGGTTCAAAAAAAAATCAATTTATCTCCAAACACAAACTCGGAGGAGATATACAAAAGTTTTTATCAGGAAGTAAATTTACAACTACTGGAATACCAGGGGAATTACATCTTCCAGGGTATTCTTTCTGTGGTCCAGGCACAAACTTGGATAAAAGATTAGATGAGGCAGACAATCCTAAATCCTGGAGTAAACCAATCAATAGAGTTGATGAAGTGTGCATGAGACACGATATTGATTATGGGAATACCACAACGTTGGAAGAAAAGCATGAAGCCGATAGAGAAATGTTATATAATTTGTCTCTGATACAAAATCCAACCTTGAGAGAAAAAGTTGATAGGTTCATCGTGAAGAAGATGATTAGTGCTAAATTGAAACTTGGACTTGGAAATTCAAAAACTTATAGGCTCTAATGATGCCATTAAGACTGAAGAGCAATTAGCTGATGAATTACATAAACCAATATTCACAAAGTTTCAGAGAAGGAAAGTTTATTCCAAGGAAGTTGATTATATCTGGTCTGCTGATTTGATTGAACTCAATAATGATAAGGGGTACAAGTATGCTTTAACCGTTATTGATTTGAGGAGTAGATATGCGTGGGTTGTCCCTTTAAAAAACAAAACAGGTAATACTCTTATGTTAGCTTTTCAACAGATATTTAATAAAAGTAAGAGAAAACCTAAGAAATTGTGGACTGATGAGGGTAGAGAGTTTTATAACAAGACATTTATGAATTTTTTAAAAAATAACAGTATTACATTATACAGTACCTTTAATGAAGGGAAGGCAGTTGTTGTTGAACGTTTTAATCGTACCTTAAAAGAGAGACTATATAAAAAATTCACACAACTCGGTTCACAACAATGGTTATCTTTTATTCAGGATATTGTGGATAAGTATAATGACACGATTCACACGTCAACGAATATGAAGCCATCAGAAACATTTACAAAATTAAAATATGAAAAAGAGATTAATGTCAGAAAACCTAAGTTCAAAGTTGGTGATATCGTAAGAATATATAGGTGGAAATCTCATTTTGAAAAGGGTTTTACTGAACGATGGACGAAAGAACTTTTTAAAATTGTTGATGTAATAGATACAGTTCCTTGGACTTATAAAATATATGATTTGGAAGGGGAAGAGATTTTAGGTTCATTTTATTCACAGGAATTACAAAAGACAAAACTAAGCATATAATACACCTTTGTGGACACTAGAGGGACAAGTCCGAGGTGTATTACAGTATATAATGTGTGTCAAGGGGGACGTTCTTAGATCTGTGAACCCCAAACACAGAATCCTCAACTGAATAGTCAAGGCTTAACTTTTGTTTGTGTGTGTGTGTGCAATGGGAGCAATAGGTTGGCGCTTCACTCCCTCCTACTATACACCGTTGTGGACACTCGAGGGTCAAGTCCGAGGTGTATAACAGTATATAATGTGTGTCAAGGGGGACGTTCTTAGATCTGTGAACCCCAAACACAGAATCCTCAACTGAATAGTCAAGGCTTAACTTTTGTTTGTTGATGTGTATGTGTGTGTGTCCCAACCCTCACATTCAAAATCTCAACCCCAACCCTCACATTCAAAATCTCAACCCCAACTCAATCCTCGCCCAACACAATGTCTTTTTCAAAATGAGATTTCCACCTATATATATATATTTTTACGTTTTTTTTTCTTCTTCCAATTCTGTCTTTTAAGGCTTTCAGGTTTGATGACGTAGAAAGGGGGAGTAAGCCTGCACTTTCTTCCCAGAACTTTCTTGATCTTGCTCCCATCAAGCACCATCCGACAAAGAACTACATCGATAGGTTTAGATCCCAAAGAGTGATAGCAACTCCAAAAGTCTCCAAAATATAAATAAATAAAATAATAATAAGAATAAATAAATAAATAAATAAAAGCCCCCAAAAAAGTTTCAAGTGTTCAACATAAACCCAACTTTCCAAGTCTTCAAGGTATAACCACATTCCCGTTGAGTTTCCAAGATATGTATCACATTGTGAGTTATCAATCCAGAACCCACATTTCAAGTATTCAAAGTAAAACCAACTTACAAAGTCTCTTAAGGATAACTCATTTACTGATTTTTTCAAAATTTGTGAGTCTCCAAGGTAGGACCCATATTTAGAACCATCTTGGCAGAACCCTTTTCCTGAGTCTCCAAGGTAGTTATTTAAACCATCAAGGCAGAACTCATTTACTGATTTTTTCAAAATTTGTGAGTCTCCAAGGTAGGCCCCATATTTAGAACCATCTTGGCAGAACCCTTTTCCTGAGTCTCCAAGGTAGTTATTAAAACCATCAAGGCAGAACTCATTTCTTGATTTTTTCAAAATTTGTGAGTCTCCAAGGTAGGTCCCATATTTAGAACCATCTTGGCAAAACCCTTTTCCTGAGTCTCCAAGGTAGTTATTTAAACCATCAAGGCAGAACTCATTTACTGATTTTTTCAAAATTTGTGAGTCTCCAAGGTAGGTCCCATATTTAGAACCATCTTGGCAAAACCCTTTTCCTGAGTCTCCAAGGTAGTTATTTAAACCATCAAGGCAGAACTCATTTACTGATTTTTTCAAAATTTGTGAGTCTCCAAGGTAAAACTTGTATTCTGGCTCATCAAGGTATAACTTGTTCAGTGGGTATTGTCTTGATAACTCACAATGAGTACTATTGCTGTAAAACTCTTTTTCAGGATTTTGCTGGTCTCCAAGGTATAACTCTTTGGTTGGGTCATCAAGGACGAACTCGTTCTGTGGGTCTTGGTCGCTCATAAGGTCTTCAACCAAGCCAACAATTTCGCCCCAAGTTGTAGCAAAAGCAGTATTTTCATTTCGTATTTCAGACACAATTTCCTGTGAGAGAAAATAATAATGTATTAATTAAGTTATTTAATTATTAAATGAGTATGCTTCAATCAAAGTTTGAAAATAGGAAAATAAAAAATCTTACCTCAATAGATAAGAGGTTTGAATCCAGTTCATCAACTTGAAGGTTTAGTTTCATAGAAGACAGAGAGTTCCAAGAAACACCAAAGTCATCCCACTCAAGGTCTTCAACCAAGCCAACAATTTCCCCCAAAGTTGTAGCAAAAGCAGTATTTTCATTTCGTATTTCAGACACAATTTCCTGTGAGAGAAAATAATAATGTATTAATTAAGTTATTTAATTATTAAATGAGTATGCTTCAATCAAAGTTTGAAAATAGGAAAATAAAAAATCTTACCTCAATAGATAAGAGGTTTGAATCCAGTTCATCAACTTGAAGGTTTAGTTCCATAGAAGACAGACAGTTCGAGACAAGCACACAGAACACCATTGCCAGCAAGAACAAATGTTTAAAATGGAGCCTGGGTTTGAAGCTTTTATAGAGAAAGACTGGTGGGTGTGGTTTCCTTTGGAAATTCCCTGGGCAAGCCTAGGCAAGCCTTCATTGGGAAATTTTTCAAAACCATAACATCCTGTAATTTTCTAGTGATTTCTTTGTGAGTCAGAGATGAACTGGAAATGATGTAAGAGTGGGCGGGGCTTAGCAAAAGTAGGCGGAGCTTAGGAAAAGTGGGCGTGGCTTAGAAAAAATACCTTATGAAAAGTGGGCGGAGCTTAGCAAAAGTGGGCGGGGCTTAGGAAAAGTGGGCGTGGCTTAGAAAAAATACCTTATGAAAAGTGGGCGGAGCTTAGCAAAAGTGGGCGGGGCTTAGGAAAAGTGGGCGTGGCTTAGAAAAATACCTTATGAAAAGTGGGCGGAGCTTAGCAAAAGTGGGCGGGGCTTAGGAAAAGTGGGCGGGGCTTAAAGAAAAGTGGGCGGGGTTTATTGAATACCTTGTGGCAAGTGGGCGCGGGCTTAACAAAAGTGGGCGGGGCTTAAAGAAAAGTGGGCGGGGCTTAACAAAAAATAACCTGTGGCTCAGGAGGTGGCCAGATGAGAGCATTAAGAGAAGTTTATCATTTCGTAATGACACAAATGGGGTATCTTAAAAAATATAAAGATTCAAATGTTTTGTTTGTCAATATTTTAGATGGGGATTATTGTGCAAAGAAAATTAAACTATTGAAGGAATTTGAGAATGAACAAATCTTTATAGGTTCAATGAGTGAGCTGTTCAACCCCCAGGTGTTCAATTCAATGAGGTTCAACCTCCAAGTTAAAAGGGGAGACAAATAAATATACCTTGGGATAAAAAGGGGATTTATTTTTAAGGAAAAAAAATATAAATCGCTGAAAATCCCCCATTCATTTACATGGGGCAAAGTGAGCCAGAATCAGTATTCTTACCCTACTTATATGTATATGTATATATATATATACATATATATATATATATATATATATATATATATGTATATATATATATATGTATATATATATATATGTATATATATATATATATATGTATATATATATATATATGTATATATATATATATATGTATATATATATATATGTATATATATATATATGTATATATATATATATATATGTATGTATATATATGTATATATATATATGTATGTATATATATGTATGTATATATATATATATATATGTATGTATATATATGTATATATATATATATATATATATATATATATATATATATATATATATATATATATATATATATATATATCGATATTGTTACGGCTGTGGAAATTCGCAGAGCACCGTACAGGTCCTTAGTTCAGTTATGACGATAAGTCTGTGTTCAGATAGATTTCCCACCGTTGCCAAATGGATATTATTCGTGTGATCAGGGCTGTGATCTTTGAGATAGTGTTTTTCTTTTACTATCGTTATTTTGGACCAACCGCCATTACTACCACCACAAAGCGCCACCAACCACAACAACCACGATCACCACCACCACCTTTTCGTCGACCGCCAACATCCCCACAGACAACGAACAGCCACCAACCCACAACAACTACGATCACCACCACCACCCTCTCGTCAACCTCCCAACCACACCATCCTCACGACCACCACGAACGCCAGCCTCACCTTCTCCACAACAACCACAACCACCTTCTCCACAACCACATTTCAACGACCACACCACTACCTCAACAACCACACCACAAACCTCTCCACATCGGATAACATCGACACCACAGATACTCATCAAGAAAGGAAACAAAGGCAACGGTAGGAAAACCCGCTGCCCCCGTGGAGTGTGGGCAGAACCACAGCGCCGAGGAGAGAAGTTCCGATAACGCTGGGATTTCCCCTCCCCCTCCTTTTCTTGCTTTCCCACGCGCCGGGACGGGGGAGGGGCGAATCGGGCCAGGGTTCAAAGTTGAAGTAAAGGAGAGGCCTGATTTTGGGCGGATGACGGCCCTGGTGCCACACTCCCTTGGCGGCAACAACCCCGAACCTCTGGAAGTTTCCCGTGCGTGCTGGAAGTAGGGAGGGGCGATGCACGCGTGGGCACAAAGGATGAGCTGAGGAGAAGGTCTGGCAGTTGTTGGGAGTCTCTCTCGAGGTCTTTTTTTGGAGCTGAGGAGAAGGATGTCCCTTTGGAGGTCGAGAGGGTCGAGGTCTCTGTCTGGAGGTCGGGAGGCCGTGGCCGCTCGCTGAGTCGTGCCTTACCATGGGTCGTGGAGATGGGATGGCGCGGGCCGCCCAAGCGAGGCCAAGGCAGCCAGCCCGGTCTCGCGGAGCCTCTGCGGTCTACACGACTCCGTGGTATAAAGACCCCAAGGGGTTTAGTCTACCCCCTTGTCCTTGAGGGGGTTTTTCCTTGCTTTTCTTTGTATGAAAGTTGTGGCGCCGAGTCCGTTAAGTAGAACTGTGATATGTGACTGTACATAATAAATAAATGGTCGTAGTTCCTTTGCATTGTTTTTGTTGCCTGTATAATTGCATGTGTGCATGCTCGAATACGTGCTTTTCTTGCATGAATACCTGACTGCATACGTGTGTAATAAATGTGCATGTTCAAATGTCACCCGCTCGTGTCCTCTTTCCCCAATTGAACTGCCATCTTGCCCTCGGAATATAGTTGGTTTTTAAATAGCTGGTAAAGCGATCGGGTCCAACGGGAGTCGCGATAACACCACCACTTGGTTATCCCAAAACGGAGCAAACTGCATTAAGCGGCTCGTGTCCGAGCGGCCCCGTTGAGGTACAATCTCTCGGTAATCTATCCGCGCGAATAATTAGGTAAATCGAAGATTTGGCGATCGTACCCTGCGGACGGAGATCTCCCCTGGCGGAGAGAGTGCGGACAAGGTTTTGGTGTGGTTAAGAACACACCCATGGCTGGTTTTCGGCATTGATCCGGAAAGCCGCGACTGAATTGTTCGTCCGGTGGGCGTACTGCCGCTATTAGTAAAACGCTGTGGTTCGCATGCCGGCGGGCGAGAATTCGCAACAATATATTCAAATATATATGTTTATTCAAATATATCAATCTATCTTTATATATATATATATATATATATATATATATATATATATATATATATATATATATATATATATATATATATATATATATATATATATATATATATATATATATATATATATATATATATATATATATATATATATATATATATAGATATATATATATATATAGATATATATATATATATATATATATATATATATATATATATATATATATATATATATATATATATATATATATATATATATATATATATATATATATATATATATATATATATATATATATATATATATATATATATATATATATAGATATATAGATATATATATATAGATATATATATATATATATATATATATATATATATATATATATATATATATATATATATATATATATATATATATATATATATATATATATATATATATATATATATATATATATATATATATATATATATATATATATATATATATATATATATATATATATAGATATATCTGGTGTTGGCGCAGTGGTTCGGGCAGCGGCTTGGGATCCAAAAGGTCCTGAGTTCAAGCCCCGTTGGGCCACTGAATTAATACACCATGGGGTTTACTCAGCTTGTCATCCTTCCGAGGTCGGCGAAATGAGCACCAGTGTACTGGACCGATGTATGCCCCGGTTAAAATAGGTGTACCATATCCCTGTGTCGTAAGAGGCGACCAGGGTTGCGTCAGGAAGGGCATCCGGCATAAAACATGTGCCAAATCACTATGCGGATCATACGGATGATCCGCTGTGGCGACCCCTAACGGGAGCAGCCGAAAGAAGAAGATATATATATATATATATATATATATATATATATATATATATATATATATATATATATATATATATATATATATATATATATATATATATATATATATAGATATACCAGACGACCCGTGAACCCTTTGGGTTCCCATTGTGACAGCGGTTGATGAGAAAAATAATTTCAAAAAAAAAAAAGATAGCTCCATCAAACTATACCGCTGAGGTTGTTTGCATTGATCAAATTCTCCTGAAGACGACTTGACTGAATTGGGAATTGGGAATTGATTTTTAAAATAATTTTTCGTTGCCCGATTTGAACGAAACTTGATACTGCACACCGCAGGTGAATGGTAAGTAAGGGGGCCCTAAAATTTTTGCGCTATCATGTACCGTTTTGGCTGTGTTTCGGGAACATACATACTGTTACGGCTGTGGAAATTCGCAATACACCATAAAGGGTCCTCAGGTGAGATATATCGGTAAGTTCATGTGTAGTTAACCCAAACCCGTTGTTTAGAGGGAATATGTGTGATTCATTCGGGCTGCGACTCTTTGAGATAGTCGTTTTTCCTTTGCTGTCGTTATTTTGGTGTAAGAACAATAACGGAGACGCAGGAGATAAATGAAATAATAGTGGAGACAAGGGAGGTAATGGGTGAAGAGGTGACTGAGTTGGCAGAGACACGGGAGATAGAGGGTGAATTGGACGGGGTTAAGGACGAGCACACACACATGGAGTTAGCGAGGCTTGATGGGGGCGAGCTGGCAGAACGAGTTGGGACCCGGTGCGAGCAGCCGGATAGCCTCCTTTGGGAACGGAGGGAGACGCTATTCTCCCTTGAAGAGAGTCACGACCAGGTGGGTTCGGTCGTGTCGAGCGAGTACAAGCGGGCGAGCGCTGCAGACAGGTGCATGTGCAGCTTGGGGGGCATGGAGGCCCTGGGAGCCCTAGAGGTGACCCGATTTCCCCAGTGTGATTGTCCCGGTGTGTGTGGTGAAAGGTGCGAGTGCGCCCCATGTGTGAGTGGTGTGGTTGCAAGTGTGCTGAAGTGCGTGCCTTCCAGCGCACCGTGTGTGGATGAGGCACCGTGTGTGGAAGGAACCACGGGTGCGTGTGAATGGTCGTGTGTGAATGGAACCACGTGTGCAAGGGAAATGGCATGCGTGAGTGAACGGCCGAGTGCAAGGGAGACCGTGTGTGTGAGAGAGCGGTATGTAAGGGAGATGACGGTCGGCATGCGGGAGCACGCAGCCGCGTCTCCCGGTGTGAATGCAATGGTGAGGTGTGTGAGTCTTGTGACACGCGGGAGTTTGAGCGTGTGGATGGAATGGAGACGACGACGGCGACGGCAACAGAGAGACAAAGGCCGAGTAGCGGCCGTAGCTATTGTTGGGACTGTGCCGGGTTTACCCAGCGGCGAGCGCGAGGTTCGGGCCGTGCTGCACACGAGACCGCCACATGCGCACTTGCGGGAGTGAAACCCGCTCCGGAAACGCCAGCGGTGAATGTTGCCGATCCCGCGGACGGACAAAGGTTAGGCTGGTAACGGATTTGGACCGGATGGGTTCTCCACGTGAGCGTGTGTGTGAAGCTCCGACGGGCAGAGCACATGTGTTCGCGTGGGGAACCCCTCAAAACGCGAGGCTTGTTTTTTGTAATGCGCAGGGTGACGTCATGGCTGCACGTATGGTTGGAATCCGGCAGGAGAGTGAATCCCTGCCGGATGGTACCGTCCAAGGAGGGACGAGGTTCACAAACAGCTGCATGACGTCACGGGCAACGTGCAAGGTGCGCAAGCTGCGAGTTGCCGCGCTGGTGCTGCGTAAGGAAAAAAGTTGAGCAAAGCACGCCTCGCATCGGGTGAACAGGATTCCCCAGGCAAGGGGTGGAAGACCCCCTTGCCCGGGCACAGGATACAACTAGCTAGGGGGAAGGGTTAGCTTAGCTAGACCGGCTTCATGGGGCAGGGGTCAGTCCTCATGGGGTCCGTGGAATGGATTAGTTAGAGGGATTGTAGTCAGATCTCGGAGGGAAAGTGATTTTAGAGGATTTCGAGGACAGAGACAGACTGTGGATGTGTAGAGGGGACAAGCTTAGCTACGTAGGTTAAAAGGAACGTGCTGTGGTGTAAGGGACGACGTGGGAGCACGAGGTAGTTCGAGGAAGTATTGAACAGGATGGCAGGATTCAGCGATGTGTGAGTTGAGAAAAGTTGTGAGGTGAGTACATGAGGAGTGAGCGAGGCCAGCGGGTCTGTGTGAATGGAGTGATTGTGGAATGCATGGTGTGATGAGTGATTGGGGGGAGGAGTGATTCCCGCCCAAGGGACCCCGGGGTCAGTGTTGAGTGAGTTAGCTGGGTTAGTCAAATTGACAAAATGGAAGTCGTTTTGCTGTTGGTGGGAAAGTAGGCTCGATACCCATTTGGAGGGGTGCAGGAGCCCTGTTGACGGGCTGGGAGCGTGGCTACGAACGGTGAGTATCGCTGAGTGGGTACCCCGGGCACTGGGCTAGTCGGCCGCGGTAGGCCAAGGGCCCATGGGGGGCCGGGATAGCGTAGTGGGCACGGGTGCGCCCGCATGATGCGGGGGCCCGGGGCGCCATTGGCCGTGTTGGCAGTGTCGTGGGCATTGGTGACCCTCGGAAAGGGGCCCGGGAAGCCAGCCTGCCACGTGAGCGTTTCACGGGAGTCGCCAGGGAGGGCACTCCCCGGTGTTTAGGAAGCTGGTAGGCTCGGAGGCAGTGTAGTGCCCGGGGGTACCAGAGCTGGAGAATCGGCAGAGGGTAGTTCCTGCCAAGGGAGCCACGCGTCCCAGCCATGAAACCGTGCAAGGGCACGAGGGAAAACTGGAGGGCATGGCCCAAAATTTGTGAGGACACCAACACAGGCGATGGGAATCTGGGTTTTTTTGAACCAGTAGTTTAAGCGAGAGGCGCTTGTTCAAAGCCCCGGGGTAGTTCAAAAGTTAAATGGATAGGGGAGAGAGGAAGTATACCCCTCCGCACCATTCATCCCTTTGCTCTCGTTGTGGGCCACTGGACCCACTTTGGGTAAAGATCGCTGAACTCCGAGGAGGCCATCCTGAGGCTTGAGTTGGGCCTCGAAGCAGGACGCTAGCCCTCCCTCATTCCCCTCCAGGAAGGGTACGTAGGGGTGGGAGTAGGCTAGGTGACGTGATAGGTTAGCCGAACAATGACAGTAAAGGGGGTTAGGGGACGATTTATAGTGGGGAAGAGTAAAAAGATAAAAATAAAATAAAACAAAAATTAATTGGGGCTAAATTGGGTTTTGACAAATTAAGGGGGTGGGTATGGACAGAGACAGGCAAAGGCGATAGGCTGGGAGGGAGACAGTTAGGTAGGTCCGAGCCTGCCTTTTGAGTGGCCAGCACCACCGCACTCCCTCCACTAACCTGCACTGCATGGCGGGAGGCCGGCCAACTTCATCGGCAGCTGTTATTTTGCTGCGAGGCCTGTATCGGTCGATCGTCTGCAGCTGTTGCTTCAAGGCCTGTGCCGGTCGATGGTCTGCCGGCTGTGGTTGTCTGCAGCGGCCCTGTTCTGCCGGCTTTGTTTGCCTGTCCACCTTTGCCATGCCATGCCTACTGCCCATGTTCACCAGCCCCCGTTCTGTTTTGATTTGCCCCCCACCCCCCTTGTGCATTCCATGTGCGCCAGGATCCGCGAGCAAGTTGCAAGGACTGTTCTGTTGGCAGCTACAACACAGGCCTGCAGTGGCGGCCCTTGCACCACTTCACCGTTGACTTTTGTCTTTATTTTTTTCTTCCTGCAGAGTCCATTGATCCTGGGCCATGGTTTAGTGTATGATTTGTAAGGTTAAGTTGTTAAGATGTACTGTAAATATGAGTGCGCCCCCGGCATGTATGTCATCGTGCCGGCAATTTATTTAAGTCGTCCGTATGAGTGGGTTTGTTTAGTTATTTACTCAGCCCGTAGGTTATTTATTTTGGGGACACGAATACACTGAATGTCGCACCCAGGGATCCGAAGGTAAAACGTATTAGGGGAGAACTACACATGATGGTACACGAGAATTTGACGACTCGGGACGAGTCTGGAAAAAGGGGAGAGGGTAGTGTTAAGGCTGTGGAAATTCGCAATACACCAAAAAGGGTCCTCAGGTGAGATATATCTGTAAGTTCACGTGTAGTTAGCCCAAACCCGTTGTTTAGAGGGAATATGTGTGATTCATTCGGGCTACGACTCTGAGATAGTCGTTTTTCTTTTTATGTCGTTATTTTGGTGCAAGAACAACAAACATCGCCACAACCAACATCTCAACGATCACGCCATTCACTACACGACGCCAACAATCACGCCATTCACACCACGATGCCACCTTCCACAACTACGCTACCACCATCTTCGCCACTTGCCATTCAACGAGCACCGTGTGGTCACGATCTCCGCGGGATGGATGAAAGGAGTGGAGTGGCAGCAGCAATCAGGGTGCGAAGGGGCATCTCCCGCCCAAAACTCCCGCTTAAATATCTCCCGCCAAGATCTCCTGCCCAAAACGCCCGCGCAAATATCTGCCGCCCGAATCTTCCTTCCCTCATCGTACGGCACGTGGAGAAGAAAACCAACAACGCCTGTGGGGTTTTCCCACCATTTTTCCCCGCGCTTGGTGAGAAAGGGGGAGCGTCCTCTCCAGATTGGCGGATGCGCGGTGTGACGCGGCCGAGGGAGAGGAACGCCCCCCTTCGAGGAATTTTCTGGAAGCGTCTTGAAGGAAGGAGGAGCCAAGAACGGAGCAGGGCGTGGGGTGGAGTGAAGGGCGGAGCCCGACCCTACAAAAGGGTGGGCGCGGAGAGTCCTGGTCGTCGGTTCCCTTGTCCCTGAATGAGAATTGTCGAGAGTTGTTGGAGAGTCCCTGCTCATGGTTCGTTCGTTTGGAGGAAGAGGTTGAGGTTCTGTTCGTTCGTTCGGGTCTGGTCGTGGTCGGGTGAACGTCGTCGAACTGGCGCAGGTCGTCGAATTGCCACGGGTCATCGAATCTGGTCCCTGGTGATTGTTCCTGGTCGGAGGGTCGTTCGGAGTCGGCGCAGCCCCGAGACCCCGCTAGTGGGACGGAGCGCCTGCCATTTCCCCCCTCCCCCTGTCCACACCGAGATAGTGG
Organism: Eptatretus burgeri; assembly: GCF_056783735.1. Taxonomy (NCBI): domain Eukaryota; kingdom Metazoa; phylum Chordata; class Myxini; order Myxiniformes; family Myxinidae; genus Eptatretus; species Eptatretus burgeri. The sequence continues at coordinate 24,440,797 of NC_140964.1, forward strand.
CGAAAACCCGGCCCATTCCCGCATGACCACCGTCCGAGCTGTCGGGCGGACGACACGTGCAGGCACGAGGCACGTGCCCAGTGGACCACGCCGGAGGGACTCGGAGTTGCGGTCGCCAAGGGCTGAACGACGCGCTCAGGGAAGTCGCGACTTCCTTTTCTTTAGGGGTTTTGTGTAAATGTCTGTGGGTGGCGCCAGTCTTGAGAAGTAGAACTGTTTTAAGTGTTGCCATGTGAATTGCCTTATTCGGTTGTAGATCTGCGTTGGTTCTTTGCTTGTGTTTTTCTTTGCATAAACGTATACATGTATTGCTTTTGTTCCTTTGTTTTACTGTAATACACGTACTTTCCTTGCTTCCGTGAATAAATGTGCTTGTCCGATTGTTCCCCGTTTTGCTTCGTCTTTTCCTTTTATTGAATCTCCATCTTGCATCACGTAAGGAATGAGTAGTGGGTTTAAAACGCCCGCTAAATATTCTGAACCGTCAAGGTCGACGATAACTCCGCTCGGTTATCCCTGTAGCATGGAACGAGCTGCTTAAGCGGTTCGTGTCCGGAGTCGACCTGTGGCGTGGTACAACTCCTCGGTACGCTATCCGCACGGGTACTTAGGTAAATCGACCATTCGGCGATCGGACCCTATTTCGCGTGGGTAGAATGCGGACTGAGTTGTGGTGAGGTTAAACCCCCACCCGTGACTAGCTCCCGGCGTTGTTCCGAGAGAGTCATGATTGAATTGCACGTTCAGTGGGTGAAGCGGCCGCTATTGGTTAAAAGCGGTTGTTCGCACACCGGCGGGGCGCGAATTCACAACAATACATACAAACGTACATATATCCAAGATAAGAGTTTAATAAGTATATAGAAATATCGACATATATATATATATATATATATATATATATATATATATATATATATATATATATATATATACATATATCAATTGTTGCGGCCACAGATACCGAGACACCAGCATGTCACTCAGGGGGATTAATCCCCGGTTGTCCTCTGCAGAGCCGGACCTGGGCCACCGCTCACAATTAACGTTATGGTATGGTGGGTTGTTTTAATACCACGATCGCCACCCAGTCAACCACGAGTTCCAGTGTCCGCCGTCTAATTATTCCGTTTAACTAGAGGTCACGTGCTTACCTGAGCGGGAGTACGCCCTCGGCAAAGCACCAATATGATCTGATTAGATTTTAATTCGGGCGGCCGAGCGTTTTAACCGCTGGTCCGCATGCCAACCATTTTTTGGTCAAATCTGTGGTAATTACCTCCCAGTCTATCTCGGTTCGGACAATGCTGGACCAACAGAAGGAAAGGACAAACACGGACAGGTTGGAAATCGACAAATAATTTATGAATAATTAAGTGAATAAATAAAAAGAACTTTTTATTTGCTGAGGTAAAGAAAGAATTTCAAAGCAAAATCAATCAAAATGCCAAGAAAGAGACAAAGAGCAGATGCTTATCGGGGGTTGACTTACATGCAGCTAAACACAGATAAGGGTCCCCAGATCATTGAGGGGGAGAATCGTCTCGCTCACCAGAAAGTCATCTGTGAAGCGAAGACGTCCTGAAAATGCGTGCGTGCGTGTCACGTCCGTCGCCAGCACCCAGCTTTGCCGTACACCCTCTCGCGGGGCAGCCTTGAACGCCAGTCGACCTCTGGAGGTCACGAGATCGTCCGTCACGGGTTTAGACCCTGGTGTTGTTGGTAGGTTGATAGGTTGATACTGCACACTACAGTAGGTTGATGAACCTTCATCTATTTCTCAAGCTATTCCCCTGTTATATCAGTACTGTACACACTTGTCCCATCCCAAGAGCAGTATAGCCTTGATACTATTTTGCCTCCACGTAGAAATATTTGGAAGGGTTACGGTTATTTAAGAAGATCCGCTTTGACCTCTTCATCATTCTTAAAAGTAAGACCACCAAGATGATCTTTGAGTGGTACATAGAGATGAAAATCACAAGGTGATAAATCTGGACACATGTACAAGAGCTGACTTAGAACTTGCAATTCCATCTCCACTCGAGGAGTAGTAGTTGTAGTAGTAGTAGTGGTTGTAGAAGTAGTAGGCGTCATATTTTCCATATGAGGTATATGACTGTTATCGTATAGGAAAGTCACGCCCTGAGACAACATGCTTGGCTTGTCTTCTGTGTATGGCTTGGTTCAATTTAGTGCATAACGAGCCATTGTAGTACTGAACTGTGCATTAATGGCTTTCCCACGTTGAACAAATTCCACACGAATTAAACCATTGAGGTCCCAAAACACAATTGCCATATGCTTTCTGGCTGATGGCTAAACCTTGAATTTTTTTTGGTCGTGAGGACCAAGAATGTCGCCACTCTATGCTGGCTCGCTTTTATTCTTGTGTAAAATGATGGACCTATATGTCTCATCACATGTCACAATCTTCTTTAAGAAATCATCTCCCTCCCTCTGATAGCGATATAGGTCTGTTGCGATGATAATGATGATGATGATCTTGATGATGATGAGGAGTCGAAGGAGGAGGATGGTGATTATCATGATTTAATCTCCTTTCCAGGATGTCGGTGCTGCTGTCGTTTCAAGCAAAGGGAGCACACTGGTTGGTTTGCCGTTGCTTTCCCAGCAGTACTACTCAGGATAGGAATTTGAAATGTATCCACGGTGCAGGCAAACAACCGCCAACTCTAAAATACACCACGGGATCTTTAACGTCCACAAGAATTCAATGCTGACAGATGTACGAACAGCGCATTCGTTCCTGACGTCATTATAAATTATCATCCCAGTGTTTCACAGGCAGGGAATTACATCAATGAGCGTGCCATCACTCAGATGGAACATGGAAGTGAAGCTTTGGAGCTGTCTGCCAGAATGTACTGTTGGACGTTAGCAATCCCATGGCATCTTTCACAATGAGCAGGTGATGGTCACCGACACCCTGGCCAAACTCCAAATTCATGCTCTAACGTGTATAGGGGCACTGCATTATTTGAACAGCTGCGCCTCACTAATGATAAAACCAGATAACTGAATTCTTCATTGACTCTCAGTCCAATATGAATTCACCAACGACGACCTGCTGAAAATCGATCAAGGGTCACCTAAGAATCTACCTTTTGCCTCCAGGTATTTGAATTGTTGAATATTCGTCTCAAAACGTAGCATGGCTTCGTCACCAAGTATGGCCCTGTTATGGAACCAATTCTCGAGAAAAACTTTGAGGTTGCCAACATATCCGCATTTTTTCAGCTCCAACATTGATGGACCCTTAGCAGCATTGTTACCCTCAAATCAGACTCAAAAATAGAAAGCATCCAAAAATGCAAAGGCTGTCTACATCCGCTTTGTACTCAAACTAAGCTTGATGAAAACAATGGCTAAAAAAAATGTAAAATTTATGAATTTTTTGTTCTTTATATTATCAGCATCATACTATAATGGAGCAATGGTGTATGTTTATATGTATTATGTATGTATGGATGGATGTATTGTCGTGTCAGACAGCCTCTATTAACACAGGTCGTCTGCGTTAACATGGGTTGTCAGGATATTTTATCCTGCAAATGACCAAAATGTTTCTAATTACTGCATTCAATTTAATCAACAACTTTACCGTTCCCCAAGGACACCCAAATTAACCAAATTTGTGATGGCTCAAATGGGAGGCAGAAGGATGGGAAACGTTTCTCACCTTTATAAGGGTTTATTTTTATTGGAAGAAAGAGATATGGAGAGAAGAGGTGGACGGGACGTGCAAAATGAAACAAACCAAACAAGTAAAAGAGCAATCAGAGATTGCAGACCCTCGCCTGGACTTATTTTGTGTGGCGTTTATGTACTGGTGTGTTACGTAATTAATGAGATATAATTAGATCTGCCACTTTATAACTGCTGTCAGTGTTGACCGTGTAGCAAGACGTCCCGCTTTGATGCAACCCCACTGTCTTCGGACACCTTACCCTGACCCATGTCATTTTTTTTATTATTATTATGCAATTGAATTCAGAAATGGATTAAAATGAATTCAATTCAAATCAAATGGAAGACCAAATAGGTACAGTCCTGCATTGGAGTAATCAGAAGGAACCCAAACACGCAAAAAGCAAAGATGAAGTCACCAGGAGGAGCCTACATAGGATTCTCATTTCAGCTGTTACTCTTCGACCCTCCAACCCATCTTGGCACTGCCAAGTGAGGTGCCAGACGATGTTTCCGATCAAGTTGAAATTTAACACATGCATTCCCCATCAATACTACATCATAATTGTGAAGTTTCACGTCGATTGAGTAAGTGGTTTCAAAGAAAACATTATTTAATATCTTGCTTAAATCCAATATAGCTGCCAAACCATGTGACATCATTTATTCCTGAACAAATTTTTAACACGCATGCCTTGGGGAACTATTATTTGAAGTTTCCCCTCGATATGCCCAGCCGTTCTGCAGAAGAAGATTTTTATATGTTTGAGAGTAAATCCAATATGGCTGCCAAACCATGTGACCTATGACATCATATTTGTGAAGCATTTCTTCCTCGTGGATAGGTCATTCCTGTAAAGTTTTGCCTCAATCTGTTCAGCCATGTCAGAGAAGAAGATATTTGAAGGTTAAAATATATATATATATATATATATATATATATATATATATATATATATATATATATATATATATATATATATATATATATATATATATATATATATATATATATATATATATATATATATATATATATATATATATATATATATATATATATATATATATATATATATATATATATATATATATATATATATATATATATATATATATATATATATATATATATATATATATATATATATATATATATATATATATATATATATATATATATATATATATATATATATATATATATATATATATATATATATATATATATATATATATATATATATATATATATATATATATATATATATATATATATATATATATATATATATATATATATATATATATATATATATATATATATATATATATATATATATATATATATATATATATATATATATATATATATATATATATATATATATATATATATATATATATATATATATATATATATATATATATATATATATATATATATATATATATATATATATATATATATATATATATATATATATATATATATATATATATATATATATATATATATATATATATATATATATATATATGTATATATATATATATATATATATATACATATATATATATATATATATATATATATATATATATATATATATATAAATATATATATATATATATATAAATATATATATATATATATAAATATACATATATATATATATATATATATATACCAAATCACATGACCGATGACATCAACAAAAAAGTATTTTCTGTGGATCATTTGATTCCTCGATGACCCTCAAAATTTTTCATACTGATCGGATGTGGTGTTCTACATATGCAATTATGATGTCATAAAGAAGTCACTGATGATGTCATTAAAAAAAAATCACTCTTTCTGCATGAGGAGTACTTGCTATGTGCCAAGTTTCAATTTTCTCCTTGGTGTAGTTCTCAGAGATACAGTCGTCCAAAGTTTTTCCATTTTTCCAAATTGGCTGCCACACCAATGGACCTATGATGTCATAATTATCATTAAAACATTCTACATGAGTAGTTGCACCAATGGTGAAAAATTCCTCCAAATCCGACAGGTGGTTGCGGAGAAAAACACGAAAGTTCTGTGTGGACAAACAAACAAACAGACAAACGAACGGACCCAAAAGTAATACCCTCGCCTTCGGCAAGGGTAACAAGTCAACAGACAAATATGGATGTGGGGACACACAAAATATGGATGTGGGGACATGCAAACAAGGATGAATAAATTGCGATCCTAACCTCATGAGGCACACAGACCACACTCTTATGAAACAATGGGATAATCTGGTGAGGACTTCCCAATGGCATGATGAGTGGTGTGCAGGGTGATGGTGCAGCTCAGGAAGAGGAAGGGTGCAGAGGTGATGCAGTGGAGGCAAGGTATTATGAGGCATTGTCCATGTCTTCCTTATCCCAATGAGTAAACACAGTGGAAGATGAAGAGAGCTGGAGACGAAAAGAGCGAGCTCGATGAAGATGACGATGTTCTTTGTCCAAAAGGTCCCACTTTCACTTTGTTTGCATGTCCAGACTGAGCCTTTGTGGACTCTGTATTTTTCTATGGAGCCTCTCCACAACATGTCCTCTGGCCTGCCCTCCTCACCAAGGGCTCACTTGTGGCAGGTCCTGTGATTGGCTGCCCGCTGATTGTGGGCGGTGTCATCTTCCAGGCCGTCCCACCCACAGGGCGAACCCAATAAAAACAAGTATATACCCTCTTCCGGGCCATAAAGCACATCTCGCCACCATGGCTTGTGATGCACTGGCCAGACAGATTGTGGTCGATCCTTTGAAGCATAAAGCGCTCCCATTGTGTCTTTTTGGGGTCGCAAGTCCTCACCTGGTCCCGCCCGCTAACAAGAAGTTTTTACACCTTCAATCTTCTCCCAGCTATACGGTCTGTAAATTACATATGCTGCCTCCTGAGAGTCATGTGCAACAACTGACTTACTCTGACAGGTCCCTGATACATAGCAATGTAACTTACTTCAAACACCCGGTCCGTGTTACACTTACCACAGTCTAGCATTGGATCCCCCATCCATGTTGCAGTATGAATGTACAAAGCTGAAACTCACAGGGATTGCATTTTTCATAAATTAAAATAAGTACATGACTTTTGGGGGAAACTCAAGCTAGAATTTAATTATAAAGATGTATGTGCACACAAAATAATTTAAGAAACTAAAAAACAGTTCCACTATCACAGAGCATGGTTATATGAACTGAAAGAGAATATTGATGGTATTTACGGGGACCCGTCGTATACGGGCACTTCAGCGAGTTCTCAGAATAAAGGTGATGACAAAAGCTCAAATGGTAAACGAGAACGCTTCTCCAAATCCAAGCAGACAAAATAAACATGGAAACATTCCAAAGCCTGGCTGTCTCGTGCTGGTGTGCTCACACGGCCTATTTGTGCTTACTGTGATTTTGACATTTTGACCCAATTATTAATTAGTCTTCCCCATATCTGTACTATAATGGAGCTAAGTGTTTGTTATCTCCTCCTCAACGAAGCATCAATGGTCCATGAAACTCAGCTATATTGTACTTAGTATACATGACTCTGGATCGCGATACTTTTTAGCTCACTATCACGAGCGAATGAGCAAAAATTAGGGGGATTAAAAAGTGAAGCTGAGGCCACCGAGTACCGAGGCCACCATGCAACCTGAGGTACATCACCGAACATGATTGGTCCAGTGCTATCACGTGCCTACCACAGAACAGACCAGTGATGGCGGGTTTGCCACCGAGTATTAGCTATGCAGCTTAAGTTACATCGCTGAACATGATTGGTCCACTGATATCACGTGCCTACCACAGAACAGACCACCACTATCACCTCTGCCACCAGTCCATGGGACAGGTAATCGACTAGTTCGTATAATAAAGGTTTGTTGAAAATTTGATGACAAAATCTCAAATGGTAAAGAAGTTATGGTCTGGACGCACGTGCGCGCGCGCACACACACACACACACACACACACACACACACACACACACACACACACACACACACACACACACACACACACACACACACACACACACACACGCACAACCCCATCGCTCACTATGCGGGTGGATGGGCTCATAAGTTTCGTCAGGCAGACATCCTCCAATAGTGGGAAACATATCCTGAGATTGTAAATAAGTCCTTCCCTTTTAGTCTACAATACACGATAACCCAAAAAATTAATCCCATTCAATATTTTTCTGAAATTTGGGACAGTTTTTGATGCTCGTTTTCATTGTTGCTCCACTGTCGGTAGTAAATGCAGCCAAAACAAAGTAAAATACTTTTAAATGGTAATCGATGTGCCATGAATAAAAGAGAAGCTGATGTTTCAGGCCCTTCATCGGCCCAAAAGGGAAATACAGTGGGGTGGGGATTGATAAAAGAAGACTTCCGCAAATAACATCATCACTGACGAACGTGCTGGGAATGGGGAACACCGATTGGGCAGATGTATGCACGTCATATGGGAGTGGGAGTATTTCTCAGAATGAAAAATAATTAGTGAGTTGTTGGTGGAGAAGAGGAGAGGAAACAGAAGAAAGGACATAAAATGAGATGACAAAGAAAGGGAGGAAGGGGGTTGAAAGAGGAGGAAAGTGGCGGGGGGGATTGGGGTGAGGTGGGAAGAGGGGAGGAGATAAAGAGAGATGGAGGGGGGAGGGAGGTGAGTAGATGATAAATGGGGTTTCTGGGACGCCCATTCAAGTGAATGGGGGGAAAGGGAAAAACTTTCTGACCCAAGCCCCAAAAGCTCAAAATAGGAGACTCATTTTCTCCCCACCTATCCCCTTCCCTCCCATACAAGCAAAGGTAAAATTGAGACTCATTTCCTCCCCCTGCCATACAAGCAAATGTAAAATTGACACTATGAAAGATTGAGACTTACTGATTAAAGCACTTCTTCCCTTTCATATTTTCATTCCACTCAAAGAGCGAACCAACGAATATTTGTCCATGTTCTACTTTAGGAAATAACTTAATTTTCTTATACCATTCATTTCCGTCGAGTATATTCACAAAGAATAACTTGGAACTTGGTTCTTGGTTTAAGTGTCTTTGTTGTGCAGAAATGAAATGATAAACTTTTCTTAATGCTCTTATTTTTCATGGTCTTTCCAAATTCAACATTATGTGTTATTTTATGTGTTTTTCTCAAAATCATTCAAAGCAAGCTGTTTCATTTTCATGTTAAAAT
>NC_140964.1:24452230-24744730 GCF_056783735.1 Eptatretus burgeri
TCTCTTCCCCCTTTAAATAACATAATTTGTAAGTCCAAGAGTTTTTTTCAATTTATCTTTGTCTTTTGTAATTCCTGTGAGTAAAATGAACCTAAAATCTCTTCCCCATTTAAATCACATAATTTGTAAGTCCAAGGAACTGGACCGACAACATCCACAATTTTAAAAAGTTCATTTGTCTATCGCTTGTTATAACCTTTTTCAAAATGAGATTTCCACCTGTATATTCTTACTATATCACCAACTTTGAACTTAGGCTTTCTGGCATTAATCTCTTTTTCATATTTTAATTTTGTAAATGTTTCTGATGGTTTAAATTTAGTTGAGGTATGAATCGTATTATTGTACTTATCTACAATGTCCTGAATTTAAGATAACCATTGTTGAGAACCAAGTTGAGTGAATTTTATATATCGTCTCTCTTTTAAAGTGCGATTAAAATGCTCAATAACAACCGCTTTTCCTTCATTAAAGGTATTGTATCATGTAATGTTGTTATTTTCAAGAAAATTCATAAATGTTTTGTTGTAGAATTCTGTACCCTCATCAGTCCACAATTTTTTAGGTTTTCTCTTGCCTTTATTGAATACACTGGGGAACAAAGTTTTTGTTGCATTGATACCAGCACTTAATCTTACCTAATTTGAGTGTGCTGAATTCAAATCTGAAGTTAGTTTCTCTCTGTCAGCTCTAGATTTTTTTGCAATCCACCATTATCAACATTTATTTGGTAAATTACAATTTGTATTAAAAGCAACTTTATATTTAACATATATTTTGCAATTCAACATTTTCAAGATTTATTTGGTAAGTTACAATTTGAATTAAAAGCAAATTTAAATTAACATATATTTCGACATAATGACGATAGGTGATTCAGAACAATTGATAAGGATGGAATGCAAAGTTCAAATAGGTCCTATTCAGGCAAGAATTTGCACTTATTACTCTTGCGTTTGTAGACTTCCACAGGGCAATCTCGTTTGATGCTCCAGCAGTAGTCTGCCATCATATTTTTGTCCCATCGCCCTTGGTAGCGCTCTTCCATCGTCATGAGGTCCTGATGGAAGTGCTCTCCCTGTTCCTCACTTACAGCCCCAAGGTTCTCATGGAATTGATCAAGGTGACTATTCAGGAAATGCAGCTTGACACTCATGTTGCACCCAAGATCATGAAAATCCAACAGCATTCTAGTAACCAGAAACTCATAGTTATCTGCCTTTTTGTTACCAAGAAAGTTTTGTATAACTGCGACGAAAGACAGCCACGCTGTCTTCTCCTTGTCATTCATCTTCCTTACAAATTCCTCATCACGTACAAGGGCACGAATTTGAGGTCCATCGGACACACCTGCTTTGATCTTCTCGAAAGACAAAGCAGGAAAAACAGAAACTATATGTTGAAAACATTCACCATCAGTACTCAATGACTTCACAAACTGTTTCATGGGGGAAAATGATATTCTCTCAGCTGACGATTGGATCATTCACAATGTTTTGCATGCCTGCTTCCAGAGTTTCACGGATGGGCTACTCCTTCTGGATCCAGTGTTTCTCTCGAGCTCGGCAGTCCCACATGCAGAGATGGCATGGAAACTTTGTGAAGCCTTTCTGTTGACCAAGGAGAACGTTGACCATTTTCAGGTCCACACAAATGATCCAGTTGTGCTCGCGATATTTGACGAAGTCAATGACCATTTTTATGTCATTATGTTCTTCTCGCAAATGCATTGAGTGACCAACTGGAACTGCTCCATAAACATTGCCATTGTGCAAGAGAATACACTTGAGGATGCGCTTTGAGGTATCCAGAAATAATCGCCATTCTGTTGGATTATACGAAGTAACACCTAATTGCCCGAGAGGACCTGGGATATCGTGGCAATAAACAAACTGCTTGTCTTCTGAGAAAAAGGTGACAAAGATCTGGTCCCGCTTTCAGAAATATGAAACATTTGCAGAGTGGTCAAGTAGATTTTTTTCTTGCAGCTTGGAGGCCAATATCTCAGCTGCTTTCTTGGAGAGCTCCAAATCACGCTCAAAATCATTCAATTCCGGTTGGCTAAACTGCTGAGGGGCTGATGACCGTTTGGTATCAGATGAGGAGGCTTCGGATTCTGAAACCATTTCTTGAAGTCCATCATCACGACCCTCATGCTATTGCTGATCATGTTCACTGCCTTCATCTTCAGATAAGACAAAACCATTAAAAACTGGAACGGGGAGTTCCTCAGAGTGCGGAGTAGGTCGAATTGCTGAGGGAATACAGGGATAGGAGATCTTTTGCCTGTTTTTCTTGCCGACACCCTTTGTGTTGACCAGGCAAAAATAGCAGTCAGTTACGTGGTCCTTGGGTTCTCGCCAAACCATGGGAACTCCAAAAGGCAGACCCTTTCACTTTCCTTTTGTCCAGTCACGAAGCATTTCCTCACAATTATGACATACAATATGAGGATCCCATTTCTTGTCTTGGTCGCCAAGGGGAACATCAAGATAGGCTTTATAGGCACGCCTTACAAACAATGTTATATTGTGCTTTTGACGAAGTAGTGTGGAGCAGCCACATACATAAAATAATGCATCAGGATTATTTACACATTTATGTCTTATTGAAGAAGCCATGATCAGATCTGAAACAAAGAAAAACATAAAGTTAAAGAATATATATCAATAAAGATAAATAAATATCAATAAAGATAAAGAAAATTGATGTCAAATAAATCGTGAGCAAATCGTTAGCAGCAAAACGAATACGGTCTATAGTTATTTAGCAGTTTAGGCATCGTATATTTCCACTGAAGTTCGAAATCTCACCCCTAGTTCTCAAGTTATCCCTAGTGAAAATAGCAATGGGTGTCCTTTTTAGCGAAAATCGCAAGTTTCAAATTGCATGAAAACTAGAGCATGCAGAGGAAAACCGATTTCAGATTTGAAATCAGCTTTGAAAAAATACAGAATAAGTTGAAAAATCTCATGCAACAGATAATAAGAAAAAATTTGTTCCCCAGTGATATCTGTTGGAAAGCTAACGTAAGAGATTACCTGTTTTGTTTTTCAAAGGGACAACCCACACAACCCACTTCTCTCTCTCTCTCTTCTCTCTCTCCTCCTTCTCTCTCTTCTCCTTCTCTTCCTTCTTCTTTGTCTCAGTTTCTTCAACTCCTTCCTCATCCCTAACTATCCTTGAACCACTTTCACCCCATAGAATATCACACATGTGTTCATCTGGATTCTGCGATACTCTTGAATCCACAATAATTTTTCTCATGATAGGAAACCAATAAGATTTGTTGATGATTTATAAAAGAGTTTTATATTTCATCACCTTTAGAAGTTCATTTTTATTTAATATTTTAATCAAATCTCTATTTGTGGGGTTTTTAATATCAGTGTAAGGCCAGTTCTTAATTGAAAAATGCCCGTGTGTTTGTTCCAATTCATAAGGAATGTAAAATCTAACAACCTTTTTTGTAGGTATCCTTGAATGCAAAAATTATCATTTTCTTGAAGCCTTCTTGCTGTCATTTATGTATCAGAAATATATGACAGATTAATATGATGACACGTAATACCACCCCATCTTCCTGTTGTTAAATCAGCTTGTATTCCTCGACTTTGTATAATTATCCAATTTCCTTCCTTCTTTGTCATATAAACTATTGCTTCACCATCATATGATTTCCTATTCCCAAAATCATGTATTTGTTGTTTGCTAATTGTGCTTCCACCTATCTCCTCATTCTTACCAAGAGGATAATATGCTTCTTTACGAGACTGATAAAAATTGTATAGGTCTTCTCGGTTTAATGAAAAAGAGCAATTATATCCTAAATCACACGTATTATACCTCCATTTCTCGATTCTCATATTAACTATACTTCCTTCTTTATAAAATTCAATACGAAGCAGATCATTGAATTTAATAAGAAAAGGTGTATGGTTTGTTGAACCAGATGTTGTGGTTGTAAATTCTACTTGTTGAAAAAAACGTGCCGTTTTATTTAAGGATATATATATTGTGATAAATCACTTAATCTCACCAAGTCATTCGCGTCAATCGGGCTTGGATAATTTATTAATTTATAAACATTTTTCATATTAATATTTTTTGCTATACTATATTTCTGTCGTTCAGCCTGTGCCTTTGTGTAATAATTTGACAAATCAATATCCAGTTCTTGGGATACACCAAAGATAGAACCATCTTTTCCAACATAAGTCATTTATATTGGATTAAAAATAATGTCATTAAAAATTTCATTTTTGTTGAGTTGAAATAACACATATAGACATAATTGACCACAACACTTGTAATTTAATTCCAGGACTTGAAACGTTTGATAAACAGCATTCTGGAAGAATTTTATAAATTCAAGAGGTGGTGGAAGACCATAACTATCAAAATAATATTTGTCTTGACTATTAAAAATACAAACCCAATGAGAACCGTTCCCATTATTATCTTCGAAGTCCATAATAATATTCTTTGTATGTTAAGACACTTTGTCAATTCATTTCTCATACAAATAACCACATTATGAATTTTTAATTTCTTACAATATTTCACAAGTTCTAAATTTGATGTTGTATTCTTTCCAAATTCTTTAAACCACTCATCAATGCTCATTTATTTTAAAGAAAGATATAATCCATTACCCCTTTTAGTTCATTTTACACCTTCTTGTGCGATAGAAGAAAGCATATCTCCAACTAACAATCTCGCTTTATCAGGCAGACTTTCAAGTTTTTCAGCAAAATCTACAATTACACCACTTCCACTAATTTGTTTCTCCAACTCGTTGTTATGTCTTTCCAACTCTTTTTGAGCCCGGAGTTGAGTCTTCCTTTCGTTGGCAGTTTTCACCACTGCTGAAATACCACCTGTCAATGCTCCAGCCGCACTTAAATCAGCAAGTAAAGGAATTACAAATGGGAGAAATCCTCCACTCATCTCTCTTATTGAATATTTCTTCAACATTGGTTTTGACATTTTAATTTTAAATGAGCCAGTATCGTTCAAGATTTTCACCTGTTCTCTTGTGAGCAAAACATCAATTCTTACTGCTCCTTTTCTCTGAATTGTATAAGCGTTTATCATGCAAGGCTTTTGATTTTGAATATAAGATGATAGTTTATGAAGATTGATTTGATTAACATATACCCCAGTTGGCACTTTACGACTCATTTAGTTGTCAAAAAATTATGTGAGACTAATCATAACACCATTATCTGCATTAATCTGTAATTCTGTTTCTTCCAAAAGCAAACAATATGTATCAACTTCTTCACTCTCTCCTCTTTCAATACATAGGGAAGTATCCACTTGATTAGACTTCATAATTTCCTATTGAGCACTCAGGTCATTTGCATAGATTGTCTACAGACTTTTAAGTGCTGTCATATCCAAAATGGGTTCTTTCTTTCTATTGCTTTCACACACCTTTTGGTAAGACTTGTGTGCTTCAGCATAATCATTTTTTTCCCAATTAATTTCCAATCTATCTCCTGGATAAAATATTACATCTTGAGAAATGCAAAGTTGTTTCACCTTCACATTATCACTCAATGCATTATTCTTATCAGTAGCAGTATCACCATCGGTTTTTTTTTTTTAATGAGCCACAGATATCGTGGCTTTCCTTCCAGAACACCCAAATTCCACGTGTAAATGGTTTGGTTCAGTTTAACGTGTTGGCATCTTCTTTTAAAGTATGATACATTGAGTGGTTTCTTTGAGTTAAGTCTATTCTATTCAACATCTCTTCTGTTTTAAGATTAGGAGTATATTCACTAATATACCAACTAATTTCATCAATTAGAAATTTATTCTGAGCAGCAAAAGCATTAGCCACACCAAAAAGCAATCTATTTTCATCATCATTCCTTTGCAGTTGAAATCTAATTTTAAGACCACACAGAACATTATCATGATCACAAAATCCAAATATTCCTTTAAGAGGAACTGCCACAGTAAAACTATTGCCTGTTTTTGTATCATCATTATACATTCCTTTCATTTGACTATATCCAGGGTCTGTGTTTTTTCACGTTGCCATATCTGGAATAAAACCTTCGACAGCTCCCTTTCCCATTCTATCACAAAATGAATATAGTGTAAATTTCATCATTTCAGATGTAGCAGAGACATAATCAACCGTTTCAACTTCTTGTGTTCCAATGTACAAACGAACACTATCAAACATTTTCCAGAAGAAATCATTTACGAGTGTAGCGTTTGTGTTATTTCCAGCCTTAGTGAATGTAAATTTATAAAAGAAACTTTTGGCTAGATTCAAATAAGTTTGTTGATTATTTATTTTAAAACTTTTTTTTCATTTGCATTCCAGTCTGTTCCAGTTATTGCATTCACCTTGAAGTAGTCTTCTTTTTTAGTAGAGTTTGAGATGACAATGGTATCATCCAAATCATAGTTACTACCAATTGCTTCCATGCTTGTATTTATTTAGGGAAAAAAGATGTTGAAACTTTTGAAACCCTGACCCAAGTATTTGAATTATTTTCTGTCGTTCTTGGGAAGACAACTGAGTTTTGCCTTTCTTAATTTATTTTATTGCTTGTAATTTATGAGATTCCTTTTGGGCATCTTCTATACTCTTTTATTGCACCCGCTACATTTCCCACAGCGGAAGGAGTTGAACCAATTAGGTCTTTATGTTTAAGAATAGTTGAACCTCTACCCATTAGAGTATCAATTATCCCATCTCAATTTTTCTCAATTGATGTCCTACATCCCTTTGTCTCTTAGGTTTATAGTATCCTCGACCAAGATACATACCTTCACCCTTGCAGTATGGGGAAAGGAACATCCCATCCCCTGTAATTATTTTATATTTTCCCAACTCGTGTTTCCTCACAATAGCCATCGTATTTATTTATTGGAAAATTTCACGTAGGTGAATTCTGATGGATATAATTTCTCCATTAAAAGAAATCATGCGATTATCTTGGTCAGTTTTCCTAAAATTTACACTGTATATGGTTTTTCCTGACACAGGTAGATAATCATCAGGTAGATGACACAGGTCATCCATATTTTTTGACATTTTTTGTTTCACATATGTTTTGACGTGAAACTTGCCATATATATGCAGAAAGCCCACGCACAGGCAGTAACCATCTCTGATTTTGGATATTCTTCCAAGAAAAAAAGTTGACATCATAATATCGCCGCTAATGGAAATCGCCTGTACCATTATCTCCGAAACTTGGCAAGCCGTTTGAATTTTGTTTGCTGGAATCAAGCCGGGCATTAGCACAGATAATTTATCGCAAACCTGATACATCACAATGACGTCATATTCGTTTTTATGACGTCATCATGAAGAGGATGAGGATCTTAGCTCATTTGAGCTTGTTCAATTTAATCGTTGATTTTGAAGTATGTTTTTGAATATCTATAACAATATTTTTTGGATCATTTCCCTGTTCTTTCAAAAGGCGAGCGATTTCGGAAGATATTTGAGAAATCTCATCTGCTCCGGGTGAAACTGTTATTGTTTTGCATCCACTTCCCGAATTATAACTAAACTTGTCATTTTTCTTGGTGATATTAAACAAGGTATTCTAAGTTTCCATGGGCAATAAAGACGCCTCATATTATTTTGTCATGACAAGTTGTAGTGGGTATAGAAACGAACATGTGTGGTCGCTTGTTGTCAAATTAAAACTAAGGATTGTGCTTCTCATCTTATTTAATATGGGATAAAATGTCTTTGTGTTGACATTTATTACTTATTTTCAAGTTCATCAACTGGTCTAAAATGGCTAATGCTTCATTAAAACACTTGCTATTTCCAGCCTTCTGACTTCCTTACAGCAATAAATCTATTAACTAATTGTGATGGGTCATTTGGAAGAAAACTAATACCTGAACCAAGCCTACTTAAAGCCTGAATAATGTGTTTCTCCTTCTCATTCTTCCTACTTTTACCAGAAAGACTAACCCTATAATTAAGAGAGTCCAGCAGATCAATATATACTCTATCATCCTTATTTTTCTAAATCCAATGGTTTATCAAAATACTTTGATTCATCCCTCACAGTTGAACCTTGTTTTCCATCTTTTGTTAGAAGAAACATTAATCACAGAGTTAGTTTAACAGGGGGTTGAGCAGAACTCAAGAACCATAATTCATCATTAAATATCAATCCCTTTTCTTGAACAAGATGAAATATTGCTTGTTGTTCTGTTGGAATGAGTCCTGCTTTGGTTTTTGAATCTGCTGAATATTAATTGTTTTGAAGAGCCTTCACAATATTGTTACGGATCTAGAAACCATTTGCATTCAACATACAGATGTCCCAAAAGTCAGTTTTGTCGTTAACTATGTGTGTAGTCAGACCCCCTTCCTTTTGTCTAGTGGCAGAATCAAAGGTATGTGTTGTGATTTCTTTTTAGTTAGGTTATTAAATCTTTACATCCAACGAACCCTCCAACAAGCCATCTAACAACCATCCCATCTGCATGACCCCTTGGTCAATCACGATCCACCACCAACTAGCTGCATTCTTGTACCCTGATGTGCCAAGGAAAGATCTCGCGGTTCCGGTTTCTCGGCTCCCACGAACATTGTAACTCTTTCACGACAACCTTTTATTTGCAACATTGATACTGTTACTCATCAAGTATGAACCTGTGGGGAAGAGTGGCTGGGGTTTCCCAGCAGGGGCCATTGCAGCATTGACACTGTTACTCGTCAAGTATGAACCCACATGGAAGAGTGGCTGGGGTTGCCCGGAAGGGGCCAAGGCCTCGCCCCGGAAAGGTATGCCGTGGGACCCTGTCCAATCAAAGACGGACAGCGAGGTGTGTTCACCAAGGCCCCTCTCCACTGAGGAAGGTACATAAATTCCCGAGCACTCTCTGAGGCAGGGGTCTTAGAGGGTCTTTTTGGGGTCTTGGAAAGTATTTTTGGGGTCTTGGAGTCTTTTTGGAGTCTTGGAGAGTTTTTGGTGGGTCTTTTTGAGAGTTTTGGAGGGTTTTTGCTGTCCGGAAAGGGGTTTTTGCTGTTACGAAGGTTGGCGAGGCAGCGAACGTGTCTCTGTTGGCCCTCTACAAGGAAGGAAAGAGTGACCCTGACACCCCCTCCGTGGACCCCACTACTCACCACCCAAGCTCCGCCACGAACCTCGAGTCCTACACGTGCGACTGGGGACCAAACCAGCGACCATTGTCAGGTGCTGCAGCACGTAGTACCCCCTTTCTCCGATGGCCAGGTACGCATCCGAACTCTGACCCCCAGCTTGTCTCTCTCCTCAGCTGCACGGGTCCAATAAAGAACTGTGGGTTTCTGTTTATTTGTGTGTGTCTGCGTGTGGGCCCGTCTTTAAGTAGAACTGAATAAGTGTTTTTGGATCATTGTAAATACTTCTTGAATATTCGCATTAAGTCTTGCTTTGTGTCTTAATTTACTGCAAATAAAACTTGTTATAAATGTTCCCAGTTCGTTTCCGTCCCTTCTTGAATTGGTCCTGCATGGTTCGGATCAAAGTTTAGGCAGGGTTTTATCCCCAATAATCCGTTCATTCCAGCCGGCACGGCTTTGGCAGTTTCTGCTCGGCTGCACCCGAACCAGAGTTGGTAGTCGGTAGAGTGACCCTGTTCGAGTAAGACGTGCCGAGGGCGTGGTTTACCTGGTAGTCGAAATCGCGTCGTTAATTAGGTAAATTTGTTATAGACAAATAGACCCTACGCTACGCGCATGCCCGTAGCCAGGGCTCAGTATTAATGGGGCCAGATGAACTGGATGGGGGGGAAGGGCACAATTATTACATTTAATATTTTTGATAACCCAGTTCAGTAATCCCCCGTTTCTCGCGGGGGTTACGTTCCAAACCTCCCTGCGCAAAGTGAAAATCCGTGATGAATGGACGCCTCCCCAAAAATCGACTCGTCTGGTCTGGTCGGTTTGGCAGTGATTGGGTTTGAGGTGCCGGAGATCGACTCGTCTGGTCTGGTAGGTTTTGAGTTGCTGGGAACGAGCAGTGCTCGTCCAATGGCGGCGGCAAACCTTTTTCCTTCCCGAAGCATATATCGAGCACCTTAACCTTCTCCTGGAGCGTCCCAGGACCTTCCTCTGGCGCTTCGGTTCCTTGCCAGAAGCCTTAGAAGGTGCAGGGCGTTTGGGCGGCATCGTGGGGCTTGGAGAAAAAACGTAGAAAATATTCGAAGTTCACAAGCGAAACTTTGTCTCGTGCGTTGTGTGACTGGTCGAGCACCACGCGTTATAATTTATTGCTTAAATAATTTATATTTTATATATTATTACCGCGATGTACCGGGGGAATCCGAAGAAAAAATTAGTGACGTTCCAAGGGAAAACCCGCGATGAACCAGGGGCGCGATAGGTGAACCGCGATGAAGCGGAGGTTGACTGAATACTATTGTATTCATGCAGCATTGACACATCTATACTGAGGTTGCCGTCGTATACTAACCAAATTGATCTCAGCTAGATTTAATATGTTCCGATGTTTTTGGCCAAAAATTATTCGAATGCAGGAGAGCCGCAATAAACTGGCACATTCACAATGCAGATATTCAATGATTAGACAATTGGTACCAATTCAGGTGCACTTATACAAGGTGTTGTCACGAATTGACATTAGAAAATTAATTCACCAGAGATACAATGACTAAACGGGGGAGGTTGGCACCAGAATCAGTGCACTTTTAAATTATATACAGTATGCTATGATTTGCGATCATCACGTTAAACTATCAACAGCAAATACGACCGGCCTGAAGATACCACAAAGTCCGCATTTAAAGCAGTCAATTACAAAGAGGTAAGGTTATGCACAAAGCACTAGATATGGGATATGCAAAGCACCAAACACAACATTTAACTTAAACATCAGAAGTACAAAGCAGCCGACCACGGTGGGTGCTGACCACAACCACACTGCAACCACAACCACACACGCATCACCAGCAGTCACACACACAATCTGAACTCCTCGTATAGTGTTTATACCGCTGTACTCGCTGTCAGAAGAGCTGCAGGCGATGCGTCTCGGTGTGGAATCTTCCGAGGACCTTCTCCTCACATTCATTCAGGCATTTTCGTGTGAGGTCTCTCTCGAAGGCCAGCTGTACCAGTTGTGCCTTGCGTGCATAGCGCATGGACCGTCGATGGTCAGTGAAGACATTCCTCAATGTTGAGAATGAGTTTTCATACATGGCAGTGGACGCACCAAATGTTAGTGCAAGTCTCATAGCAGTCACTACACTTGGCATCGCTTCCAGCGTTTTGTGGTATGTTGAGAGTAGTTTTTGTGTTGTCCATCTCTCGTTTGGCTGCTTTTCTGTCTGTGAGAGGATAAACTGCTTTGCAACCACACACTATGTTTCACTGATGGTTGAATTTGTTAATGTCATGATGTGCTGGAGCAAGTGGGGATCCAAAAACATGCCATTTTCATGATTCAAGGCAGCGAGTGAACGGGCGAGTTGTGTGTTGCGCTCACTGAAGCGCTGAGCGATCTCTCCAAGCACAGTCAATTGCGCTGTAAAAAACCCTCTGCAGTTCCGTCTTGTCATTGTCGTTGTTTTGTCCTGTAGTCTCCAAAACTACAAACTGTTCCAACTTCTTATGCAATGTGCGTCTCCGTTTTGGTGGTGCAGGTGTAGAAGTGTGAGCATCGTTGGCCTTGTTCCACAGATCAGTGAACTCATCCTCAGAGCGGAGTTTCTTCACGCACTCTGTAGCACTCGCCACCAGTTCCAACCCCATTAGCAAGTCCATGTCCTCTGCCTGCAAGAGTCTGTTAGGGCCATCTAACAACATCAGCAGTTTTTGTACAAAGATAGCAATGAACATGAAGGCAGGCCCAGAGACTTCCCGCAAGAGCCCAATAGTCTCCATCCTCATCTCTGCACCGCAGGCGCGCTCTGCATCAATCTCCGACAGTTAGGATGTGATATCCTTTAAAGATCCTATGATCACAGACACGGTGGCTAAATGTCCCGTCCACCTTTGACAAGAAGTCGTTTTAACCGCTCACCTTTATACTGTTCAGCAACAGTGGGCTTTCTGAAGAATTTGTACGGCAACAACAAACCTCGAGGAAATCAGTGACAGCTTTCTCTGCTGCCAGTGCGTGGATAACTACCAGATGGAGTTGGTGATTTAAGCAGTGCACATCAGGGATTTCTCTTTCCAATATCTCTTACAACAACTTTTGCACCCCACCGTGCTTCCCAGCCATTACCGAAGCCCCGTCGTACACCTGACTTAATATTTTTGACATTTCAAGTCCTGTTTTTGTCAGCTCTGAAATTATTAGGTCTGTCAATGTTTTTGCATCTCCAGCGTCGGCTGTAGCTATTGTGAGTAGACGCTCTGTTGCTTCATTTGATGCCGATACAAAGGGAATGATGATTAATATGTTCTCATATTCAGTGGGGTCCCTTGTCCCATCCACCTTGATGGTAAACCACGATGTGCCGACTTCTTCCACGATAGCATCCGTCACAACATTACTCAATGTGCAGATCAGTTCATTCTGCATTTCCGGACTAGTATAGCTTGCGTTTCGTGGGATATGCTTTATTATTTCGGCTTGCTCAGTGTCTTTTTTGAGTGTGTAGTTTAAAAGCGGGAGAAAGAGCCCACTGTGCCCGTCTGACATATCCTCAAAATTATCAAGGCTCCCTCTAAAAGGTATCTGATTTTCGGCGAGAAATCCCACAACATCTGTAAGAGCAGACACATAGTATCAGTTTCTATTTAGCTGGTCAGCATTGAGGAGTGTGGAAATCTCCTTACCACAATCGATGCGCCTCTCATTCTCCTTCCACCTCAAAAGACAAGTTAAATGTTCCTTTGAAGTTCCGTGTTTGTGAAACCCCCTGCCTTTCTCAACGGCATGTTTCCAATTCCGGTAGCCTCGCACTGTGAAAGTGAAGTCCACTGGGCCACGTGCGGTGTTAAACTTCCTACATGGATAGCAGAATGCTGCATCTGTCTGCACACTGTATTCCAGTCATTCATTAGTCTGGTACCACGAGGACACAAACGAGCGACTCTTGTTCTGCAACAGATGCCCAGGGTACCGCTGTAGAACAACTTGATTCGGTCTCTCACTTCCAAGATCATCGGGAAACTGCTTGACAGTCACACCCGACCCCGAGGCCGCCGCCAAGCGTGGAAACTCGGCTACCTGCACTGGGGCTCCAGCCGCAGGGCTAACGTTGCTGGCTTGCCCAGGTTGGCCAGCTTCTGTCAGTATTTCATCGACATGATCGTCTTTTCCTCCTCCTCCTCCAACTCCTCCCACAACATGTCTTTCATGATCTTCTTTATTTTCGTCAGTTGCATTTTTTCCTTTTCTGAGCCATTTTCGTATATCCATCATCCACGTCTTTTTCTCCTGCTGCTAGCTTGTGTTCTGTGATTCGTTCCTCGTGGCTCATGTCACTTATCTCACGACTCGCGTGATTTGACGGTTGACGGTTTTATTTATTAAATGATGCATGCATCAAAACAAGCTTTATCTGCATAATTTCAAATGTAAGCACGATTGCAAACACACATATTTTTAATTTTTATTATACAATTATTTTTGTAAGATGGAGGGTTGACGGGTTGCGA
Organism: Eptatretus burgeri; assembly: GCF_056783735.1. Lineage (NCBI taxonomy): Eukaryota > Metazoa > Chordata > Myxini > Myxiniformes > Myxinidae > Eptatretus > Eptatretus burgeri. The sequence goes on from NC_140964.1 coordinate 24,465,846, forward strand.
AGGTCACGCGGTGCATGTGCACTTCATCTTTAATTATGTAAACTTGTCTTTTCCTTTGTCATATTATGACTATATTACATTTATACCTAACTTACAACCAATCATGTAACCTGCTCAATTGGGCCTCCACATCGAATATGCTGATTGGCTATTCCTTAAAACTAAATGATCCACAATATATATATATATATATATATATATATATATATATATATATATATATGTATTATATATATTTTATATATATTATATATATATATATATTTCTTTTTATATATATATATATATATATATATATATATATATATATATATATATATATGTATTATATATATTTTATATATATATTATATATATATATATTTCTTTTTATATATATATATATATATATATATATATATATTTTATATATATATATATATATATATATATATATTTATATATCTATATATTTTTATATATTTATATATGTATATATATGAGCTTGGTGTTGGCGCAGTGGTTAGGGCAGCGGCTTGGGATACAAAAGGTCCTGAGTTCAAGCCCCGTTGGGCCACTGAATTAATACACCAGGGGGTTGACTCAGCCTGTCATCCTTCCGAGGTCGGCAAAGTGAGTACCAGTGTGCTGGGCCGGTGTATACCCCAGTTAAAATAGGTGTACCAAATCCCTGTGTCGTAAGAGGCGACCAGGGTTGCGTCAGGAAGGGCATCCGGCATAAAACATGTGCCAAATCACTATGCGGATCATACGGATGATCCGCTGTGGCGACCCCTAACGGGAGCAGCCGAAAGAAGAAGAAGAAGATATGTATATATATATATATATATATATATATATATATATATACATATATATATATATATATATACATATATATATATATATATATATATACATATATATATATATATATATATATATATATATATATATACATATATATATATATATATATATATATATATATACATATATATATATATATATATATATACATATATATATATATATATATATATATATATATATATATAACCACCCACAACATCGACATTCGATACGAGGTCTTGCGGCTGTCTGTCGTCTTGGATGTTGGCGTTGGTGCTTGCACTATTATCTTTTATCTTGTGGGCTTGGACTGTCTTACCAATTGCTTTTGGAGATGCGCTGGCAAGCACACACTTATCTCTTGACTGTTATTCAAAGAAGGATATTATTGAAGAACAGTTTATCCAAGAAAGCCTTATTATTCACCACGTTGAACATCTGGAATAAGGGTTTTAGTTCACACAGGTGAACTCTTAAATAGCAAGTTCACAGTGGGCGCTCATCCTTAAACACTAAGTGGTTCACAGGGTGCAACAGGGCATAAATGGGTGGCGTACAAGTGGGGGGGGGGGCACTAGATGCGCCATGGGGGGCATTGCACCCAAATTCCCCCCCCCCACCCAGCGATGGGCCTGGCTACGCGGTTGAAATATTGGCGACCACGGTCGGTTAAACGACCTTCCGGCTCGCGGAGTTATCCGTGCAACGGCCTACAATTCCGGGGAGTTTGGTGGGAGACGACGCAAGCTTTCCCCACCTTGTGGTTGTTCTCGCCACCGACCCCGGCCCACAACAATATAATCGGGGGGTTGATTAATCTCTTCCATTTGTTGAAATAATCCTTCATCATCATCTTCTAATTCTCCTACATGCTCTCATTCTTCCTCCATCATTTGACTGAAATATTTTAACATTTGAAGTTTCTTAGGAGTACATTCTATTGTGGGAACTGTGGTAGCATCTATAATTTTTTCTTGGTAAGTTTTTTAAAGTGGTTTTAAAAATTTTCTCTTGTTTTCTTTCAAATGCTTCTTCACCCGTTAGTTTCTGTCTGCGTTTCTTCTTTATGTCTTCCTGGTGTTTTACAACTTTTGAAACCAACTCTTGGTGCTCCTTAAATCTTCATGCTCTTTCTTTCGCATCCATTTATTTCTTGGAAAATATCATTCACTGAATTATAAAGGTCATCAGGGAAATTTTTCTTTTCTTCATCATTAAAGTAGATGTGTTCAAATAAATTCTTTTCTTTAAATATTTCATCAAATTCTTTATTAACATTAATACGAGTTGTAATTTCTTCTTCACTAATACTTGTATCTCTGCTTTTCATATGTTTGCGTTGAGTTTCTTCATCCACATCAAAACCGAATGATAAAATCTTAACCCCATTACCACTCAGATGTTTAATAATTTATCTCATTCCTTCTGGATTAGTTTCTAATATCCCAAGACCACCAGATTTTCGTTTCTTTAACTCACTCGTTCAATGTGAATATTTTGTTGTACCAAGAGAAACCTCCTCAAATATTTGGCCTTCATTCCTCAATCTCATATGTTCCTCGACTGAAATATAGTAATAATCTTCACCTTCTTCTTCTCCTGGTTGCATTGCTCTGGATGTTGTCGATACAATACGAATCACATGGTGTTTTTTTCGAAAATATAAAATATTTTCATTTGTACTATACAAGAACCTTGATTTCTGAAAGTTTTTTTTCCAGAAGCAGATTTACCCACAATATTTATAATAATAGTTGTCATTTATATGTGTAATTGTTTATAAAATAAAAAATATATCTTGTAATATCTCCTCTTGTTTCACAACAATATATTTATATTTTTCAGTCGTGTGCTTCATATAATCCCCAAATTCCTTTTTACTACATAATGTAGAACAATTGTCTCTCCAAAAATTGTTTATATCTATTGAATTTAACTTGAATAAAATAAAAGTATTGTCATTGTTTCTATTTAGCGAAGAGGGAGTTGAAAGTATGATTGCCTAAGATAAATACAATGACAAGAAGAATGTCTCCCTCTTGTGTAGTAGCTGTCCATTACCATTTGGTTTCTCTCATTAACACAATCATCAAAGATAACGAGGTTCTTTTTGATTTATCCAAATCTTGGGGAGAAGGTATATCATCTGTATTATCACTTAAAATACAAGTTATCGGCTTTGATTTCTTTTTATATCTCTGTGTATCACAAAATACTTGTATTATATCTTCAATATTGTAATCATTTCCTTTGTTTTGAATTTTAAATAAACCGATTATATCTTCTTTTTGAAGACCAACATTAAAACCTTGTGAGAGTCATTGATACTCAGGTAGAAAACTCGACTTTGTGAAAATTATTAAATTATCATAATCTAAAAAGTTGGGAGTAAGGAGCATCTTTAAAAGTAAGCGGCTTTTTCCACATCCGCTTGAACCAACTATGAGATTTTTATGGTTGTTAAATTTTATCTTATTTTCCCAAATGGGTAAAAAAATCATTCATTTTTATATTTGGAAAACAGATTATTGAATTTTTTATTGCCTTTTTTAGAAACTCTATGTTTTATCCTAAGTTCAGGTTTAATTTCAAGATAATCCATTATTTCATTTATACAATATCTTGTGTTGAAATTTCCCTGAAAATGACAATCGTTAATAATATAAATCATCAATCCACGAATCATGGTCATCATTTGTTCAGTCTCTTCTCTTGTAAGAAAAGGCGTATTATCACCCTCATACTTTGCATTCATTTCTCGAATCAATCTTGTAAAGTAATTCATTTCTGGTGTAAATCTCAAAGAATTATATTCTTTTTTATATTTTTTATTGTCATTAATTAGAAGATAATCACAGAATATACATTGTTTATAGGCTTTTGACTCCGTGTTTAATCCCCGTCTTTCGCACGCAGGACAATTCTCAAATTTCTTTTGTGGAGAATCAGGAAATTCAAGAGGCTCAAAATCTGGTAAACTATTCATATTTATAAAGTAAAACTTTACTTCAAATAAATTTCATCTTCGGTATCATCTTCGGTACTTTCATTGGTGCTTTCACAATCTTCTATAAAACTACTTTCATAACTATCATTTGAACACAAACTCTCGGTATCATAACTGTCTTCTGTTCCAACAGAGATAGTATCATCACTCTCATAATCTTCAAAATCTTCAGTTGAATCATGACTCATATTTAATTAGTAGAAAAAACTTTGGTGCTGATGTTCCAAGTTTGTGGATGAAATAGTTTTTTTTAGAGTTTCCAGGAGTTATTGCTTCCATGATGGAGTATCGAACCACAACCAGACATCTGATGAATGGTATCAAACCACGAGAGTGACGTGAAATGGGTTTCCGTATATCATCATTGATGGTTTTGACAGCGTAAATGTGTTCTCCAAAGCGGTCTCCAAGCTGTAAAGTTTATTGCAGAATGAGCATGAAATACAATGAATTACATTGGAAGTTGTACAGGTATAAACTAGAATGGCACTTAGTAGAGTGTCTCATCTCTCATGCTCATTCTGAACAAAGATACCATCATTAGCTGAATACGCTGCTATTATGGCACATACACCCGTATCATCCATGCACCCTATTATGTCACATGCATTACCATTATCCATAGCTTTATTGATTATTAATTAATTATTAGGATATTTAACGACCACTGCATAAATGAAGATGAATATGAAAAATATTTCAAACTACATTCCCCATGGCTCGTCGATCAAATGTATGAGGTTTAGTATCAATCTGTTAAGCGGTTCTGAAGAAGATTTTTTTACCTTTTTATTTTCAATCCATTATGGCCATCAGACCACATGGCCGATGATGGCATAAATTTAATTCGTCACTCACATCGGATCATAGATCAGATATTTGAAGTGTCATATTTTTGGGATAAAGATTTCGATTAAACCAATTATGGCTGAAATATTACTTCATTGATGATGTCATCGTTATTACCCGATCTACCCATGGGGAGTTGATGACATATGCCAAGTTTCAATTTTTTTTTTTGAGCGCTTTTGCAGATGTCCAAATTTTATCCCTTTAATCCAATATGGCTGCCATACCATGTGACCGATGACGTTGGGGTTACCTATAAAATATTCTCCATTGGAAGTCCCTCCTACGTTTAAAGTTTCACATCAATTGGACAAGCTGTTGCAGAGATAAAAAATTTAAAGCAGAAATATATAGATGTGGACACAGACAGAAAGACAGACAGACAGGGGGCATTACAATAGTCTCGCAACCACTTTGGCGTGAGACAAACTAAAATGAAATCAATGGTGCACCATCACAAATCCCCACGCTTCCCACCTAAAGCAAAGTTGAAAGATAGCATATAGTTCCACCAGGAATGACCCAATATCAAATGTTGAGTTAAAAAAAAAATTCTCCCCATTTTGACTCCTGTGACCCTCGGTGGCATGAGCTGGGGGTAAAATCTAAACATTTGGTGCATATTTCATGCATCCCCAATGTTGATTGAATATACAAAGCTCCATGAGAAATTGTTTTAAAATATGGTGTAATTGCAATTTTTTAGAATCTGACCTTTTGACCCCACCCCAGGGGGTCACCAGGGGGCAGGGCCAAAAATGATACCACTCTTGCACCTTCTTGCCATGTGATCATAACAACCAAGTTTGGGGAATTTCTGCACAACTGTTTCGGAGGACAAAGTGTGACGGGCAGATCAACAGAAAGAGCCAATTACGACATCCATTTTGTTTCAAAGAGCGTGGGGATAATGATTCGTGATATCGATGGTGTGCTTTGGTCCTCATATTGATGTCATGGGGTTGATGAAGTCCCAGGCATGACAACGAGTGTGCAGGCATTTGAATGTTCCAGGTGGTAGATTAGAAGGTAGTGTGCCTTTAACCAGAAAATTTCGCAAAGTTTTCTCTCGTTTGAACAAAAACAGAGATGGTTGGAAGAAGATGGAAGTAGTTTCTGTATCATCCTGTAGGGTTTTTAAGTTTCTTTGGATAATTACTTTTAATGCAAGACCGTTGGAATGACACACCAAAGTGAGAGGAATTCGTTCGTCATTGTCAGGTTTTGTTTTTCGAAGAACATTTTGTCTGTTGATTGGTCGGACACGGTTGAGGGAATTTTCTACAAGTGAGCTCGGATAGCCATGATCTGTAAATAACTGACACCGTTTCACTAGCTTTGGATCCAAATTCCGAATCCTCATTGCAAAGGCCATGCGGAGCCTCAGAAATTGGGAATAAGGAATGGAATTAAATTGTTAAAATGAGAGGGATGAGAAGATGAGTTGAAGAGGTAGGTGTGTGTCTGTCTGTCTGTCTTGGCTTGTGATCAGCGGTCATTAAACCAGTATCTTCCACATCAAGTTTGATATCCAAAAACCTGACAGAAGTATCTGAAACCTGCCACCTTAATCAGGCGTCACATGTTTGTTCCATGATTGTTGGGATTACTGTATATGCATTAGACATACACCAGCATTGTAAATGCAGAAAGATTCGTTTGAAAAAAGGAATATGGGGAGATAGTAAAGAAAAGGCAGGGTTGGGAGGGAGGTCAGGGTGGGGATAGGAAATGGGAAAGTTGGTGAAGGAAGACAGAGCAGAAGAAAAATAGATCGAGGATACGTTTCAAGGGCAGATCCAGGGTTTCAGAAGGAAAGGGGTTATTTTGTATAGATTGTTACTTACGAAATCTAAAGATTTCGTAAGTATATTGATGACTTCCGTCCTCTGTTTGTGTGTTTGTTTGTAGGCACGATAACTCGAGAACGGAAGAAGCTACCAATGTCAACTTACACCACATGATTCAGGAGGGTGATGGCTCGCGCTGATTAGATTTTGGTCAAAATCAGTCAAAGGTCAAGGTCACAGTGAGGTCAACCATTCGATTTTTGATGGTTTGGTACAGAATCATCATAGAAACTTCTGGTTTGCGTCGCTACCTTCTCTAGAGACAGCTTTTTTAGACAAGGTCAGAGGTCAAGTTCACGATTTCATAAGTACCAGTCTATGACTGCTTGTTACTTAAGAAATCTAAAGATTTCGTAAGAATATTGATGACTTCCGTCATCTGTGTGTTTGTTTGTAGGCACGATAACTCGAAAACGGAAGAAGCTACCAATGTCAAATTACACCACGTGATTCAGGAGGGTGATGGCTTGCAATGATTAGATTTTGGTCAAAATCGGTCAAAGGTCAAGGTCACAGTGAGGTCAAACATAATTCCGTAAATTCATGTGGACAAATGGAGTATTTTTGCTTCGGTCGACGTTACGAGTTCGTTTTAACTTCGATTTTAATTTTGTCTTCGGTTTTTTGCGATCGCTTAGGACACTTAATACTCGGTTGTCGAAATTCTGGTAAAAATCGGATGTTTTGGAGACGTTTTAAGATTGTATAAAAAATATTTCACTCGCCATGTCACGGCTCGTCACGTGGTGCAGCACGCTTGAGCAGACGCGGCGTTGAGTCACGTAAAGGTTTTGCGTGTGCGCGCTGACGGTGTTTTTGATAAAGATGGTGTTTAAAAGTCATTTTTAATCCAACATAGGTTATCGTCGCATGCCTGACTCGCTAAGCCGTCGGATTATGTAAAGATTGTTGGTGGATGGCTGAATATTACGGTTTTGTGACTTTGATAAAATAATATTAAATAATTGCGTGGAGAAATGGAGATTTTTGCTTCGGTCGACGTTACGAGTTAGTTTTAACTCGGATCGCAATTCTGTTTTCACTTTTGGTAGCGGCTAAGTATACTTAATACTCGATTGTCAAAATTCTGTTAAAAATCGAGATGTTTTATGAGATTTATGTCGGGTGTCGTATCTGAGGTATTATGCACTGAATATTATGCAAATGAGGGGGATTGTAACACACGGCATTACGCGCTCGTTTGGTCATCTCTATCATCTCAGTAGAGATGACCTAATAATAACAGTCTCGAAGTCTGTCCGTCCGTATGTACGTCCGTCCGTCCACAATCAAACCGAGTGGAGACAAATAACCAATAGTAGAATGGATAGAGGTCGATGAGACATGCACAACGATATCACTTTCAAGGTCGTCCAAGGTCGAGGTCACGTCACGAGGCTGTCAAAGTTGCGAAAATCGTCGATTTCAAATCGTATCTCCTCCCTCATTTATCAAGAGAGATCAAATGTTATTAGTGATTCAGATACTACGGACTATTATCTAGAACAACACGAGCCATTATTTTGAAATTTGCTCTCGTTCCGATTTTATAGCCCTTCAAACTTCGCTCTGATTCCCCATATGGGCCATTCATAAAGTACGTACATACAAAAAAAAAGTATTAAATCAAGAACCGGAACTCTCCGAGACAAATATTACATTTGAAGCTTTTGTCAGATTTAACTAAAACAATGGAACACAAGTTTATATGCACACTTACTTTCATTTATGACATTAACATTGTCTTGAATGTCAATTTGTACTTTTATTTTCATAAATGACGTGCTGTGATATTAAAAGAAAAAGGGACAGACAGTATGTACAGTGCGCAGTTGCCATTCGACGTGAAATATACGAACGTGCCTCGCGGGTAGCGGCTCAGGCAGCGCATTCATAAATTTTAACATTAATTTTAAATCAAATATTCCGGGTCGAGGGAAGAGGTTGTTGGAGGACGTGGTGGACATTTTTATCTCATCGAGGAGGAAGAGGGTGCTTCCAAGTACTTCCGGTATTTCGGTATCACCTCTGGTTCTGAGTACTTGTATTTTGGTATTGATCGGTAAGGCCCTTATTTTCACTCTTGGGGATCCCCACGGGATGGGAGTATATGGAGGGGGTACCGGGTGAGGATGATGGGGGTGCCCTCGTCAAGAAGTGTGAGAACTTCTCGAGTGTCAGCCATGAAGAGGGGCAGGCCCGGTGATGGAAGTAGTGAGGAGTCGGAGGTGCGGAAAGGGGTGAAGGATAAAGAGGAGCTGGGGGATAAATTCCCGATTATAATTTCGGCTGTGGAAGGGTCCAAGTCGTTACTTTTCAATAACCCGATAAAATTGGCTACCGTAACTGGAAAAGAATTTGGTGACGTACATTGTGCAAGGAAACTTCGATCGGGTGACCTGATCCAGAGCAAATCGGTGGCCCAGCGGGAAAAGATTCTAAGAGTCTCTCTTTTCTGGGATATTCTAATATCTGCTCACATCCCCAGGTCTTGAAGGGAATGCAGGGGGGTAATTTACGGGATTGACCTGGATATTGATATGGAGGTTATCAAGAGGCATTTGGCTGACATGGGAGTAGGTGATGCTCGTCGTCTTACGTCGGTGAGGGATGGTGTGAAGGTCGATACCACATGTGTGGTGTTGTCCTTCTCCATCCCAGTCCTTCCCCCTAAAGTGTTCCTGGGATACCAAGCCTTTCCTGTTCGGGAGTAGTGTGTACTAGGTGCGGTGGGACGCAAGAAGCACGCGGGCCGCCATCTACTCCGCTTTATTGCACGACCAGAAGCACAGTCTTACCACCCCTAGCGGGCGAGGCATGATATACGAAAACCCAATCACGTGACACAGCACACTCCTCCCCCCGTAAAATGACCCGTCACATAACGAACGGATAACACTGAACAACAAATTTCAAAAATTTTTTTTACTGGAGATGTGTAAAGTGATTAAGACTAATTTGGGTACGCTGATTTCAAAAATCATAACCGTTTTGCTGTATCACGTCAGGATTTTCAGGAACAGAAATATTCCCATTGCCTAGAAGTCAGGATTTCAATGAAATTTACATGTGTCTTTAACATGTCTATTTCGTACAATTGTTGTTAACTTGTGTTATATTTCTTTCTTTCAGATAAAGATGAGTAGGCGTTCCTGTACCAATCATCCTGACAACTTCTGTTATGTCTGTGGTCGGTATACCAAAAAAGATCAACAGCGAAGTATATCTACAGCAGTGAAAATGAAGGCCGCCTACTTTCACTACTTCGGGTGTAAGGTGGGGGACCAAGAACAGAGCTGGGCACCACACATCTGCTGCACAAGCTGTCACACAACCTTGACTCAGTGGTTGGTGGGCAAGCGCGCGAGCATGCCATTTGTGGTGCCCATGATATGGCGTGAGCCGCAGAATCATCATGATGATTGTTATTTCTGCTGCACAAGCATCGCCGGCTTCAACAAGAAGAATAAAGGTCACATCAAGTACGCTGACTGCGTCTCTGCTCGTAAACCTGTGCCTCATGATGACGAGAACCCCGTTCCAACACCTCCAGCTGATCAGAACATAGCTGTAAGCAGTGGTGAAGAGGATGTTGATGATGAACCTTTTGAACCCGACACTCAAGAATCACACCTTCTGAACCAGGGAGACTTAAATGATCTTGTAAGAGATCTCTCGCTGTCAAAGGCGAAGGCAGAGCTGCTTGGATCAAGGCTGCAGCAGTGAAATCTACTTGAACCTAACACCAAGATATCCTTGTTCAGAGCACGTCACAGAGACATGGCTGAGTTCTTTGAGATGGAAGACACGATGACATTCTGCAGTGACATCAACGGTCTGTTGAAAGAACTTGGGTGTGATCACGATCCTGTTCTTTCTGCTGGTTCCTGCATCGTGAAACTGACACAGAGCAGCACAAACGCAAAGCCAAATGCCTAAAGCATTTTTAATTACATTCTAGTGGAGTTTTTCTGTAATTTATATAATTTTGAAGCATTCATGATGAAATAAATGAATAAATGAATTTTTGTAAATTTCATTGAAATCCTGACTTCTAGGCAATGGGAATATTTCTGTTACTGAAAATCCTGACGTGATACAGCAAAACGGTTATGATTTTTGAAATCAGCGTACCCAAATTAGTCTAAATCACTTTACACATCTCCAGTAAAAAAATTTTTGTTGTTCAGTGTAATCACAACATGACCATCGGAAACCCATCAACACTCATAATCCTCCAAGTACCGCGGCCGCACCCTGACCCGCCTCGGACGGGCAGCGCCACCAGACAGTCCAGGCTCAGATGCCTCCCGGCTCGGTCGAGGTGACACCCTCGCCGGACTCGCACTTTCCGCAACACCAGCTACCCCCGACTGCCCAGCCTGCTCGACGTCCCCGGGTAGGACGGCATCAGGCGAAGACCCCCTCGGCGCCGGCCCAGCCAGTCCCGGCGATACAACGTCAGGTGCCGGCGAGACTACCGGTGGGGGCCCCGCAACGTTCGGCTCGGGGAGGTGTGGGGGGGGTGACGCTGAACAGCGATCATGCATCTGGTCCACGTGCCGCTTCCACACATCCCCACCATCAGTCCGCACCATGCAATTCGCCAGCCCTAGCACCACAGAGACCACCGCCGGCACCCATTTGGAACCGTGGAAATAATCGCGTACCATTACCCGTTGCCCCACCTCGAAGCTGCGCAGCCGCGTCGGACGCGACATCGCCCCACTCCCCGACCCTCCAGGTCGCAGCAAATCCAGCCTGGACCGCAAAGCCCGTCCATAGAGACGAATGGCAGGCGAATCACCCGTGACAGGATGAACTGCGTTCCTGTAATGGAGCAAAAAGACATCGACTACCGTCTGCACAGGTGCAACACCCCCCCTGCGCAAAGCCCGCTTCAACATCTTGACAAACGACTCAGCTTGGCCATTCGTCTCAGGATGATACGGTGCGGACCTTAGATGTCGAATACCATTCTGGCGCATAAACTCATCAAATACACCCGCGATGAACTGCGGACCATTATCAGAGACCAAGATCTCCGGCAACCCTTTATTAGCAAAGATCGTCCGCAGCTTCTCTACTGTAATGTTTGCTGAAGTATGCTGCATTACTACAACCTCCGGCCATTTAGAGAATGCATCAATCACAATCAAAAACATCTTGCCATTAACCGGTCCTGCAAAATCTACATGGACCCTCTGCCAAGCTCGGTCTGGCACAGGCCAGAGACCCGAAGCTCGACGCGTGTTATCAGCATCTGTCTGGCACGTGGCGCAACGCTTAACCAACTGCTCAATGTCTTTGTCCAACCTCGGCCACCACAACAGGCTACGAGCAAGACTCTTGGTCTTCACGATGCCCAGGTGACTGACATGCAGTTCTTCCAAACACCGCTGCCTGAACCTCGGTGGAATCACGGTCCTCATTCCCCACATTATGCACCGTTGGACCAACGACAGCTCCGCTGCGCGTGACGTGAAAGGTTGAAATGCCGGTATCGAAGGCAGATCGCTCCAATTCCCCGTAGAAATCGCCTGGACGACACGGGCAAGCACCGGATCACGAGCCGACTCCACCACAACCTGTCTGGCCGTGACCGGCCCGCTTTGGACCTGGTCCAGCGCGAACACATCGACCCGGTCGCCCAACTCAGACGCAGCTGGACCCTCCGCACACGGCAAGCGTGAGAGCCCGTCGCAGTTAGCATGCTTCTCGGTGCTTCGGAACTGAATATCATAATCGTAAGCACCCAGAAACAGACACCACCGCTGTATTCGCGCGGCTGCTACCACCGGCACCCCGCGTTCGGGTCTCAGGATGAATTGAAGCGGTTTGTGATCCGTCTGTAAAGTGAAATGCCGCCCCAGCAGATATTGATGAAACCTCCGCACACCCCAGACGAGACTGAGAGCCTCCCGCTCAATCTGGGCATATCCGCGCTCTGCTGTGGACAGGGTTCGGGATGCAAAACAAACAGGCCGCTCGGAACCATCGTCCATCCTGTGGGAGAGCACTGCCCCGATGCCATATGCAGAGCTGTCGCATGCCAATAGGAGCGGACGCGCAGGCTCGTAGTGCACGAGGACCGTATCCTCTGTGAGCAGCCGCTTGACGCGGTCGAACGACGCCTGGTGTGCAGGCCCCCAAAACCAGCGCTCGTCCTTCTTGAGCAACCGCGTCAATGGCGCAAGTTGTGAGCTGAGCCCGCGCACGAACCTTTGGTAATACTGGGCCATGCCAATGAACGAGCGCAGCTGCGTCTTGTCGCGAGGCGGTGGCATGCGCTGAATCGCCGCCACCGTCCGAGGACCTTTCAACAGCCCCTCCGGTGTGATGATGTGCCCGAGGTATTCCAAGCACTGCTTGAAGAACGCGCACTTGTCCCTGTTTAAGCGCAGGCCGCACGCTTCTAGCTTCGTCAGCACTCGGGCAATGTTCGCCAGATGCTCGTCCGCCATTTTTCCCGCAATGAGTACATCGTCCAGGTAGGTCTGAGCGGGCAGGCCAATGCAAACCTGATCCATGGCTTTCTGCCACAAAGCTGGGGCCGAAGCAATCCCAAAACAAAGTCGGGTATATTGATAGAGTCCTTGACACGTGTTGATTGTTAAAAGCTCGCTACTCCCGGGATCCATCGGCAGGTGAAAATATGCATCACGCAGGTCTAGCTTCGTGAAGTATCGACTCCCCGCCAATCGCGCATATATTTCATCGATTGACGGCAATGGATATTGCTCCACGCTGAGCCCCGGGTTAACTGTGGATTTGAAGTCCCCGCACAATCGGACGTCCCCATTCCGTTTCAGCACCGTGACAACCGGGGTGGCCCAATCCGAGCATGACACCCGTTCGATCACTCCACAGGCCTCTAGCCTATCCAGTTCACCCTTGACCTTGTCCCGCAGGGCATACGGCACCGGACGCGGTTTACAAAACCGAGGAACCACCCCCTCCTTCAAGAAGAGTTTCGCCTCCATGCCCTTGAGTTTTCCAAGGTCGTCGCTAAACAACCCTTGATGTCTTTGAAGAATCTCCTCCAACTGATCCTCCCATTGGCTCGGCACGGGTTGCACAAGGTGAACTGCGGCCCAGTCTAGCCTGATGCGAGTCATCCAATCTCGGCCGAGAAGAGACGGCCTCCTCCCCGTACGACGTACACCCGAAGCGTGGCGACCTGGCCTTGGTACCGCACAGACACGTCTGCCATCCCGACTGGCGTTATCTTCTCGCGGGTGTACGTGAACAGCGCGAGGTTTGACCTGATAAGCTTCAAGCCGTTGAGTCTACGCGCGGTCTGTTCGCCGATGAGCGACACCGCTGCTCCCGTATCGACCTGGAACGTGATCGGCGTTTCGTTCACTTCGACTTCCACCGTCATCGGGCGCGCCGTCGTCGGGCCAACTGAACACAGGCTCAACAACGGCCGCTGGTTCTGCCCCGAGTCGCGTCGCACATCGCCGTCCACGACTTTAACGGTGGCCGACGCCCCACGGCACACACGCGCCAAATGACCCACCTTGTGACAATTCAAACACACGATGCCTTTATACGGGCACGCACGGCGCAGGTGTCGACCTCCACATCCCAAGCATGTCCGCGGGGTCACCCCGCTGCACGCGTGGCCGCGCGGCGACGTCCGACCCGCATCGAAGGTCGTGCGCGCGTCCCGGGGTGCTCGCGACCTCGCGTGGCCGGTGGTGGCTCGAACATCCCCGCGAGTCTGCTCAACCGCCATGTGTGCTTTCATTTTCTCCACAATGTCCCGAAACGCCAGCCCGTCATCCCGGGGCCTGTTCGGTGCCACTAAATCACCCAGCAGCCGATAATGCTCCGGCGAAAGCGAAGCGAGCAAGATCGACTTCTGCTTGCTCTCGTCGACCACATCGTTCGCGTGGAAATAGCATTCCAATTGCTCCGAAAACAATTCGAAGTCGTCCCCGTCGAAAACGGGCATAAGTCCGTATGATCCCATCCTCGTCAGCCAACTAGTGTGTACTAGGTGCGGTGGGACGCAAGAAGCACGCGGGCCGCCATCTACTCCGCTTTATTGCGCGACCAGAAGCACAGTCTTACCACCCCGAGTGGGCGAGGCATGATATACGAAAACCCAATCACGTGACACAGCACAGGGAGTATATCCCTCCCCCTTTAAGATGTTACAAATGCCAAAGATTCGGTCATACTGCAACATCCTGTCAGGGTAAACGGCGTTGCAGCAAGTGTAATGGGGATCATGAGTATGAGAGTTGTACGTGCGTTAAGATGTGCTGTGCCAATTGCAGTGGAGAACACAGTGCAGCCCACAGAGGCTGTCTGGAATTTCAGAGAGCGGCCCAGATTCATCAAGTGAAAACCACTGGGAAGTTACCGTATGTGGAGGCGGTGCTCAAGGTCCCCAAAATTGTGTTGCCAGTCAAAGAAACGAATAGGATTACTAAAACTCCTGCTCCGGTTAATATACAAACAGTTTCGGTTGGTTGCCAGACGGAGACAATAGATCAGGATTGCCAAACTGAGGATTCAAGTGCCATGGTGGTTTTGAACATTTCTAAATTGGGGTTCATTGGATTTATTACTGAGGTGGTTAATTGCACAGCTGTTGTGCAAAGGAGATCGGAGAAGATTAGCATTATTGCTTCAGCAGCCTGCAAACATCTGGGTTGGGATGGTATTTCTACCATGGATATTAATAAGATATTTAACAAGACGGGCAAAAAAAAGAGAGAGAAACCAGTCCTGATGCCAAACAGTCTCAGGACCCAATGAAATTTATGTTAATAATCCAATGGAATGCTAAAAGTCTAGTGGCGCACGGATCCGAATTTAAAAAATACGTCTGAGTTGTTAACTAAACCGGATATTATTTGTTTTCAAGAAACATGGCTCAAGGAGCATAATCGATTTCATATGCCGGGGTATACCCTTATTCGTAGGGATAGAGCTCGAGGTAAAGGGGGTGGTTGTGGTATTATGGTGAAATTTGGTGTTCCCTTCACGGAAACGGAAGACATTACGGAGCTGGAGTGTATTCTTTTCAAGGTCCATGGCTCTAGGGGGAGGGTTACAATTATAAACTTCTATAATCCTTGCCAACCATTGATGCACAATAGTCTTCAGGAGGTTTTTAGAAGGTGTGAGGAGGTGGTACCTGTCTGTGGCGATTTCAACAGCCATAATATTCTCTGGGGTTCCAAAAACACTGATAGGAACGGCGATATTATTGAGGATTTGATCGATGAATTCGATATGGTGATATTAAATGACGGACAGGGAACATGTATAAATCCATCCACAGGGAAGATGTCCCCTCTGGATCTCACTCTTATTTCTTCAATAGAAGCTGCGAGATGCGATTGGGAAGTTCATGATGACAACTGAGGGAGTGATCACTTTCCTGTGATCACAAATCTCCAATGTGAAAGGGGTTCTGTGGACTCACTTGGTTCGGCTTCTTGGAACTTTTCTAAGGTGAATTGGGGTCAGTTTTCAGATCGATGTGTCAGAGAAGTGAAGGAAGAGATTGGTGTTCACAACATAGATAGCATCAAAAAGAATATTGTTCAAATTATGTATAACATTGCTTGGGAAACAATCCCAACCTCAATTCCTTCAGGGGGTTGGAAAATTCAGGTCCCCTGGTGGAATGAGGATTGCAAATTGGCAATCCAGGGAAGATGGGCGGCTCTAAAGAGACTGAGGAAAACCCTCAGGTTGGAGGACGTTATAGAGTATAAGAGGAAAAGGGCGATAGCCCAAAGAACTATAAAACGGGCCAAGTCTGCCTCTTGGAAATCATTTTGTTCATCAGTTAATCCGGATACCCCTCTCAAAACCATATGGGGAAGAGTCAAAAGTATACAGGGAGTTAAGTCGGGAGGGAGATCTTTTCCAGTGATCATTTCCCAGAACATAGCCCTGTGTTCTAATGCAGACAAGGCAGAAGCCGTGGGCAAATTCTTTTCTAGTAGTGAGAATATCATAAAGGATGATGTTTTTGAGGCTCGTTTTCCCCAAGTTGTAAGTCAAACCAGGGTGATCACCAATACAGTTCTGCCTTCAAACCCTTCACTCAATCTTGACTTCACTGTTTGGGAACTGAAGCAGGTGATTCGTTCGGTTAAGAATAGCGCCCCATGCCCGGATCGGTTATCGTTCCTTATGTTCAAACACTTGGATGATCGGGTGTTGAGAGTGTTCCTGAGTTTCTTCAATAGGATTTGGGCTTTTGGGAAGCTTCCCTGTGATTGGAAACACACTATTGTAATTCCTATCCTGAAAGAGGAGAAAGATGGCACTGTCCCATCTTCATATCGCCCGATCTCCCTTATCTCAGTTGTTTGCAAATTAATGGAGAAAATGGTGAATAACCGATAGGTCTGCTTCTTGGAAAAGAACAACCTGTTGTATAAAGGCCAGAGTGGTTTTCGAAAGGGACGGTCCATTATGGATCACATTTCCTCACTGGCAAATGATGCAAGGAAATCCCTAGGTAATCAGGAGTCTCTTCTGGGAGTGTTCCTCGATATCCAAAAGGCATAAGATTCAGTCTGGAAGAATGGCCTCCTTTATAAACTGAGTAATCCCGGGGTCAATGGCAGAATGCACGATTGGATTGGTGACTTTTTATCTGATAGAACATTTCAGGTGGGGGTTGGCCTGAGCCTCTCCTCTTCGTTTCATTCTGAAAAGGGCATTCCCCAGGGAAGCTGCTTCAGCCCAACACTCTTTAGTATTATGATAAATGATGTTGCCTCCATCCGCAAGCTCCATAGCAAGTTATTCCTGTTTGCTGACGACATTGCTATGTGGATTCAGTGTAAAAATCTTGCTACCTCGAGTAAAAAACTCCAGGGCGATATCCGGCTCGTGGAGAAATGGGCCGAAGACTGGGGTTTTAAACTATCAGCTGATAAGTCCAAGTTTATCATATTTTCCCGTAAGAAGAAAACAGATGATATAGCAATGGTAATTAATGGCACTTGCATCCATCCATCTCGAGTGGTATCTTTCTTAGGAGTCACCTTCGATAAGGGACTAATCTGGACCCCGCAGCTGAAGGAGCTGATAGGTAAATGTGCCAAAGGCATAAATTTATTACGTTGTCTCTCTGGAACAGAGTGGGGAGCACATCGTGGCAGTCTTCTCATGATATACAAAGCTAAAATTCGTTCCCACCTGGATTACGGATGCCTGGCTTTCGGTGATATGGCCAAGAGCAACTGAAAAAAACTTAAGACTGTCCAGTAAAAAGCCCTTTGTGTATGTTTAGGTGCTTTTACTAGCACTCCAGTGTCTGCCCTTCTGGTGGAAATAGGTGAGATGCCCTTGTCCCTTCGCTGGTAGATGCTGAGAATGAAATACTGGGCTACATCCATTTCTTCTGAGGACAGCCATCCTGGCAAATCCTTATTTGAAAATTGTTGGGAATACCTGAAGTTCGACAACAACTCTGCTTCCTTGCCTCTTGGCCTGGCCTGTATCAAGTTAGCCAAGGAAATGAAGCTGGACTCCCTTCCAGTCAGCCCCTAACATAAAGTCCCCATTTGGCCCCCCTGGACACTCGAACCCCTTCATCTCCGCTTGGATCTCTGGGGAAAAATGGATTCAGTTAATCCTGTGGTAAAGCGCAACCTGGCTATCGAGTTTATAAATACAAGTTGGAGTCAATCTCTGCAAATATATGCAGATGGGTCCCAAGAACCCTCTCACGGAAGGACAGCGGCAGCGATAGGTATCCCCGATGTCCGTGTGATCAGGGCTTTTCGGTTAACCGATCATCTTTCAGTTTTCTCGACGGAACTATTTGCAATCGTCCTAGCTATGGAATGGATAATCGAGTTCAATCCACTTCGTGCAGTTGTCCTTTCGGACTCACTTTCGGCATTAAAGGCGCTGGAATCCTTACAGGGTGGCTGCAGGTATGACTTGGTCCTCGAAGCTTGGCATTTGCATAACATCATGAACTGGAGGGGTCTGGTGGTGGATTTGTGCTGGATCCCTGCTCATGTGGGCATCGGGGGGAATGAGGCCAGTGACCTTGCGGAAAAGCATGCCCTCAGAATGGACAATGTCACCCAAATCCCCTTGGGACCTTCAGAAATCATTAGTCTGGTCAAGGACTGTATTGTGCGAAACTGGCAATGTCAGTGAGACTCCTGCACAAAGGGGAGATTTTTTCACAAGGTGCAGTCGGAGGTGGTTCCGCTTGTTACGCTCCCCAGGCTCTCCCGGAGGGACCAGGTAGTGCTTTGTAGAATAAGACTCGGGCACTGTCGCTTTAATGCATACCTCCATAGAATTGGATGTCACCCAACAGGGTTCTGTGATGTGTGCAGAAAACCTGAAGATTTAAACCACTTATTTCTAAATTGCCCTCTCTATGGGGAATCGAGGCAGCGTCTCATACGGCATATAAGAGTTATGGGGATAAGGGTGTTGGACCTGTTGGTGATGCTGCGGCGGATGAACTGGAAGCACCCTCAACTCTGTGAGGCGGTATTAAAATTCCTGAAGGAATGTGGGAGACATATTTAAAATGTATCTGCCTTTGAAGGGTGTGGTGAATTGAAGGTCGTGACGCGCGATCACATGTCGCGCGGCTCGTGCACGGGATAGATAAAGCCAAGATTCCGCTCGGTCGGGGGGATTGTCCCTGGGGCATTGTCATTTATGGCGGCGGTCCACTTGGTGCTCGTTGAATGGTGAGAATTGAGAGTATACCGGACTCCGTGCTTATGCTGATTTATTTTGCGGTGATCTACTGCACATGTATACATTGCTACATATGTACTCCTAGCTGCACCTGTATCCCCTGATGTGCCCGTAGAAGCGGCTTCAATCAAGTGGAATAAAGCCTACACTCTGAAGGTTTTTCTCTCGCTTTCATTTAAATTTATTCCACTTGATTCCCTCGGCTCTCTCAACCAACGATGGACAAGATCTACAAACCGGAGAGGTTCGACGCAGACCCAAACGCGACTGACTCGGAAATGAAATGGTCGCATTGGTTCCGTTCCTTCTCACACTATCTAACCATCATCGAAGAGGGAGCCGACAAATTGGCCGCCCTTGTGAATCATGTCTCGCCCAGTGTATTCAGGCTCTTCTCGGAGTGTGACACCTACGATGAAGCGATCGACGTGCTGCGGGCGCTCTACGTGAAGCGCAAGAACGAGGTGTACATACAACATCTTCTCAACACACGCAAGCAAGCAGCCGGGGAGACAATCGATCAGTTCCTGCAAGCTCTGAGGCAGTTGGGAAAAGACTGCAGTTTCCGGGCCGTAACCGCTGAGGAACACCGAGATGAAGCGACCAGAGAAGCGTTCATCCAAGGGCTCAGGTCAGCCCCCATACGGCAACGCTTACTGGAGAAAGCGCAACCCACTCTTGAAAAGGTAGCCGACCAGGCTCGAGCAATGGATACGGCACAGCAGCAATCTGAGTCATATGGGACACCGATGCTGCTCATGAACGCCGCTACGGTGGAAACTCAAGGAACCCCTCAGGGCACCCCTGACACAGAGGATGGAGAAAAACCCGAGGAATCGGATACCCAGACCTCGTCAAACTCCTCAGCAACTACTTTGGTTGGTAAATGCTTCGTTTGTGGGTATAAAAGACACCTCCGCAACAAATTCCCCGCCAGAGATGCCACATGCATGAATTGTGACAAGAAAGGGCATTATGCCAGGGTATGCAAATCTACTCGAAGGAGAAATAAACCCACTTCTGCGGCTCTCTACTCACAAAAGAAACTAACTGCAGCCTCACCGGGGAATCTATCCAAGGTTATCATCAATGTGCGAATTAACGGGCATATGGCTGAGGCTCTGATTGATACCGGTAGCTCTGAAAGTTTCGTCAACAGCTCGTTTGTGAAGGGCAGGAAATGGAAGATCCACCCGACAGACAATACGGTATGCATGGCCGCCACATCACTACAGTCCCGCGTACAAGGGTACTGCAATGTTGAATTGGACGTAAAAGGGTACACGCATTGGGATGTAAGGGTACTGGTGCTTCGTGATTTATGCGCAGACGTAATTCTGGGTAATAATGTCCTCAAGCAGCACACGAGCGTCAAAATACCCTTTGGAGGAAGCAAACCTCGTCTAATTCTAAATGCTCTGACCACCGCAGAGGTATCGTGCCCCCTGCTGTTTGCTAACTTGTCGCCGGACTGTAAACCGATAGCGATCAAATCGCGACGATATACCACTGCTGATATGAACTTCATCACTTCTGAGACCAAGCGATTACTGGAAGAAGGTATTATAGAACCGAGCGATTCGCCATGGCGCGCGCAGGTGTTGGTCACCGCCAATCAGAACCATAAGAAACGAATGGTTGTCGATTACTCTCAAACTGTCAATCGCTTCACCCAACTCAATGCCTACCCTTTGCCGCGCATAGACGAGATGGTCGAACGCGTGGCCAATTATAAAATTTTCAGCACCATCGATTTGCGAAGCGCCTATCATCGAATTCCCATCCGAGAGGAAGACAAACCTTACACCGCGTTCCAGGCAGGTAGACGCCTCTATCAATTCAGGAGGATTCCGTTCGGTGTCACGAATGGATTAGCTTGCTTCCAACAAGTTATGGACGACATCATCTCGGATGAAAACCTCAAAGACACTTTTGTTTACGTGGACAATGTCACGGTGTGCGGTAAGGATCGGGGGGAACATGATATGAATCTGGACAGATTCTTGAGCATTGCTAGAAAATATAATCTGACCCTCAACTACGAGAAATGCGTATTCTCGGCAAGGTCAATTGACCTTCTCGGCTACACAATAGCCGACGGCACGATAAAGCCCGATCCTGAACGATTGCGCCCACTTCGTGAGCTACCCCCACCTCAGGACCTGCAGACAATGCGCCGGGTGATAGGCATGTTTGCTTACTACGTGAGATGGATCTCCCAATACTCTGAGAAAATACATCCCCTAGTGCATTGCAAAAACTTCCCACCAGATGCCGCTGTTGTAAAAGCTTTCCACAGCCTCAAAGATGATATCAGTAATTCTGCGTATTATCGATCGACAGCTCGGTGCCGTTCGTGGTGGAAACGGACACTTCTGATCACGCGATAGCCGCGACGCTCAATCAGTCCGGACGACCCGTCGCGTTCTTCTCGAGAACTCTCTCTGGAAGCGAGCAGAGACACTCGGCAATAGAGAAGGAAGCGTACGCTATTGTCAAAGCCCTACGTAAATGGAGACACTATTTACTGGGAAACCACTTCACACTCGTCACGGACCAACGATCCGTTGCATCCATGTTTGATGGGAAAAATAACGGGAAAATTAAGAATGAAAAAATTATGAGATGGCGGATAGACCTAGCCTGCTATAATTACGACATTGTTTACCGGCCCAGGAGGGAAAACCCTGCTGCAGATACCTTCTCTCGGGTCTACTGTTCGGCGACAATCAGTCGGGCTTTGCAAGACCTCCATGTGTCTCTGTGCCACCCGGGGGTAACCAGAATGGTTCGTGCATTTCGTGCGCAGACAAAACCTTCCCTATTCTATCGAAGATATTAAACAAATGAATGCTTCTTGCCCTGTTTGTGCTGAACTAAAACCCAGATTCTATGGCGCGGCTTCTGGCAGGTTGATCAAGGCCACTTCACCCTTCGAGAGAGTAAATATCGACTTCAAAGGGCCCCTGCCGACCGAGACAGACAACAGATACATATTCACTGTTGTTGATGAATACTCAAGGTTCCCTTTCGCATTTCCGTGCTCGGATATGACCTCGGGCACTGTCGTGAAATGTCTGTCTGACCTCTTCGCTATGTTTGGGAAACCTTCGTACATACATTCAGACAGAGGGCCGTGTTTCATGTCGGCCGGGCTAAAACAGTTCCTATTTGAGCACGGCATAGCAACTAGTCGAACGACGGGTTACAACCCACAGGGTAATGGGCAGGTGGAACGGTATAACGGAGTCATTTGGAAAGCCGTAACTCTGGCGCTGAAATCGAGAGGACTGGGGCCCGAGCAGTGGGAGGTTACCCTTCTCGACGCTCTGAATTCCATACGCTCTTTGCTCTGTACGTCCACCAATGCAACTCCTCACGAACGAATGTTTACTCACCAGCGACGTTATGTTGACGGCCAATCGGTGCCCAACTGGCTAACCCATCCCGGAACAGTGTTCATGAAACGCCCGGTACGACAAAGCAAGTATGAACCAATGGTGGAGGAGGTCGAACTCATCGATGCTAATCCTGAGTATGCTCATGTTAGACTTCCTGATGGCAGGGAGACCACTGTGTCGGTTCGCCATTTGGCTCCCTCAGGTACTCCTCCCGCAGGTACACCACCATCTGGCACTCCTCCCTCTGACATCCCCTCCCCAGGTGTTCCCCCCCAGGAACTCCACCCGGGAACGGTGGCGACGGAGCTGCCGCGTTCCACCCGAGAGCGATCGAGGAGTCATCCCCGGCACGAGTCGAGGCTCACCAAGAGGATCGGAAGCCTCCCTCAAGTGAAACCGCCATTTACTCCTGGAGAGGTCGACGGATAAAACCCCCTCGCTGACTCGATCTGTAAAGGGGATTATCAGCATCCTCGATGCTCATGCTCCTATATGCTCATTATATCATATATCGATGCTCATTACCATGCTCCTACAACTCAAAATAATCCTCACTGCTTGGAATGTATGCTTCTGTAGTTTAAATAGTTCGCGCTGCTTGAAATGTATACTCCTCCAGCGCTGAAGTAATCATGGTGCGTTAGTTGGGCCTCTAGTTACATTTTAAAGACGGGGAGAATGTGGTGAATTGAAGGTCATGACGCGTGATCACATGTCGCGCGGCTCGTGCACGGGATAGATAAAACCGAGATTCCGCGCGGTTGGGGGGATTGTCCCTGGGGTATTATCATTTACGGTGGCGGTTCACTTGGTGCTCGTTGAATGGTGAGAATTGAGAGTATATCGGACTCCGTGCTTATGCTGATTTATATTGCGGTGATCTACTGCACATGTATACATTGCTACATATGTACTCCTAGCTGCACCTGTATCCCCTGATGTGCCCGTAGAAGCGGCTTCAATCAAGTGGAATAAAGCCTACACTCTGAAGGTTCTTCTCTCGTTTTCATTTCAAAGGGTTATGGCTGTAGGCGAGTTTGATCAGATTCTGGTGCGTGGTGTGGATAGAGGCTCCTGGCTCTGACAGCGCCATTAAACCCTCAACAACAAAAAAAATAATAAAAGAAAAAGGTAAATTACACCGCTAGGGACTGCATCGTCATGGCTTACAAACATCGGTTCATAAGGAACTGCTGGCTTTGCAAGCGATTTGCGATGTATGAGGTGGGTGGGTGGTTTAAAGCCTGCGTACGGCCTGCGTACAGGGGTGGGTGGTTTAAAGGCCGCGTACGGCCTGCGAATAGGGGTGGGTGGTTTAAAGCCTGCGTACGGCCTGCGTACAGGGGTGGGTGGTTTAAAGGCCGCGTACGGCCTGCGAATAGGGGTGGGTGGTTTAAAGCCTGCGTACAGGGGTGGGTGGTTTACAGTCCGCGTACAGCCTGCGTACAGTGGTGGGTGGGTGGTACAACGGCTGCATACATACTTGATGAAAGTGGTGTCAGACTACATGAAAGCGTTTCGGAAGATGAAGGTGAGCCTGTCGTCATCGCGAGGGGGAAAAATATCCCCGTTCACAGGAACATTTTCGACGTGATGTTGAATCCGTGGGCGTCAATAATTGTTCCATATTACTGTATTACCGTAGTTAATAATTACTGATGCATTTGAGATAAATCTACAGTTCGTTGTAATCTTCAAGTATTGTGATGTGATATGAGATGCATATGGGCGTGGGTGGGTGGTCACTTGCCTGCACACAGAGGGGGTGGGTGGGTGGTCACTTGCCTGCACACAGAGGGGGTGGGTGGGTGGTCACTTGCCTGCTCACAGAGGTGGTGGGTGGGTGGTCACTAGCCTACATACAGAGGGGGTGGGTGGGTGGTCACTTGCCTGCACACAGAGGGGGTGGGTGGGTGGTCACTTGCCTGCACACAGAGGGGGTGGGTGGGTGGTCACTTGCCTGCACACAGAGTGGGTGGGTGTGTGATCACTTGCCTGCTCACAGAGGGGGTGGGTGGGTGGTCACTAGCCTACATACAGAGGGGTGGGTGGTCACTTGCCTGCACACAGAGGGGGTGGGTGGGTGGTCACTAGCCTGCATACAGAGGGGGTGGGTGGGTGGTCACTCGCCTGCATACAGAGGGGGTGGGTGGGTGGTCACTAGCCTGCATACAGAGGGGGTGGGTGGGTGGTCACTCGCCTGCATACAAAGGGGGGTGGGTGGTTTTGAAACCCGGAAGTAAAGCGTACGTACTTTATGAACTGCCCTATTCCAGTCTGGCACAGAGTTACTTTCAACCTCTGGCAGAGATGACCGGCACTCCCACTCGGGGGTTTTTTAAAGTCAATTTCAATCCTGTCTTCACTTTTGGTAACGGTTAAGTATGCTTAATACTCGGTTGTCGAAATTCTGGTAAAAATCGGATGTTTTATGAGATTTATGTCAGGTGTCGTATCTGAGGATGAACTGAAGATTATGAGGGGATTGTAACACAAGGCATTACGCCTCGTTTTAAAGTCACTTTCAATCCTCTTCACTTTTGGGAATGGTTAAGTATGCTTCACACTCGGTTGTCGAAATTCTGGTAAAAATCGGATGTTTTATGAGAGATTTGGTACAGAATCATCGTATAAACTTGTGGTTTGCGTCGCTACCTTCTCTAGAGACAGCTTTTATTAGACAAGGTCAGAGGTCAAGTTGACGATTTCGTAAGTACCAGTCTATGACTGCTTGTTTGTGTGTTGGCGATGAGGGGTTCGCAGCATGACTGCTTTCCATTGAAAATAATTCAAAGTATGCTCTTTCTCACTAAATTGTTTACCTATGTACAGTACTTGGTACTATTCATTACATTGTATTGAAAAAGGTGAGAACCAGAGTTCCTTTGTGCAGGAGGGGGTCAGGAAGGCCATAATGCCTGGGCAACATCCACACCCTTCAGACCCAACACGATCACCCAATCTACAAACACACATTCTCCATGATACCAACTCCACCCACACCAAAAACCAAATCAAACCCAAAATCCACTTAATAGGCAGAGTGAAGGCCAACGGTGGGGGAAAGGCAGGGTCGTTGTCGATCCCAGGCGAAAAGGCACATCAGAGACAGGACATCTCCATAAACGACTGCTCAGATTTTCTGAAAAACCCTTTCTTCCTTTTTGCAGAAGACTTCACAATTAATTGTATAGTACCTCCAATCCAACTGACAGTAAGAAAGCAACTGTGCCATGCTCTGGTGATCTGGAATAATTTAGATGCTGGTCGAATAAGTGGAACATTTTTCAATCTTGGCGAATGTCACATTCAAACTGTCGCTCCAGAAAGATCATCAAATTAACCCAATTACAGTTGCTATTTATACGGTCAGCCACTGGAAGAAGTTCAATCCCTTGTACTTATCGGCCCCCGCCTTCAGCCATTACTTCTGTGTAATCATATCACAAAGCAGGCTTCCAAAACCAGCCACTGAGTCTTCAATGTTTTCAAGTCATTTGTGAAAAATCAGAACTACTTACAGCCTACACAAGGCCTTTGTCCATAGTTCAATGGAGTAAAGCCCTCCATTATGGGGAGGCACCGCAGCATCACAATTGTCTCTCCTGGATGGAATCTGTGGAATCTCGACCCACCAACATTCTTGGCATCTCCCATGATGAGGGTGAAGCACAAGGCATGTTGCTCTCACATTGCGGGCAGATAGGTGGCCTCTTTGGTTTTTACCTTCTCTCCTCCAGTCTCACTCTCTCTGATAAAAAGAAAGATACATTTTATCTTCTATGGTGAGATTCCCACACTTGTCAATCTAACTGTCCTCATGCAGAGGTATTTTGATTGCTTTGTTGCAAATGTCTCCATTACCTTCTTGCAAGGAATACCCTTGTAACTGGAGCTGTCTATCATAGAAATGTCACGTATTATGTGGCTGGGGTGGTGGTTGTTTGACCCACACTTCTTTCCACCCCTTTGTATGAAACAAACACGAGAGGTGTGGTTCAAAATTTGCACCATCATTGCATGCATTCTATGTAGATAGCCCCTCTGCATAAGGATGGACTTCATGACATGACATACACAGTCATTAATAACATCTGTATGAATAAACTCGGTTGTTCTCCACGAAATTCTGGCCTGCATACACATCAGAAAGATAATTTAATTTACAGATCGACAGTATGCAGTTCAAAAGCGAGTTCACCACCAACGTGCTGTCCAGCTTGCTTGCCTTCAATGATTGGAGCAATTAGAGCTGAGCAAGAAATGGCAAGAAAATTATGTTTTACTTCCATAACTTCAAATTCACATGACGTGCTCCAAATGGTCTGTTAGAGAAAAACAGCCGAAGGATGAAATGAGAATCAGAATGGCGTGGGTGGAAAAAGCACGAGCATGACCATCGTTTTCTCGGAGGAATACAGCAGAATGCCATGGAAATTTAAACTGAACTGTATTTTTAGCAGAAAATGTTTTAGACAAACCTATATTGATGAGACTGTATGAGCTATGACCAAGGAACAAATGTAGGTCTCATGAAGGAGTTTGTTCCTGAAGTTTTTATAATGTCTTCCTCTTGTTCTAGTCTATGCCCATGCTATTAATTTTGAAAGCTCTTTTAATAATGAGAGAATGATAATCATAAAACCAACAAACAGTAGGAATCAATAAATTACTATTCCCACTATTTTACAAGGATATGAACTGCGCCGGAGACCCAATGAGACAACACAGAACACACACTGAATTATGGCCGCAAGACTGGACCAACAACGGGATGCGTCAAGATGGATGAGTTTACAAATTAATGAATAAACCTTCAAGTCAGGGAAGTAGAAAATAAATGGAACGTAATGGGAGAAGATGGTGAGAAAAGGCAAAGTCAGAAACACCAACTCGTACTGAGCATAGCCGGCTCGTGTATGATGACAAATGTAGCTTATTCTCTCTGTATTCTCCACCACAGTTGGTTACAACTAGGAGTCCAACTGTGGCACCCAACCTCCCTGTACTGCCCAGCTCCTTCTTCTGACCATCCATAGGTCTTCACTGCTTTTCACACCTGCAGCGTTCATCGTTTCGGCCGAAGTCACATTTGGCACAGCGGCCGTGGGGTCTACAAAATCTACGGCCACTAGCAATTATAGGGCGGCTGCAGTATCTCAACGGTCACACAATGTAGCAGTCACATATGTTTTTATTTTTCGGGGAGCCGCATGGCGTATTTAGAAATTGTGGAGACCGAAAACGTGGGGGTGCTGTACGGTCTTTGATTTGATGTCGCACGGTGACCTTAGGGCATCCCTGCGGCGGCCAGAAAATTTTCAAGGCAGACGCAAGGTAGCCTCAAGGTGCCCGCAAGGCGACCTCAGGGGAGCCCTAAGGCGAACGTGTGGGTATATATACCAGTTCTTTTTTTTACTGAAATAAAAATATAACAGTTCGGAATATACCAGTATATATAACTGAATATACTATAACTATAATATATATAACTGAATATACCAGTTCGGAGTATAGGCAAACATCTATACTCCGATCTCTAGCGGTAGCACACAGTGGACGCACGGTCGATGCAGAATGCCATGGAGGCCGTGCATAGGATGCACTGCGGGCTGAGGGGAACCATGCATCGACCCTGCGTTGCCCACAGGTCGTCACACAGACCACAAGGCCACCGTATGTTGAACACAGGGACGCCTTAGGACTACCCTATGGCGACCGTGGAAATAGTGCGGCCGCCGTAATTTTTTTATGGGTTGGCAAAATTCATTTTTCATTGATAAGAGCCGACGGCAGCCGCACGAATAACGCAAGCCCACCGTACGCCCTACGTACGGTCGACGTGGAACACATCTACGTCACAGCTTGGCTTGTCGAATTGTTACGGCCAACGTAGAAATGAAAAAAGTTATAACTCCGCGCTCTAATTCCACGGCGACCCCTACGGTCTGTAAAAGATAGCCATATGGCGTCGGGCCACCCGAGGCCACCTCAGAAACTCTGCGGCTGCCGCACGTTTCTGTCAATTCAATGGGGGGGGGGAGGGGTACGGCCGCCGCACGTTTCTGTCAATTCAAGGGGGGGTACGGCCGCCGTATCATAGCGGTAGAGCAAATGTGACTTAGGCCTTAATATCTTGCTCACAAGGTGAAGTCTATTTTCCCCACTACGGCACATTCATGTGCCCTGTGCAAGTTGTCAGTTAAAAGGTCGGTGTTATGGTAATTTAAGCATGAGTAAATGCCGGAAAATGAACGATTAAGATGGACTGTTACATGTTATAAATTTGCTGTGGCACACATCGTTAAATTGTAATTAAAACTGCTTGATGTAATGATATAATTTTGCCTGTGGATGGCAGTATTGTACTGTAAACTACCTGGTGAAATTCGTGAAGGTGCTGGAACGTTCCCAGATGAAACTTCCAGTGGGGAAACGAATCACATTTGCTGGAATCCATGGGATTGTTCTATGATACTATATAAACCTGCGAGAGGGAGATGTAGAGAGACGGGTGATATATGACAAGCTGTGTGTTTCCATCATCCCTGTGCTCGATTTAACTCTGAGTGAATGAGGTGTTAATGTCCAGAGCAGTTCTTATCAACACGTGGAGCCAATTATAATCAGGTTGATTAAAACTGAGAAAGATTGTGTATCAAGAAATAATTCCTTTGAGCTCTTGAAATCATCCTGGACAGGCCACCGTACGGGAGAGATTATCGGGAAGGGAATTGAAGGATCGACAGCCCCAAAGGAAGAGGTGAACACACTTGAGTTGTGCCAGCAGGACTAGGACACTGGGCGGCAAAAATAACTCAACACGGGAATTGGAGTTCGACATTGTGTGTGTTGGTGAACTTCATCATTTGACTTTGAATAAGGTTATTTGAAACGAGCAAATACAACCCGTCACTTCACTGATGGGGACAATAAGGGGAGGGGAAAGAAAGAGGGAGGGGAGGCAGGTGGAAGGTGAGAGGGGTCAGGTCAGGTCAGGTATGGGAGCATGCGCCGGAGCAGCGCGTCGCTGCATCCACTTTTCGCCGGTACGCCAGGGGCCTCCATCTGCCATTCCCAAGGCAGATGCATGGTCCATCCCTATCTCCTTGAGATGTTGATTAATCTGCTGCAACCACGAGGCACGGGGTTGACCCATTGGCCTCTTCCACTCACGAGGCATCCTCACTGAGAGAATCTGGTGAGCAGGATCAGCCTCAGGAAAACGAGCCACATGTCCACACAGCCACAGCTGATGCTCCTGGACTATGCAGGTAACAAATCTTATTTGAGTCTCACTCAACAACCACTCTTTGGACACAAAGTCCGACCAGCAATAGTCAAGGATTCTCCAAAGAGACCTACTGCCAAAGGAATTAAGTCTACATCTCAGATCCCTGGTCAGAGTCCAAGTCTCACGTGCAAGTCTGGGAGCACCAAGGACCTGAAGACTCGGATTTTCGTCCTTCCGCACAGGTACCGGCCGTGCCACACCCCATTATCCAGTGAATCCATGACTCCCGAGGCCCAACCCAGACGTCTGTTGACCTCTGACTCACAGGCAGCAGAGACATGAATATCACTGCCAAGGTAAGTTAATCTCTCTGTACCTGTTTGTGGCGAGGATGTTGAGGTCACAAACAGGATAGCAGCATCCAAGATGTCGCTGAAAGCCTGGATCTTAGTTTTGACCCAGGAAACCCGTAATCCCATCGGCTCCGACTCCTCATTCAGCACCTCGAGGGCCCCCAAAAGGATATCCAGAGTCTCCCCAAAGATGACTGCATCGTCTGCGAAATCAAGGTCAGAGATGTTGGCATTCCCAAACGATGCACCACAACTTGATCTCTCCGACATCCTCCCCATAATTCAGTCCATACAAGTGCTGAAAAGTGTGGGGGCCAGCACACACCCCTGACAAACTCCAGTAATAACTGGAAATAAGTCAGACATGGTACCACCACATCTCACAGCACTCTCAGTATCAGAGTATAGTTCAGACATCAGATTGATCACTTTTGGTCACACTCCACAAAGACCAAGAATCCTCCAGAGGACATCCCGATTCACTGAATCAAACGCGTTACAGAGATCAACAGAAGCTGCAAGCAGCCCCTGCCAAAACTCTTGTCTGCGTTTGGTGAGGACCTGAAGAGCAAGGATACAATCAATCATTGACCTCTTTGGTGTAAAGCCTGACTGCTCTGGGTGCTGGTGCTCAAGCATATGGTGCTGAACTCGATCAAGAATTATCCGAGCAAAAACCTTGCCTGGCACTGAGAGCAGCGTCACCCCTCGGTAGTTGATGCAGTCTTGGCGATCAATCTTCCCTTTCTAGAGGGGGACAACAAGGCCCCTCTTCCAATCAGTTGGGATGATGCCTGTGTTCCAGGCAGAGCACAGAACTGCATGCAACAACACGAGAACAGCATTTCCACCAGCCTTGAGAAGTTCAGCATGGATGCCACAAACCCCATGAGCTTTATCCCATTTCACCTGGTTCACCACAGTCTGTATTCCCACAAATTAAGGTGGACCACAGTTGATTGGAGGGTCAGCAATAGGGATAGTAACACCCCTGACATCCAACTCAATAGCTGGTGTATCCGCCTGGTACAGCCTCTCAAAGTAACCGGCCCAGCGGGCCTTCACTTCGGACTCCTCTGTCAAGAGCTCACCACCCTCTTCTCTTACTACAGTACACCAAGGGATGGGCTTGGAGGAACGCAATGTGCACATTCCCCTGTAAGCCGGATGAGAATCATTTGACCACAGGTGATGCTCTACCCCCTCACATATTCCTTGCACATATGCCTCCTTATCTACCCTTAGGGCACGTACAGTTTAACGCCTCAGCTCCATGAACAGCTCAATTCTGCCATTGGTATCCAGTGTCTCTTGAGAGACAAAATTCTTCCTCGTCCAACGGTGAAGTCCAAGACATCCACCGGCAACATCTAGGACAGTGGTCTTGAAGGCACTCCACCATTCTTAAGGATCCCCTAAAGCCCACAGACCCCCAAATCCCCACTCAGCCTGTTTGCAAACTCCTCAGATAGCCTCTCATCCTTGAGCTTGCCAACATCCAGCCTTGGCTGCGATGCTGCGAAATCACAGAACCATCAAAAAGCATCCACAAATGAAAATATAAATAAATAAATAAATAAAAATAGAAAAATCAAATGCAGGTGAGCGACTCCAGAGAATGGGGAAGCACGGTTCGTTATTACTTACAATGTGTAAGCACACCTCACAAGTATATAAAGGAGAGGAGGAGATTGGGACCATACAGTACTCTGGACAGAGTGTTGGTGCTGCTTAAGCAGTCCCCTGGGTTATTGGGCACAATCCTGGACGGGTCGCCACTCCGACACAGTAAACCAGCATGCTGGCACTCATTTTTACCGACCTCGGAAGGATGACAGGTTAAGGTAACCCCACCTGGTATTAATTCAATAGCTGAGCAGCATTTGAACTCACGACCCTAGGATCCAAAGCCCACCACCCTAACCATTAAGCCAACACCAGCTGTATATATATATATATATATATATATATATATATATATATATATATATATATATATATATATATATATATATATATATATATATATATATATATATATATATATATATATATATATATATATATATATATATATATATATATATATATATATATACATATATATATACATATATATATATATATATATATATATATATATATATATATATATATATATTGTTACGTTTGAGGGGGGGTATGCATTCAAAGGGTAATTAGGATGTTTAATTAGGTATGCCATGCTGTTCGAGTTTACCAGGATCTCGATGTAATAAGTAGCAATTCAGTGGTGATAAGTTGTCTAGTAAATGTTCATTTCTTCAAGGGGGGAGATGATAATTGTCACGTAATTAGATAGGGACACGGGATAGGGTAAGTGTGTCTGCGTAAACCCCTTTTTGGTATTCTCTGGAGACTGGCCGTGACGTCACAGGACAGTGCAGCGGATGGCTCCGCCCCGTGATCACGATTGGCAGAAGGCGACGGCGGTGGGCCAATAAACGGCTCGATTGGAAGTGACGAGGACAGAAGGATAAAAAGGTTCTGTTTGGGATCGAAAAGGAAGAGGAAGAAGATTACAACCAGAACGATCGTGTTTTTTTGGTGTGGTTCCCTATGGCGGCAGAGAGCGTCCTTGTTGTTGTGATGAATCGATCGTGTTCTGGATCGTGTCTTGGAGCCTTGCTGAGCCTCGTGCCTCACCTTGGTTGGCTCTGGGGTTCTGCTGACTCGGAGTACGGGGTCGAACGGCGGGCGGACCTGCCTCCCTCTCCTGCTCGCAAGTTGGCGCCAGAACTGGTTCCCTGGCGGCTGTGAGCGGACCTGGGCCAAGACCAGGAGGTCGACAGCACCACGGTTTCTCCTGCCCCCCTGACGAGAGCAAGGCCAGCTCGTCCGACGCCGATCCAGGGACAGTTGCGTTCACACCACGGTCCAGCCTGCCCACCAGAAATAGCTACGTTGTGTGTGTGTGTGTGTGTGTGTGTGTGTGTGTGTGTGTGTGTGTGTGTGTGTGTGTGTGTGTGTGTGTGTGTGTGTGTGTGTGTGTGTGTGTGTGTGTGTGTGTGTGTGTGTGTGTGTGTGTGTGCGCGCGCGCGCTTGGCGCCTAAGAGGGATTGAGAACTGTATATTCATTGGAATTGTCTGTGTTTTTCCCCACGCCCGATCCCACACCATCCCGTCGAATCGCCCCGGATCCCTCTTCTTGCCGAGTCTTGTTATTACTGGTGATAACAAAAACAAATAAACATCATCAACTCAGTGAAAAGCGACTCGTGCCACCTTCCTCGTCCCGTTTGCGGTAGGGCGATTGAAACCGCCGTCTTTGGGTTATATAAAAATAAACCGCCTCCATCGTTTCGGCTCATTCTACGTTAGCGGGACTGTTCAAGTCCCGTGGACGTCACATTGGTGTCAGGAGTGGGATGTTCGAACCCCTCTAAATTATATACCAGGATTAAAATCTCGCCACGAATTGGAATATAAAATTACTACAGAAAAGCGCGCGAGCGCGGGAAAATTTTGGCGGGATTTTTCAAATTTAAATTAATTGGCGGCAAACGGGACTTCTGCACCATGGCGGATGTGCAGATGTTTGAGGAGGAAGGCCACGTGTCTGGCAGCGAGTCGGGTGAAGAGGGGAGAGACGGGGTTAGGGTTGGAACCTCCCCCATTCCGAGCATGGACCGTGCTTCATCGCCCGTAACGGGGCCGGCAGCGCCGGAAACCGGCACGATGACGATCTGGACAATGTTGGAACGTTTAATGAGTGCAATTACATCACAGGGGGCAAAAATGACGGCACAGGGGGCACAAATGGCAGAAATGACGGCACAAATGGAAAATCAATTCGTGACACAGAGGGCAGAAATGACGGCACAAATGGAAAATCAATTCGTGACACAGAGGGCAGAAATGACGGCACAAATGGCAAAAATGACGGCACAGGGGGCAGAAATGACAGATCAATTGGGGGTAATGGGGGTACAGTTGGGTGCACGGATTGATTTAATGAGGGATGAATTGGGGGAAAAGATGGAGAAAATGAAAACTGAGATGCAGGAGTGTGTGGATGTTAAATTGGGAGAAATACAAAGTAAATTCGAGGATAGATTGGAGGAAACAAAGGTAGAAATTACATTGGAGGGGGAAAATATACGGAAAAAATTGGTAGATAAAATTGATGCAACGAACATTCGGGTTGATAAAGTGGATGAAAGCCTGGAACGTCATCGTGCCTGTGTGGATGCTCATATGCAGCTGCAAGTTGAAGAGTGAGGAAGCAAGGGATGAATTTGGCGGAGGAGGTAAAAGAATTGGAGGCTCGTTTGGACGAACAAGATAAAATTATGAGCCAAGATGAAGTCTTGGATAAAGGCCTGGTTGAGCCGTCTTTTGTAAGTAGAGTGTCCGGGTTGGTTGGGGAGCAGCTGCAAACTCACGACGGAGCCTTGGAGGAGGTTGTGCGGGCCCAGAAGATCCTGCGGGAAGAGGTGAATCGGTCCATTCAACGTTTGGAACAGGAGGCAAAATTGACCCATGAGACCCTCACCACAAAACATCTTTGGCCACAGTGGGCTCCGAAATTGGATACGCAGCCACAAGGGTGTTTGATCCCTGGGCTGGATTCGGACAAGGGAGAAACTGAGAAGCGGGCCACCGTAAAAGTGATCCGCCTGGTAAATTTCGACGGGTCAGGGAGCGTTGAAGCTTTTCTGATGCAATTTGAGTGCATTTCCCGACTAAACGGGTGGAATGAGCAGGAACGTACAGGGAATTTGGTGGCAACGTTGCGGGGACCAGCCGCAAATGTGTTAAACGTGATCGCGGAGGGGATGTTGACCAGCTCCCACATTTGCGAGGCGTTGAGCCATCGGTTTGGGTTCGCGGCAAACTGTGATCTGGTGCGGGCCCAGCTCCAGCACCGCAGATTAAAGCCGGGTGAGACAGTACAGGAGCTGGCACATGACATTTACCAATCAGTCAGGATCGCGTATCGGGACCTTACAGTGGAGGCATGGGACAGACTGGCACTCGAGAAATTTTTAGCTGCTCTCCCTGACCCTGAGGTCCGAGCGCTAGTGGAGTTACAGGATCCACCCACCGTTCACCGAGCGGCCGAGTGCGCAGCCAGGCTGGCCTCGTGGAGGCGGCCGGGTCGGGTGCCCGAGAGGCCATCGGTGACGGTCCGACAGGCGTAGATCCAGAATCAAGGAGAGGGGCTGGGAGAAATTGGCATTACTCAAATGTTTCAGGAAATTTGCCAGAAACTGTCGAGTTTGATAAAGGGTAATCCGGTAGTTAGTGCGCCAAAGCGGCGGGGTCCAGCCCAGCCAATAGAGCAATTCGATTTTGGCCGAGGGGGTCCGGAACCGGAAGAGACATTTCACCGATACTCACGGGGGCCTTTTATGGGGAGTTGTTTCCGGTGCGGGCGAAGAGGACACATGCAACGATATTGCCGGTACCCGGCGATGGAGAGACCCTCCAATAGACTTTCAAGCCCGGAGAGGATGAATCCTCCTGCTGAACCGCCAGG
The DNA here is from genome assembly GCF_056783735.1 of Eptatretus burgeri. Lineage (NCBI taxonomy): Eukaryota > Metazoa > Chordata > Myxini > Myxiniformes > Myxinidae > Eptatretus > Eptatretus burgeri. The sequence goes on from NC_140964.1 coordinate 24,501,609, forward strand.
TCTATCCAAGATGCCCTTTCATAGGTCGGGTCCGGAGATCACTGTCGGGGGTCCGGGAGACTAGATCGGGCTGAGCATATACGGCCATGCTCGGCTGCTGAGATTGTGGCGAAGTGCCCTCCTTTGGTGAAAAAAGTGAATTGTGGGAAAATTGGCATGGGTTTGTAAGTTCTGCTGGATTTTAGAGTGACAATCGGGACAGTGGGTAATTGGAAACAAAGCGGGCACAAGTGGCTGTCCAATGGCTGGTGCGTGGATCGGGTGAGAAGTGCTGTGTGAGTTGTTTTAAGTGAAGAAGTGAAATGTATGGTGCACACATTGTTTTTTTATTGGGAATGGTGTGGTAACAGGGAAGGTCATGGTCGGTGAAGTGTTAGAAATGCAGGTGTTAGGCCGATGGGGTGGGAGAGTCATGTGGGTTTTGTGGGTGGGGATGATGTGCTTGTCCACAGGGATTGCTGAAACTCACGGTGAGCGGGAATTGCGACCCCCTTCAAGGAGATTCACCACCTGGTGGCTAATGGTGACAGTGTCTGGAGGCAACTGGGAGAGGGTCTGGTTGGGCGACCAATGCGGGTAGGACCTTGGCGACCCAGGAAGGCCAGAGGAGCCAGTGAGGCCCCTTCCAGAGTGTTGTACGGGATTAGAGCTGATGGCTACCAGGGGGGAGGGAATCAAAGGGAGCAGGGCGGAGAAACGTCCGGGTTGGACTAAAGCTTACCTGTGGGCATGGTTGCACCTGAGATGCCCCCATCATCTTGTGGTAACCCACCCCAAGGCCACGACGGGATTCAGCCTGCATGATTAAAATGAGGACCATGACCTAGAAATGTGATGATGACCATGGTGTGAGTGTTGTGAAGATGTGTGAGTCCCACTCGATCCCGCACAACTTGACATGTGCAGCAAGGGCATGATGTCCGCATAATTTTGGGGCAAGCAAATTTGAAAATTGGCTCCCCAGGTAACGCTGGGTCTATTAGCATCCACTGGGGGAGGCGGTCAAGTGTAAATATCCTGTGAATAGTGTCGTTAAGGCTTAGAGTAGGAATGTAAAGTATAAGTGTTGTGTTTTTGTGGAACCTTTTGTTTCCCCTCCCCAGATCACTGGAAGAGTGCTGGGCAAGAGCGATGATCCGGAGGATGGAGTGCAACTTCGCTCAGTGCTCTCATGTGATAAAAAAAAAGAAAAAAAAAGAATGATTGTTTAGGCGAGGATAAGGCCATAAGGGGGTAGTACATTAAGCAGGATAGGTAAGTTAGCTGTGACTCGCTGCCCATTGCCCCTCCTACTTTATTTCGTTAGGTTAATTAGGTGTGAGTCAGTAAGTGTTAAGGCTGGTACGGTAGCGCCTGTGATATACCTTGCAGGAGCTGCGGTACCAGAGGAGGGGGCAGTGTTATGTTTGAGGGGGGGTATGCATTCAAAGGGTAATTAGGATGTTTAATTAGGTATGCCATGCTGTTCGAGTTTACCAGGATCTCGATGTAATAAGTAGCAATTCAGTGGTGATAAGTTGTCTAGTAAATGTTCATTTCTTCAAGGGGGGAGATGATAATTGTCATGTAATTAGATAGGGACACGGGATAGGGTAAGTGTTTCTGCGTAAACCCCTTTTGGTATTCTCTGGAGACTGGCCGTGACGTCACAGGACAGTGCAGCGGATGGCTCCGCCCCGTAATCACGATTGGCAGAAGGCGACGGCGGTGGGCCAATAAACGGCTCGATTGGAAGTGACGACGACAGAAGGATAAAAAGGTTCTGTTCGGGATCGAAAAGGAAGAGGAAGAAGATTACAACCAGAACGATCGTGGTTTTTTAGTGTGGTTCCCTGTGGCGGCAGAGAGTGTCCTTGTTGTGCTGAATCGATCGTGTTCTTGATCGTGTCTTGGAGCCTTGCTGAGCCTCGTGCCTCACCTTGGTTGGCTCTGGGGTTCTGCTGACTCGGAGTACGGGGTCGAACGGCGGGCGGACCTGCCTCCCTCTCCTGCTCGCAACTTGGCGCCAGAACTGGTTCCCTGGCGGCTGTGAGCGGACTTGGGCCAAGACCAGGAGGTCGACAGCACCACGGTTTCTCCTGCCCCCCTGACGAGAGCAAGGCCAGCTCGTCCGACGCCGATCCAGGGACAGTTGCGTCCACACCACGGTCCAGCCTGCCCACCAGAAATAGCTACGTTTTGTGTGTGTGTGTGTGTGTGTGTGTGTGTGTGTGTGTGTGTGTGTGTGTGTGTGTGTGTGTGTGTGTGTGTGTGTGTGTGTGTGTGTGTGTGTGTGTGTGTGCTTGGCACCTTAGAGGGATTGAGCACTGTATATTCATTGGAATTGTCTGTGTTTTTCCCCATGCCCGATCCCACACCATCCCGTCGAATCGCCCCGGATCCCTCTTCTTGCCGAGTCTTGTTATTTCTGGTGATAATAAAAACAAATAAACATCATCAACTCAGTGAAAAGCGACTCGTGCCACCTTCCTCGTCCAATTTGCGGTAGGGCGATTGAAACCGCCGTCTTTGGGTTATATAAAAATAAACCGCCTCCATCGTTTCGGCTCATTCTACGTTAGCGGGACTGTTCAAGACCCGTGGACGTCACAATATATATATAGTATACCCCACTGAAGTTATTTTATAAGGCTTCCATGAAAGGCTGCTTTCTTAGAAATAGCTGATTTGACATCAACTTCAAAATGCTCAATTTGTCTTAATCCTCGACTCCAGAAAAAGCAGCCTTTAATTTTCTTTGCAGGCCGACATGAACAGACTTTGAATAAATCTGTTATTGTAACTTGTAAGCACTGATAGTGCTGGTCACATAAATCGTGTTGCTTTGGAACAGATTTGGGCCGATACAAGGATGAAATTAAGTGGCAGGTTCCACTTGTCCGACCCGCCAATAGGAACATCAAATTCAACAACAGCCAAAGCAGAGTAAGAACTGGTGGCATGAAAATATTTCTTGAACCTGTGCTGTTCCTCCTGTTACAGATGATAGATTTCTTGGATTGTCTAAGTGCTTGGGGATTTCTTTTCAGAGATTCACGTCTGTATAGTGCAGACGTTTTGATGGCATGCATAGATTTGCGATGTGCCTGAGCAAGGGCCTTCTGGCATTCCCACGCATTGTAAGTGCGAAGTAGACAGGACTGAGTCCCTGAGATGTTTAAGGAAAGCACAGACTGGAAGAGTTACACAGAATGACAGTGATTAATGTGCTCCATGTCATTTCCCGCTTCCTGTGTTAATTTGCTCCTATTAACCTCTGCAACAATGAAAAATCAGTGCCAGGAAAGGTTGGCAGCTGGTTCTAAGTTCTGGGTCTCTGGTGAAAGGCCTGCTCCATTAGTGGGTGTAAACGACACAAAATAAATGGGTTTGTTATTAACTTCGTGGAAAGATGCCCTACGAAGGGTATGTATGCGTTACATGCACCCTGACCAAAACATTCTTATGAGATCTGATGGAATTCTAATATCGGACTTCTCTCAGATGACATGACAAACTAGAAGGGCACTCGGTAGAGTGCATACCTCTGCCGCGCAATGCTTGATCCATGATAACATATCTGGACCAATACATTTTTGAACTAGAAGGGGAGCACTCGGTAGAGTGCAAAACCTCCGCCGCCAATACTGCGAGGTCACTCAAGTGAACCTGATATCCTATTCATTCAATTTGACATCAACAGTGCTCACAGAGTTATAGTTTGCAACTTTCCCTTTTACTTTTAACTTTACATACTCAATTCATTAGTCATAACTAGATTCCTTGAGACAGAAATTGGTTTTACATGGGTATATCCACCTGAAGTTCCAAAATCAGCTGCAATTATAATTTTGGCATGTTTTTTTGTTGGAAATCACTTGTAACATGAAGAAATGCAAAAAAAAATCGAAATTTGGTTGAAAAAAAAGTTGCAAAAATATATATTTTTGGGGGGGGGGTTGGAAATCACTTAAAACATGCAGAAATGAAAAAAAAAAATTAAATATTTTTTCTAAATGGCCGCCATAGCGGCCATATTGGATTTTGGACCTAGTCCAAAATCTAATGGCATGATCCTTGGACCATACTTAATCCCCCCACCAAGTTTCGTCAAAATCCTTCGAGGAGTTTTTCTGTAATACTGTTCACAAACAAACAAACAAACAAACAAACAGAAAGGGGTGAAAACAGTAACCTCTGATCTTCGATGGCGGAGGTTAAATATCATCATGCTATATATCCTTTATGGCCTGATCTCTCAATGGTGAAGAATCAATTTAATAATTATCAGATCCAGATTCGCATCTTCACCAAAATGTAATCAGTTCGTCCTTGTCACACATCGAACCTGTCCACAAAATTTAATCCGGATCCGTCCACAACTTTTAGAGATATCCTGCACGCAAACAGACAGAAAGGGGTGTAAACAACCTCCTTCACCTTCAGTGGCAAAGATAAATATCATGCCATAGAGAACTGTATCGTTTTTGGCCCAATCTCTCGATGATGAAGTATCACTTTCAAAATAAATAATTCTCATATCCAGATACGGATTCGGATCTTCACCAAAATTGGATAAATTTGTCCGTGCCACACACCCAACACGTCCACAAAATTTCATCCGGATCCATCCATAACTTTATGAGATGTCCTTTACATAAACAGGCAAACAGACAGGGGTGAAAACACAACCTCCTTCACCCTCGGTGACGGAGGTAATTATCAGATCCGGATTCGGATCTTAACCAATATTGAATTAATTCTTCCTTGTCACACACCCAACCTGTCCACAAAGTTTTATCTGAATCCATCCACAACTTTTTGAGATATCCTGAACAAAAACAAACAAACAAACAAATAGATGAAAAATCACTCAGAGTGACACTTGGCAAACAGTATAAAGTAGAATGGCACTCGGTAGAGCGCATTCCTCTGCCAGGTAGAACTGTTCACGTTTTGTATCCCACTGATGGGCTGGATCCCAACCAAAATCTAATCCGCTTGTTTTTGTCACCTATTCAACTCATTTACCTTGTTTTGTCATAAGTCGTCCACAACTTATTGAGATATAGTGATATATTTAGTTTTTGGCCCTATCTATCAATTTTAAAAATTAGGCCTATGTTGACCTTTTGATCTTAAAATTAATTTGGTAGTTGAATTCAGCGACCTGAAATGGAGATGCTTTTCAAATTTCAATTCAATCGGATGAAAACTGAGGATTTTAGAAAATTTGGTGCAAATTGGCCTTTTGGCCTATTTTGACCTTTTGGCCTATGTTTTCCTCAAAATTAATAGGTGGATGAATTCAGTGACCTGATGTGCAAATGCTCTTCAAATTTCAAGTTAATTGGATTAAAATTGAGGATTTTAGAAATTTGGCCTATGTTGACCTTTTGGTATACGTTGACCTTTTCGCCTATGGCATCCACAAAAAATAATAGGTGGTTGAATTCAGTGATGTGATATGTAATCCTTTTCAAATTTCAACTCAACCGGATGAAAATTGAGGATTTAGAAAATTTGGCACAAATTGGCCTTTTGGCCTATGTTTACCTCAAAATTAATAGGTGTTTGAATTCAGCTACCTGACATGAAAATGCTCTTCAAATTTCAAGTCAATCAGATGAAAAGTGAAGGTTTTCAAAAATTTGGCCCAAATTGGCCTATTGGCCTATGTAGACCTTTTGGCCTATGTTTACCTCAAAATTAATCGATGCTTGAATTTGGTGACATAATATGCAAGTGCTCTTAAAATTTCAGATCAATCAGAGGAAAATTGAAGATTTTTAGAAATATGGCCTATGTTGGACCTTTTGGTTTTTTCTTGACCACAAATTAATAGGTGGTTGAGTTCAGCGACCTCATATGCAAATGGTTTTAAAATTTCACGTCAATCGGATGAAAATTGACAATTTTAGAAACAATAAAAAAATTGGCATATGCTGGGTTGACCTTATGGCCTATGTTGACCTTTTCACCGAGGTTAACCTTAAAAGTAATAGGTGGTTGAATTCAACGACGTGATTTACAAATCTTATTCAAATTTCAAATCAATCGGATGAAATTTGAGGATTTTAGAAAATTTGGCCAATGTAAACCTTTGTAGTCAACCAAATTTTTCGAAACTTTAATGAGTGACCATCGAAGAATCGGTGGTATTAATCTCCGAAAATTTCATAACGGTCGGTTGAGCGGTTTAGCCTGGAGGCGAGCGGAGAGACAAACAAATCAACAAACAAACAAGAAGACACATGCAGAGCACGATACTTGCAAAATCCATAAAACACATTTGAGCTCAAAAATAATTGGTGGTTGAATTCAATGACCAAATATGCAACTCCTTTTCAAATTTCTAGTGAATCGGGTGAAAACTGACAATTTTAGAAATTTGGCCTATGATGACCTTCTGGCCGAAATGTGGTCCTCCAAAATAAATGGTGGTTGAATTGAGTGACCTGAAATATATATATATATATATATATATATATATATATATATATATATATATATATATATATATATATATATATATATATATATATATATATATATATATCCTCATCAAATTTCAAGTCAATCGGATGAGAATTGAGGATTTTTGAAATCTCACCTTAGTTGTTGACCTTTGGCCGATGTTGACATTTTGGTCCATGTTGACCACAAAAATAATTGACTGGTTGAATTCAATGACATGAAATATAAATCTTCTTCAAATTTCAAGTCAATCAGATAAAAATTGAGGAATTTAGAAATACCACCTTGGTTGTTGACCTTTGGCCTATGTTGACCTTTTGACCTCAAAAACAATAGGCTTTTTCCTGATGACAAACTCTACGATGTGGTGAAGTTTTGTAAAGATCGGTTTAAAATTGTGACCTGCTGGCGATAAACAGACAAACGGACAGACGGACAGAGAGACAGCATAACAGAATTGACTGACCAATATACTTGAAAAATCTTCGATTTTTGCAAGTAACAAACGGAGGCGATCAACATACTTGTCAATTTTCTTTTTTTTGCCAAGTAACAAACAAGTTATTGCACTCACAGTAAATAGCCGAGCTGAGCTGTGCTGGACTGTGCCGAGCCGAGCTGTGCCGTGCCATGTCGTGTCGTGCAGAGCCGTGACAAACAAACGGAGGCAATCAATATTATTGTCAATCAAAAAATAATCTTTTTTGCCAAAGAACAAATAAACAGACTTAAAGGGGGTGAAAACATAACCTCCTTCACCTTAGGCGGTGGAGGTTATCACATGACATTATCCGTTTCAGGCATTGAAGCCTCATCAGGTGTTTCGTTGTTGCAGTATCTCGATTAATCAACAACACGAACACATGGGATCAGATAATCAACATGACTCATGTATTGTAGCGAATATGGTGGAAACTTGGTACCAGCGAGACAGGTCAGATGACCTGTGATCAGCTGGTGCATCACACAACTACCCAAACACAACATACTACAATTATAACAGTAGATCGTGTGTGTGTGTGTGTGTGTGTGTGTGTGTGTGTGTGTGTGTGTGTGTGTGTGTGTGTGTGTGTGTGTGTGTGTGTGTGTCTACAATTGGAAAATGTACTGCCATGTAAATGCAGCAGGTAGGTTTGTGTTGAGAAACAGCTGCTCTCTTGGGGTTTGAAACCTGAACTGAATTTTCAATAGAATGATGATGTTCATGAGTTGATGGTCCAGTCATTTTGAAGATGTGTGTATATTTTCTTGAACATTAAAATTACCACGGACATGAGCCATACTAAGTTATGAGATGACCCTATTATATATATATATATATATATATATATATATATATATATATATATATATATATATATATATATATATATATATATATATATATATATATATATATATATATATATATATATATGAAGGTTTTTCGATTAAACATTTAAAGTTCAGTGCAGATGTTGTAAACATAAACTTGTTAGCGCACGATTCAATACAGAACACCAGTTAACTCTTGTCGGTTCATCTCCACAAGCCAAGTGAACAAGCCAAGTACTTTCCTGCAAAAATAAATTACTTTCTTGCAATGATGACGCAAGAAATTATTTACAAAATGGAATCGTTTATTTATCGTTTTCTTTTTCCACGTAATCGCGCCCTCTGCTGGGCCAAGCGCAGTGATGGGGCAGTGGTGATGACGTCACAAAATCGGTTCTGTTGGCTTCGTTTAAATAAATCGATTTTCTTATTTGCTTGGTTTGCCGTTGCCTTTACACCTTAGTCAGAACAAAATCTCCAAACCAGCCAGAACAGAATTGCCTCGTAATTTGGACAGCCACTATGGGATCCACAGCCACAGGACAGCAGCCTTATTGTCACCTATGAAGGATGGAATACCCTGGGTGGCAACTAACGTGTTTGTAGTGGGATCCCATTCCATCATAAAGTAAAACAAGACTAAACTAGAAGGGTACACGGTAGAGCGCATACCTCCGCCACGTAATTCCTTATCCATGAGAACATATCGGGCCCAATACAATTTTTGAAAAAACATGCTTCTCGTTTTTGGCCCCATCTCTCAATGGTGAAGAATCACTTTAAAAATTAAATAATTTTCGGCCCTATCTCTCAATGGTGAAGAATCACTGAAAAAATTCTAGTAGTCGGAACTAGATCCGGATCTTCACCAAAATAGAATCATTTTCATCCTTGTCACACACCGAACCTGTCCACAAAATTTTATCCGATCAGTCCACAACATTTTGAGATATCCTTCACACAAACAAACAAACAGACAAATGAAATTGCTCGTTTAGCAAGGAATTGCCAGAATAACTTTGTCATATCTCCATGATCTCTGAAAAAACAAAAACCTGGAAATCAATTTGGTTATTTTAAGTCGATAGTGCTACTGTTTAATGAGTTATAGCACTTAGTTTGGTCATGGTCATAACTTGGAAGTCAATCGGACTTGAAGTGGCGTTTTTATCGCAATTTTAAATTTTTGACCCCCTGACATTCGACCCTCGACCGCGAGGAAGGGTGTTGGTGTGACACCCCAATGAGACATGTGGTTGGATGCAGAATTGGAAGATGCACATTTTGGATTTGGTTTGAAATCGATACGACCATTTTAGCGGACGTTATTACGAAAATAATTTCGTTGACCTTGACCTTGACCTTAGACCTAGATTCACCAAAAACGACAAGTGTCTAAGTTGGACCATGGCCGACATTCACACACAGAATGACGCACACAACCGACCAACATAATTGCCGAAATCCGAAGGATTCAGGCAATTAACAAACAAGAAGACGTCATGCAGAGCACAATACTTGGCAAAATCCATAAAATAAATTTGACCGAAAAAATAATTGGTGGTTGAATTAATTGACCAAATATGCAACTCCTCTTCAAATTAAAAATCAATCGGATGAAAATTGAGGATTTCAGAAATACCACCTTAGTTGTTAACCTTCGGCCTATGTTGACCTTTTGGTCCATGGTGAACTCAAAAATAATTCGCTGGTTGAATTCAGTGACCTAAAATAAAAATCCTCTTCAAATTTCAACTCGACCGGATGAAAATTGTCGATTTTAAAAGGACCATCTTGGTTGATGATCTTGGGCCTATGTCGACCATTTGGTGTTTGTTGACCTCAAAAATAATTAACTGGTTGAATTCATTGACATGAAATATAAACCCTCTTCAAATTTCAAGTCAATCGGATGAAAATTGAGGAATTCAGAAATCTCACCTAAGTTGTTGACCTTTGGCCTATGTTGATCTTTTGACCTCAAAAACAATAGGCTTCTTCCTCATGACAAACTCTACCATGTTGGAAGTTTCGTGAAGATCGGTTTAAAATTGTGACCTGCAGGTGATAGACAGACAAAGAGACAGACAAACAGACAGAATAACAAAATCGACTGACCAATATACTTGAAAAATCTTCGATTTTGCAAGTAACAAACAGACAGAAAGGGATGAAAACATAACCTCCATCACCTTCGGTGGCAGAGTTAACAACTCAAAGGAAGTACTTTGTGAACAAAAATATGTGGTAAGTATCTTGTGCAAAACAAGTAAAGAAACCGACACAGTAAGTTACGCACTTCAGGTCACATCTGCTACATCATGAAAAGCCACAAACCCCCAAAGGGCCCCAATCTTTTCCCACCACAAACACTTTAATGGCCAACAACGCCACCATGCAATCATATATGTTATTATACATTAAATGAAGAAATGACAAAAGTTAATTTAATGGTTGAATCGCGATTTTGTTCCATGAGTTCAACATTCGTGTTATTAGCCCCCGTTGGACTGAGTCCGAAACGGGGGATGATGGATTTGGTCTCGATTTTCGTGTCCGGGCGAGCGTATGTGTGTCCATGCGTCTGCAACCATATCTCCGACATGTTTGAACCAATTTTATTCGGACTTGGCAAAAAGACAAAGCATGATGGTATACATATGCAAGTCATTTTTTGCGAGTTCAGATACAAGATGGCCTACTGGCGACCATTTTAGTTATTTAAAAAATCCTCGTCCTCAACCATTTCTCTCTTGGACATGCATTTACCAATGTTGAATCATTTACAGATAAAGAATGATGGCTTAAGTTGGCACGTCATCTTTTTTTTTCGAGATCAGATCCAAGATGGCCGACTGGTGGCCATTTTCTTACTTACATTTTCTTACGCCCACCATTTCTCAGACATGCATGGTCCGATTTTCTTCAAACTTGGCACAAGCACAGTACATGAAGGCATACATGTGCACCTCACTTTATTTTGCGATCTGATCAAATATGTCCAACTGGTAAACTGGCAGCAATTTTAGTTGCACATAAATATGGGCTATCCCTTTAACTCTACACAGCAAAATTACTAAAACAACGGGAGCGATGACATTTTTGTCTTTTTTACTTATTATTATTTTGTGTGCAGCATCATTGCCTGACGGGTGTGCCACTGATGCAACACCCCCTGCAGCTTAGGGCAGAAATTTGTAATTTGTTCATGGTGCTGGCGATAACTCACCTACTTTTCACGAAGGACGCTGTGGGATTTTTAACGTCCACCAACTAATACCTGTAGCCGGGACACCAATTTAACATCCACGGGTTCACAACATCAATCTATCTATCTATAATTCCAGCTGTGTGTGTGTGTGTGTGTGTGTGTGTGTGTGTGTGTGTGTGTGTGTGTGTGTGTGTGTGTGTGTGTGTGTGTGTGTGTGTGTGTGTGTGTGTGTGTGTGTGTGTGTGTGTGTGTCCTCCACAACTCCAAAACCATGAAATCTAGCAGCATTAGACTTTGCATGCATACCAAGAAAACTCCAAGGAAGTGCATGAGTGAAAATTAGATGTTTGGGTAAATTTAAACACCCCCTTTGAAGATAATTAACAGCCTTATTTAATTATGTCCTTTATCAGGCGTATCCTCAGCCACCTCACTCTGTGGCGTCTTCAGGCGTATCCTTGGTAACTTCGCTGGGATCTGAAGCCACCATGTTTTTTTGGCCTGCTCAACCATGCCTTGACTCGGAAAAGGCTGCAACAATTTCTGAAAAATAAAGTTTTTGTTCACTTACCTCACTCATATTATCGAATGTCTGTTCATAAAAGCAACAAATCGCTGTGTACGTCGTTTTTATAAGTGCTATAGTTTTCAATTTCGGAGCTTGGAGCGATTTCATGCATTATATATGATTTACCACGATCTACTCTCACGGGCTAATTAAATTATATCATGTGTGTCTGTGTCTGTGTGTCTGTGTCTGCTGTTTCTCGACAACCACAAGTCCGATCTAATTGAAATTTGCCAGATATATTGCTGGGGACCTGAGGATGTGCCTTTTCAAGGTTTGATATTAATCGGACAAGTGCTTCCCAAGTTATGGCCATTTATTTACCAACCAATGACAAGACACATTGCTGCGTAGGCGTGGCCGATGGGGAAGAGAACCTCAGCCGCATTCCCCGTTACTGGTTGAAATGTATGGACTTCCGGATAGTGATGACTTCGTGTATTCTTATAATTTCTCGATTTCTTATGCGCATTTATAGATAAACACAATGCCCCAATCCAGTCGTCGCTTACGAGAGCGAAGGAACAGACTGTGTGGTCGTCTGAAAGTTTTTTGTTTTTGTTGTTTTTTTTTTGTTTTTTTTCCACGTACGTTTATTTATTTATTTATTTATTTATTTATTTCTCTTCTCTTCTCTTTGTGTTTTTCCTTGCGATGACATTGCAAAAAGGCAAAATACGTTGGCGCTAATTGAATAAGTGGCCAGTAAAACTAAATTGCGAATAATCATAACTGCGATATGCAAACTTCCGACAGTGAGGACTTAACTCCGCGTAAGCCGGTGCGCGGCCGGCCGACAATGACGTCACATGCCATGCCGGTTACGATGGGGCTCGATCGGTGGCTTAGTTACCGTGGCGTAGGAGTGGCAATGGTCAATGGCAGCGAATGTCATGGCAAGCAAAGACAGGGAGGTAAACTTGATTTTAATTAACTCTGTGTGTGTAAGTATCACAGCCGTTGTTACTTCAATGCAAGCGATAATTCGTGGAATGATGTGAACATTCCGTATGGGCACGCACTACTTCCGGATAGTGATGACATACTGTATTCTAATAATTTATCCATTTCTTATGCGCATTTATAGATAAACACAATGCCCCAATCCAGTCGGCGTTTACGAGAGCGAAGGAATGGCCTGGGTGATTGTTTCTGGCTCGCGGTTTGAAAGTTTTTTTTGGGGGGGGGTTGCACTGACGGGCACTCGAGAGTGAAGGAATGGCCTGTGTGGTTGTTTCTGGCTCACGTTTTGAAAGTTTTATGGGTTTTTTTTGGTTTGCAAGTACGGGCACACGAGGGCGAAGGAATGGCCTGTGTGGTTGTTTCTGGCTCGCGGTTTGAAAGTTTTTTTTTTTTTTTTGGTTTGCAAGTACGGCCACGAAAGTACGGCCACACACGTACGGCCAGACACGTATGGGCACGCGAGAGCGAAGGAACGGCCTGTGTAGTTGTTTCTGGCTTGCGGTTTGAACATTTTTTTTCTTTTCTTGTGCACGTCCAGCCACGCACGTACGGGCACGTACTAGTCTATCTATAACTCCAGCTGTGTGTGTGTGTGCGTGCGTGCGTGCGTGCGTGTGCGTGCGTGCGTGCGTGTGTGTGTGTGTGTGTGTGTGTGTGTGTGTGTGTGTGTGTGTGTGTGTGTGTGTGTGTGTGTGTGTGTGTGTGTGTGTGTGTGTGTGTGTGTGTGTGTGTGTGTGTGTGTGACCGCTATTTCTTGACAACCACTGGTCCGATCTAATTGAAATTTGCCAGATATATTGCTGGGGACCTGAGTATGTGCCTTTTCGAGGTTTGATATTAATCGGACAAGTGCTTCCCAAGTTGTGGCCATTTATTTACCAACCAATGACAGGACACGTTGCTGCGTAGGCGTGGCTGATGGGGAAGATAACCTCAGCCGCGTTCCCCATTACGGGTTACAATGTATGGACTTCCGGATCGTGATGACTTGGTGTATTTTAATAATTTCTCGATTTTTTAATGTGCATTTATAGATAAACACAATGCCCCAATCCAGTCGTCGCTTACGAGAGCGAAGGAACAGACTGTGTGGTTGCCTGAAAGTTTTTTGTTGTTGTTTTTTCGTTTTTTCCACGTACGTTTATTTATTTATTTATTTATTTATTTCTCTTCTATTCTCTTTGTGTTTTTCCTTGCGATGACATTGCGAAAAGGCAAAATACGTTGGCGTTAGTTGAATAAGTGGCCAGTAAAACTAAATTGCGAATGATCATAACTGCGATATGCGAACTTCCGGACAGTGAGGACTTTACTTCGTGTAAGCCGATGCGCGGCCGGCCGACGATGACGTCACGTGCCGTGCCGGTGACGATGGGGCTCGATCGGTGCCTTAGTTAGGCCGAGGTCACATTTGCTCTACGGTGAGGATACGGCGGCCGTACGCCCTCTGAATTGACAAACGTGCAGCGGCCGCAGAGAAACTGAGGTGGCCTCAGGGAGGCCCTATGCCGTTTGGCTATATTTTACAGGCCATAGGGTCGCCGTGGAATTATAGCGCGGAGTTATAACTTTTTTTTCATTTCTACGTTCGCCGTAGCAATTCGACAAGCCAAGCTATGACGTAGATGTGTTCCACGTCGACGGTACGTAGGGCGTACGGTGGGCTTGCGTTATTTGTGCGGCTGCCGTAAGCTCTTCTCAATGAAAAATTAATTTTCCAACCCCCCAAAAAATTCCGGCGGCCGCACTATTTCCACGGTTGCCATACGGTGGCCTTGCGGTCTGTGTGACTACCTGCGGGCAACGCAGGGTCGACGCACGGTTCCCCTACGCCCGCCGTGCACCTACGTACGGCCTCCGTGGCAGTTTGCGTCCACCGTGCGCTACCGCAAGAGATCGGAGTATAGGTGTTTGCCTATACCGTGGTGCCCCCAGAATCCCAATTTAATTCGTTCCAGGAGGCTGTTCGGATTGCAAAAAGTTTGGATTCCAAAAATATTTTCCCAATCAGAAATAATGGAGTGAATTAATCCGTTCGTGGACCCAAAGAAAACCCACTTTCAAGACACTTTAAACTGAAATTACCCATGTTTACGATAAAATAAGATGAGTAAATGACCTTCAGTGGCAGTGTATTGTATGTAAACTGGTCCAATCACCACATCCAAAGGTCCACACAGGCTCGAGCTCCAGCCTGGGTTCCGATCGCTCGCGCACTCTGCGAGAGCACTGCCCCCAGGGCAGCTCATCAAACATGATGTCCACAGAACCACAATCACTTTCATCAAACGCATCGGGTTGACGTAATCATGGATATTCCAAATTACAACTGGTTTTGCTGTGAAATTCAATCCTTGCCCGACAGTCCGTCACACCACGTGATCAGATTGCTTTTTTTGTTACTAATTAAAACACAAGATGATTAAAAAAACAAACATCACCAATGAAGGTGAAAACACGAGGTAAGGCCTGTCACATTTGGCTCTGCGGCCGGAGGGTCTACAAAATGTACGGGCACGAGCAATTATAAAGCGGCCGCAGTATTTCCACGGTCACACAATTTAGCAGTCACATATGTTTCTAGCAGCGTCTCGCGAAGAGAACGCTACTCATAGAGAGCTCAGCGTTGTTCTTCTTCTTCTTCTTCTTCTTCTTCTTCTTCTTCTTCTTCTTCTTCTTCTTCTTCTTCTTCTTCTTGTGAAGACAAAACCTGAATCTCTCGGACTCAGCTCTTGTATATACAATATCCGGATCGCCTTAAATACTGAGCACATGTACACATCCTCACATAGACGGTGCCTTTTGAGAGCGTCTATCATGAACTTTTAAATATATTCGGACATTTGCTTTATCGTTTCGAAAAGTTCACGTTACTATTTAAAGATTATTCCATTTATCGTATTGTAATTTCATAAATACATTATATATTTCGTAAATA
Source organism: Eptatretus burgeri (assembly GCF_056783735.1). Lineage (NCBI taxonomy): Eukaryota > Metazoa > Chordata > Myxini > Myxiniformes > Myxinidae > Eptatretus > Eptatretus burgeri. The sequence goes on from NC_140964.1 coordinate 24,517,059, forward strand.
CACGCTATATCGTAAATACATTATGACGGGTTTCGCTATGGGCTTAATGAAGGCACGTGACGAAATATCGGAAGTTGTTGTTGTTGTTTTTCTTTAGCCGACAAAACCTTTCGGTTTTGGACGCTGCTCTTGGACACATTTGTCCTTGTTATTTTTCGCGTAGCCGCACAGCGTATGTATAAATTGTGGAGAACGAAAACGTGGGTGTGCCGTACGGTCTTTGATTTGATGTCGCACGGTGACCTTCGGGCGTTCCTGCGGCGGCCAGAGAATTTTCAAGGCAGACGCAAGGTGCCCGCAAGGCGACCGTAGGGGTAACCTAAGCCGAACGTGCGGCCAGACGGACGGTAATGAATGGGTTAATTTTTTTTTTAACCAGTTTTTTTTTTCGGCTTGTGGAATTTCTACGGCGAACGTCGAAATTAAAAAAGTTATAACTCCGCGTTATAATTCCACGGAGACCCTACGGTCTGTAAAATATGGCCATACGGCATAGGGCGACCCTGAGGCCACCTCAGTTTCTCTGCGGCCACCGCACGTTTCTGTCAATTCAGAGGGCGTACGGCCGCCGTATCCTCGTCGTAGAGCAAATGTGACTGAGGCCTAAACTATCGATCGACACACGAGAGATGCTTTCACGAGGACTTCCACCGACGAACTGAATGAACAAAGCGCGAAGATGCGGCTCGAACAGGTGGGGGAGACACGTGAACAAACATGAACGCCACGTTGTGTTCGGTTTTTTTAAAATGTATTAGGTTTTTAGGGCAAAATTTCTCGAAAAAATTGTTCGGATTCCAATTTGTTCAAACAATGGGGCGTTCGGAATCTGGGGGCACCACGGTATATTATAGTAAAAGTATATTCAGTTATATATACTGGTATATTTTTATTTCAGTAAAAAAAAGAACTGGTATATATACCCACTCGTTACCATCCGTCTGGACGCACGTTCGCCTGAGGGTCCCCTGCGGTCGCCTTGCGGGCACCTTGCGTCTGCCTTGAAAATTCTATGGCCGCCGCAGGAACACCCGAAGGTCATTGTGTGACGTCAAATCAAAGACCGTATGGCACACCCACGTTTTCGGTCTCCACAATTTATAAATACGCCGTGCGGCTACCCGAAAAATAAAAACATATGTGACTGCTACATTGTGTGACCGGGAAATACTGCGGCCGCCATATAATTGCGAGTGGCCACAGATTTTGGAGACCCCACGGCCGCCGTGGCAAATGTGACCGAGGCCTAACTGTGGCGTAGGAGTGGAAATGGTCAATGGCAGCGAATGTCATGGCAAGCAAAGACAGGGAGGTAAACTTGATTTTAATTAACTCTGTGTGTGTGTAAGTATCACAGCCGTTGTTACTTCAATGCAAGCGATAATTCGTGGAATGATGTGAACATTCCGTATGGGCACGCACTACTTCCGGATAGTGATTACTTACTGTATTCTAATAATTTATCCATTTCTTATGCGCATTTATAGATAAACACAATGCCCCAATCAAGTCGGCGTTTATGAGAGCGAAGGAATGGCCTGGGTGGTTGTTTCTGGCTCGCGGTTTGAAAGTTTTTTGGGGGGGTTGCACTTACGGGCACTCGAGAGTGAAGGAACGGCCTGTGTGTGTGTTTCTGGCTCACGGTTTGAAAGTTTTTTGTTTTTGTTTTGGTTTGCAAGTACGGCCACGCACGTACGGGCACGCGAGAGCGAAGGAGCGGCCTGTGTTGTTTCTGGCTTGCGGTTTGAACATTTTTTTTTATTTTCTTGTGCACGTCCGGCCACGCACGTACGGGCACGTACTAGTCTATCTATAATTCCAGCTGTGTGTGTGTGTGTGTGTGTGTGTGTGTGTGTGTGTGTGTGTGTGTGTGTGTGTGTGTGTGTGTGTGTGTGTGTGTGTGTGTGTGTGTGTGTGTGTGTGTGTGTGTGTGTGTGTGTGTGTTACCGCTATTTCTCGACAACCACTGGTCCAATCTACTTGAAATTTGCCAGGTATATTGCTGGGGACCTGAGTATGTGCCTTTTTGAGGTTTGATATTAATCAGACAAGTGCTTCCCAAGTTATGGCCATTTATTTACCAACCAAAGACAAGACACGTTGCTGCCGCCATTTATTTACCAACCAATGACAGGACACATTGCTGCGTACACGTGGCCGATGGGGAAGAGAACCTCAGCCGCATTCCCCATTATGGGTTACAATGTATGGACTTGCGAATAGTGATGACTTGGTGTATTTTAATAATTTCTCGATTTCTTATGCGCATTTATAGATAAACACAATGCCCCAATGCAGTCGTCGTGTACGAGAGCGAAGGAACGGCCTGTGTGTTTGTTTGAAAGTTTGTTTGTTACTTACGAAATCTTTAGATTTCGTAAGTATATTTATGACTTCCGTCGTGTGTGTGTGTGTGTGTGTGTGTGTGTGTGTGTGTGTGTGTGTGTGTGTGTGTGTGTGTGTGTGTGTGTGCACGATTACTCGAGAACGGAAGAAGCTACCAATGTCAAATTACACCACGTGATTCAGGAGGGTGATGGCTAGCGCTGATTAGATTTTGGTCAAAATCGGTCAAAGGTCAAGGTCACAGTGAGGTCAAACATTCGATTTTTGATGGTTTGGAACAGAATCATCGTAGAAACTTCTGGTTTGCGTCACTACCTTCTCTAGAGACAGCTTTGATTAGACAAGGTCAGAGGTCAAGTTGACCATTTCGTAAGTACCAGTCTATGACTGCTTGTTTGTTTGTTCCTTACGAAATCTAAAGATTTCGTAAGTATATTGATGCCTTCCGTTTCTGTTTGTTTGTTTGTAGGCACGATAACTCGAGAACGGAAGAAGCTACCAATGTCAAATTACACCACGTGATTCAGGAGGGTGTTGGCTAGTGCTGATTAGATTTTGGTCAAAATCGGTCAAAGGTCAAGGTCACAGTGAGGTCAAACATAATTCCGTAAATTCACGTGGAGAAATGGAGTATTTTTGCTTCGCTCGACGTTACGAGTTCATTTTAACTTCGATTTTAATTTTGTCTTCGGTTTTTGCGATCGCTGAGGACGCTTAAAACTCGGTTGTCGAAATTCTGGTAAAAATCAGATGTTTTGGAGACGTTTTAAGATTGTATAAAAAATATTTCACTCGACGCGTCACGGGTCGTCTCATGATGCAGTGCGCTCGAGCAGACGCTTCGTTGAGTCACGTAAAGGTATAATTGCGTGGAGAAACGGAGATTTTTGCTTCGCTCGACGTTACGAGTTCGTTTTAACTTCGATTTAAATTTTGTCTTCGGTTTTTAGCGATCGCTTAGGACGCTTAAAACTCGGTTGTTGACATTCTGGAACAGCGATGAATAACTGATATATATATATATATAATAAATAATAAGTCTTTTCTCAGATTCTCTGAAAAGTAAGACACCTATTATCTGGCATATCCCGCTGGTACTGAATCACTTTTTTAAAAATAAAAACAAAAAAATGGAATTTTTATAAGAAATCTAGTTTTTGTCTGGGACTCATTATATATGCAAACCACAGTGTAAAATCGTAGACCACAATTAATTTAGAATTCAAGCTCCCCTTGGGCTTCTGACTGATTCATGCTTTTATGAGACAAGGTCAGAGGTCAAGTTGACGATTTCGTAAGTACCAGTATATGACTGCGTGTGACTTACGAAATCTAAAGATTTCGTAAGTATATTGATGCCTTCCGTTTCTGTTTGTTTGTTTGGTGGCACGATAACTCGAGAACGGAAGGAGCTACCAATGTCAAATTACAACACGTGATTCAGGAGGGTGATGGCTAGTGCTGATTAGATTTTGGTCAAAATCGGTCAAAGGTCAAGGTCACAGTGAGGTCAAATATTCGATTTTTGATGGTTTGGTACAGATAACTCGAGAACGGAAGAAGCTGCCAATGTCGAATTACACCACGTGATTCAGGGGGGAGGTGGCTAGCGCTGATTCGATTTTGGTCCAAATCGGTCAAAGGTCAAGGTCACAGTGAGGTCAAACATCCAAGACATTCGATTTTTGATGGTTTGGTACAGATAACTTGAGAACGGAAGAAGCTACCAATGTCAAATTACACCACGTGATTCAGGAGCATGATGGCTAGTGCTGATTAGATTTTGGTCAAAATCGGTCAACGGTCAAGGTCACAGTGAGGTCAAACATAATTCCGTAAATTCATGTGGAGAAATGGAGAATTTTTGCTTCGCTCGACGTTACGAGTTTGTTTTAAATTAGATTTTAATTATGTCTTCGGTTTTTGTGATCGCTTAGGACGCTTAAAACTCGGTTGTCGAAATTCTGGTAAAAATCGGATGTTTTAGAGACGTTTTAAGATTGTATAAAAAATATTTCACTCGACGCGTCACGGGTCGTCCCATGATGCAGTGCGCTCGAGCAGACGCTTCGTTGAGTCACGTAAAGGTATAATTGCGTGGAGAAATGGAGATTTTTGCTTCGCTCGACGTTACGAGTTCGTTTTAACTTCGATTTTAATTTTGTCTTTTTTGAGATCGCTTAGGACGCTTAAAACTCGGTTGTCGAAATTCTGGAACAGCGATGAATAACTGATATATATATATATATATATATATATATATATATATATGTATATATATATATGTATATGTATATATATATATATGTATATATATATATATATATATATATATATATATATATATATATGTATATATATATATATATATGTATATATATATGTCTTTTATCAGATTCTTCTGAAAAGTAAGACACCTATTATCTGGCATATCCCGCTGGTATTGAATCACTTTTTTAAAAATAAAAACAAAAAAAAATGGAATTTTTATAAGAAATCTCGTTATTGTCTGGGACTCATTATCTGCAAACCACAGTGTAAAATCGTAGACCACAATGAATTCAGAATTCAAGCTCCCCTTGGGCTTCTGACTGATTCATGCTTTTATTAGACAAGGTCAGAGGTCAAGTTGACGATTTCGTAAGTACCAGTATATGACTGCGTGTGACTTACGAAATCTAAAGATTTCGTAAGTATATTGATGCCTTCCGTTTCTGTTTGTTTGTTTGGTGGCACGATAACTCGAGAACGGAAGGAGCTACCAATGTCAAATTACAACACGTGATTCAGGAGGGTGATGGCTAGTGCTGATTAGATTTTGGTCAAAATCGGTCAAAGGTCAAGGTCACAGTGAGGTCAAATATTCGATTTTTGATGGTTTGGTAGAGATAACTCGAGAACGGAAGAAGATTCAAATGTCAAATTACACCAGGTGATTCAGGAGGGTGATGTCTAGCGCTGATTAGATTTTGGTCAAAATCGGTCAAAGGTCAAGGTCACAGTGAGGTCAAACATCCAAAACATTCGATTGTTGATGGTTTGGTACAGATAACTCGAGAACGGAAGAAGCTACCAATGTCAAATTACACCACGTGATTCAGGAGGTTGATGGCTAGTGCTGATTAGATTTTGGTCAAAATCGGTCAACGGTCAAGGTCACAGTGAGGTCAAACATTCGATTTTTGATGGTTTGGAACAGAATCATCGTAGAAACTTCTGGTTTGCCTCGCTACCTTCTCGAGAGACAGCTTTTATTAGACAAGGTCAGAGGTCAAGTTGGCGTTTTCGTAAGTACCAGTCAATGACTGCTTGTTTGTTTGTTTGTTTGTTTGGAGGCACGATAACTCGAGAACGGAAGAAGCTACCAATGTCAAATTACACCACGTGATTCAGGAGGGTGATGGCTAGCGCTGATTAGATTTTGGTCAAAATCGGTCAAAGGTCAAGGTCACAGTGAGGCCAAACATCCAAAACATTCGATTTTTGATGGTTTGGTACAGAAACAACATAGAAACTTCTGGTTTGCGTTGCAACCTTCTGGAGAGACAGCTTTCATTACACAAGGTCAGAGGTCAAGTTGACGATTTCGTAAGTACCAGTCTATGACTGCTTGTTTGTTTGTTTGTTTTTTGTTTGTAGGCACGATAACTCGAAAACGGAAGAAGCCACCAAATTCAAATTACACCACGTGATTCAGGAGGGTGATGGCTGGTGCTGATTAGATTTTGGACAAAATCGGTCAAAGGTCAAGGTCACAGTGAGGTCAAATATTCGATTTTTGATGGTTTGGTACAGATAACTCGAGAACGGAAGAAGCTGCCAATGTCGAATTACACCACGTGATTCAGGGGGGAGGTGGCTAGCGCTGATTCGATTTTGGTCCAAATCGGTCAAAGGTCAAGGTCACAGTGAGGTCAAACATCCAAGACATTCGATTTTTGATGGTTTGGTACAGATAACTTGAGAACGGAAGAAGCTACCAATGTCAAATTACACCACGTGATTCAGGAGCATGATGGCTAGTGCTGATTAGATTTTGGTCAAAATCGGTCAACGGTCAAGGTCACAGTGAGGTCAAACATAATTCCGTAAATTCATGTGGAGAAATGGAGAATTTTTGCTTCGCTCGACGTTACGAGTTTGTTTTAAATTAGATTTTAATTATGTCTTCGGTTTTTGTGATCGCTTAGGACGCTTAAAACTCGGTTGTCGAAATTCTGGTAAAAATCGGATGTTTTAGAGACGTTTTAAGATTGTATAAAAAATATTTCACTCGACGCGTCACGGGTCGTCCCATGATGCAGTGCGCTCGAGCAGACGCTTCGTTGAGTCACGTAAAGGTATAATTGCGTGGAGAAATGGAGATTTTTGCTTCGCTCGACGTTACGAGTTCGTTTTAACTTCGATTTTAATTTTGTCTGTTTTTTGAGATCGCTTAGGACGCTTAAAACTCGGTTGTCGAAATTCTGGAACAGCGATGAATAACTGATATATATATATATATATATATATATATATATATATATATGTATATGTATATGTATATGTATATGTATATGTATATATATATATATATATATATATATATGTATATATATATATATATATATGTATATATATATATATATATATATATATATGTATATATATATATATATATGTCTTTTATCAGATTCTTCTGAAAAGTAAGACACCTATTATCTGGCATATCCCGCTGGTATTGAATCACTTTTTTAAAAATAAAAACAAAAAAAAATGGAATTTTTATAAGAAATCTCGTTATTGTCTGGGACTCATTATCTGCAAACCACAGTGTAAAATCGTAGACCACAATGAATTCAGAATTCAAGCTCCCCTTGGGCTTCTGACTGATTCATGCTTTTATTAGACAAGGTCAGAGGTCAAGTTGACGATTTCGTAAGTACCAGTCTATGACTGCTTGTTACTTACGAAATCTAAAGATTTCGTAAGTATATTGATGCTTTCCGTTTCTGTTTGTTTGTTTAGTGGCACGATAACTCGAGAATGGAAGAAGCTACCATTGTGAAATTGCAACACGTGATTCAGGAGGGTGATGGCTCGTGCTGCTTAGATGTTGGTCAAAATCGGTCAAAGGTCAAGGTCACAGTGAGATCAAATATTCGATTTTTGATGGTTTGGTACAGATAACTCGAGAACGGAAGAAGATTCCAATGTCAAATTACACCACGTTATTCAGGAGGATGATGGCTAGTGTCGCTTAGATTTTGGTCAAAATCGGTCAAAGGTCAAGGTCACAGCAAGGTCAAATATTCGATTTTTGATGGTTTGGTTCAGATAACTCGAACGGAAGAAGCTACCAATGTCAAATTACACCACCTGATTCAGGAGGGTGGTGGCGAGCACTGATTAGATTTTCCTCAAAATCGGTCAAAGGTCAAGGTCACAGTGAGGTCAAACATCCAAAACCTTCGATTTTTGATGGTTTGGTGCAGAATCATCTTAGAAACTTCTGGTTTGCGTAGCTACGTTCTCTTGACACGTTTTATTGGACAAGGTCAGTGGTCAAGTTGACGATTTCGTAAGTTGCAGTCTCTGACTGCTTGTTTGTTTGTTTGTTTGTTTGTAGGCACGATAACCCGAGAACGGAAGAAGCTACCAATGTCAAATTAGACCACGTGATTCATGATGGTGATGGCGAGTGCTGATTCGATTTTGGTCAAAATCGATCAAAGGTCAAGGTCACAGTGAGGTCAAATATTCGATGTTTGATGGTTTGGTACAGATAACTCGAGAACGGAAGAAGCTCCCAATGTCAAATTACACCACGTGATTCAGGAGGGTGATGGCAAGCGCTGATTGGATTTTGGTCAAAATCGGTCAACAGTCAAGGTCACAGTGAGGTCAAACATTCGATTTTTGATGGTTTGGAACAGAATCATCGTAGAATTTTCTGGTTTGCGTCGCTACCTTCTCTAGAGACAGCTTTTATTAGACAAGGTCCGAGGTCAAGTTGACGATTTCGTAAGTACCAGTCTATGATTGCTTGTTTGTGTGTTTGTTTGTGTGTTTGTTTGTTTGTTTGCAGACTCGATAACTCGAGAACGGAAGAGGCTACCAATGTCAAATTACACCACGTGATTCAGGAGCATGATGGCTAGCGCTGGTTAGATTTTGGTCAAAATCGGTCAAAGGTCAAGTTCACAGTGACATCAAACATCAAAATAAATTTATAACTCGAGAACGGAAGAAGCTACCAATATCAAATTACACCACCTGATTCAGGAGGGTGATGGCTAGCGCTGATTAGATTTCGTAAGTATATTGATCACTTCCGTTTCTGTTTGTTTGTTTGTGTGTTTGTTTGTGTGTTTGTTTGTTTGTTTGTTTGTTGGCATGATAACTCGAGAACGGAAGAAGCTACCAATGTCAAATTACACCACGTGATTCAGGAGATTGATGGCTCGCACTGATTAGATTTTGGTCAAAATCGGTCAAAGGTCAAGGTCACAGTGAGGTCAAACATCAAAAAAAAATTATAACTCGAGAACGGAAGAAGCTACCAATGTCAAATTACACCACATGATTCAGGAGGGTGATGGCTAGCGCTGATTAGATTTTGGTCAAAATCAGTCAAAGGTCAAGGTCATAGTGAAGTCAAACATAATTCCGTCAATTCATGTGGAGAAATGGAGTATTTTTGCTTCGCTCGACGTTACGAGTTCGTTTTAACTTCGATTTTAATTTTGTCTTCGGTTTTTGCGATCGCTTCGGACGCTTAAAACTGGGTTGTCGAAATTCTGGTAAAATCGGATGTTTTGGAGACTTTTTAAGATTGTATAAAAATATTTCACTCGACGCGTCACGGGTCGTCACGTGATGCAGTGCGCTCGAGCAGACGCGTCGTTGAGTCACGTAAAGGTTTTCCGTGTGCGCGCTGATGGTGTTTTCGATAAAGATGGTGTTTTAAAGTAATTTTTTATCCCAATAAAGGTTATCGTCGCATACCTGACTCGCTGAGCCGTCGGATTATGTAAAGATTGTTGGTGGATGGCCGAATATTACGGTTTTGTGACTGATAAAATAATATTAAATAATTGCTTGGAGAAATGGAGATTTTTGCTTCGCTCGACATTACGAGTTTGTTTTAACTTCGATTTTAATTTTGTCTTCGTTTTTTGCGATCGCTTGGGACGCTTAAAACTCGGTTGTCGAAATTCTGGTAAAAATCGGATGTTTTGGAGACGTTTTAAGATTGTATAAAAAATATTTCACTCGACGCGTCACGGGTCGTCACGTGATGCAGTGTGCTCGAGCAGATGCGTCGTTGGGTCACGTATAGGTTTTCCATGTGCGCGCTGACGGTGTTTTCGATAAAGATGGTGTTTAAAAGTCATTTTTTATCCCAATAAAGGTTATCGTCACATGCCTGACTCGCTGAGCCGTCGGATTATGTAAAGATTGTTGGTAGATGGCCGAATATTACGGTTTTGTGACTTTATAAAATAATATAAAATAATTGCGTGGAGAAATGGAGATTTTTGCTTCGGTCGACGTTACGATTTTTGATGGTTTGGTACAGAATCATCGTAGAAACTTCTGGTTTGCGTCGTTACCTTCTCGGGAGACAGCTTTTATTCGACAAGGTCAGAGGTCAAGTTGACGATTTTGTAAGTACCAGTCTATGACTGCTTGTTTGTTTGTTTGTTTGTTTGTTTGTTTTTCTCTCTTCTCTTCTCTTCTCTTTGTGTTTTTCCTTGCGATGACATTGTGAAAAGGCAAAATATGTTGGCGCTAATTGAATAATTGGCCATTAAAACTAAATTGCGAATAATCGTAACTGCGATATGCGAACTTCCAGACAGTGAGGACATCAAAACGTTGGCAGATCCAGCAGCCTCCGCATTCTTGCCCTGGACGAGGAAACAAAGAAGAAGCACCATTTCCAGCAATGTTGTTTATGAAGAGGTGCTAACGAGATAAAGGTGTGTACATGTAGACAATTTTTATTATTATTACTTCCGAAATCTGAAGATTTCGTCAGTTTTTTGATGACTTCCGTTTCTGTTTGTTTGTTTGTTTGTTTGTAGGCACGATAATTCGAGAACGGAAGAAGCTACCAATGTCAAATTACACCACGTGATTCAGGAGGGTGATGGCTAGTGCTGATTAGATTTTGGTCAAAATCGGTCAAAGGTCAAGGTCACAATGAGGTCAAATATTCGACTTTTGATGGTTTGGTACAGATAACTCGAGAATGGAAGAAGCTACCAATGTCAAATTACACCACGTGATTCAGGAGGGTGATGGCTAGCGCTGATTAGATTTTGGTCAAAATCGGTCAAAGGTCAAGGTCACAGTGAGGTCAAACATCCAAAAAATGATAACTCGAGAATGGAAGAAGCTACCAATGTCAAATTACACCACGTGATTCAGGAGGGTGATGGCTAGTGCTGATTAGATTTTGGTCAAAATCGGTCAAAGGTCAAGGTCACAATGAGGTCAAATATTCGACTTTTGATGGTTTGGTACAGATAACTCGAGAATGGAAGAAGCTACCAATGTCAAATTACACCACGTGATTCAGGAGGGTGATGGCTAGCGCTGATTAGATTTTGGTCAAAATCGGTCAAAGGTCAAGGTCACAGTGAGGTCAAACATCCAAAAAATGATAACTCGAGAATGGAAGAAGCTACCAATGTCAAATTACACCACGTGATTCAGGAGGGTGATGGCTAGCGCTGATTAGATTTTGGTCAAAATCGGTCAAAGGTCAAGGTCACAGTGAGGTCAAACATCCAAAACATTCGATTTTTGATGGTTTGGAACAGAATCATCGTAGAAACTTCTGGTTTGCGTCGCTACCTTCTCTCGAGACAGCTTTTATAAGACAAGGTCAGAGGTCAAGTTGACGATTTCGTAAGTACCAGTCTATGACTGTTTGTTTATTGAAGAAAAATTGTTCCAAAAATAATTTATCAATATTTTGTTTCCAAGTGTCAAAACGGTGTGGCCTTTGGAAGTGTTAAGGAATTTTGCTCTACTCAATATGCTTGCCAACGAAATACATCTCATTTTAGTGGTATGCTTTGCAAACTATTTTTTTTTTTTAACTGCAGGGTGCCCCACAGAAAACCAGGAAATTTGAGATTTTGAGATTTATTTTGCCGTATTTTACGATATCAATAAACTAACATATAAATTTTCGAACCGTTTTTTATTTTATTTCAGAATGCAGCAGTTATCAAATTTGTATCTTTGTTTTACACTACATCTAAGCTTGCTTTTGTTTTGTTTAAACTCAACTGTACAAAATTTCCTGGTTTTCTGTGGGGCACCCTTTATTTTGAAACTAAAACAATTCGAACATGGAATACCTAATGACACTGTACTTTCAGGTCTCCTACAAATCCTACCTGTCGCCTCACTGTGACGTATGAGTGGCAATGGTCAATGGCAGCGAATGTTCTGGCTATCAAAGACATGAAGGTAAACTTGATTTTAATTTGGATTTTAATTAACTCTGTGTGTAAGTATCACAGCAGTTGTTACTTCAATGCAAGCGATAATTCGTGGAATGCATGTGAATATTCCGTACGGGCACGCACTACTTCCGGATAGTGATGACTTACTGTATTCTAATAATTTCTCGATTTCTTATGCGCATTTATAAATAAACACAATGCCCCAATCCAGTCGTCGTTTACGAGAGCGAAGGAATGGCCTGTGTGTTTGTTTGAAAGTTTTTATTTTTGCATGTACGGCCACGCACGTACGGCCACACACGTACGGGCATGCACTAGTCTATCGATAATTCCAGCAGTGTGTGTGTGTGTGTGTGTGTGTGTGTGTGTGTGTGTGTGTGTGTGTGTGTGTGTGTGTGTGTGTGTGTGTGTGTGTGTGTGTGTGTGTGTGTGTGTGTGTGTGTGTGTGTGTGTGTGTGTGTGTGTGTGAGAGAGAGACCGCTGTTTCTCGACAACTCTTGGTCCGAGCTAATTGAAACTTGTCAGGTATATTGCTGGGCCCCTGTGGATGTGCCTTTTCAAGCTTTGATATTAATCGGACAAGTGCTTCCCAAGTTATGGCCATTTATTTACCAACCAATGGGAAGACACGTTGCTGCGTAGGCGTGGCTGCATAGGCCGGTGTGCGGCCGGCTGATGACGTCACGTGCCGTGCTGGTTACGATGGGGATCGGTGCATGAGTTACCGTGGCGTTGGAGTGGCAATGGTCAATGGCAGCGAATGTCATGGAAAGCAAAGACAGGGAGGTAAACTTGATTTCAATTTTAATTTTAATTAACTCTGTGTGTGTAAGTTTCATAGCAGTTATTACTTCAATGAAAGCGATAATTCGTGGAATGCATGTGAACATTACGCACGGGCACGCACCACTTCAGGATAGTGATGACTTCATGTTTTCTCATAATTTATCGATTTCTTACGCGCATTTATAGATAAACACAATGCCCAAATCCATTCGTCATTTTCGAGAGCGAAGGAACGGCCTGTGTGGTTGTTTGAAAGTTTTTTTTGTTGTTTTTTTTTGGGGGGGGGGTTGCACGTATGGGCACGCACGTACGGGCATGCGAGACCAAAGGAACGACCTGTGTGGTTGTTTCTGGCTCGCGGTTTGAAAGTTTTTTTTTTTTTTTTTTTTTTTTCATGTACGGCCACACACCTACGGGCACGTACTCGGACTAATGAATCCGATACGTGACTTTCAAAATTGCGTAATCCACCCCAGAATGCTCAGTGCACATGTGCAGAAACCCCAGGAAATGGCTGTGCAACAAAAAGAGTTGGAGAACTTTCTGAACTCACCCAAAAAGCTGATACCTGGTAGTTTGCCATACTGCACACTCCCGACGACGTGGACCAGTGCAAGGATCGAAGATTAGTAGACTGGCACGTTCTACCCAAACCTTCGACCATCGCTGCCTGTCAGTGGACTTTGAACCTTGCGGGATTACCTCATGTGAACATGGCAGGCTTGGTGATTTAATTAATGGACCTCTGCTTTTGGAAAGCTGATGTTGTCATGACCAACATTCAGGCAGACTTCCCAGAGGGATACACTATATCTGGTTTAGTTGCTTCTAAACACCTATGGAAATGTCATTTCTGGAGCTTGCCAATGGCAAAGGGTAAGTTTTAAATGACGATATTTACTATTAATCATTTTTGGGAGAGGGGAGGCATAGTGTGAGCTGTATGGGCTGTGAGTGCATTTATACATATACATATATACATATTGTTGCGAATTCGCGCCCGCCGGCATGCGAACGGCCACGTAACTCGAATCGCGGCACATCGCCCACCGGACGGACAATTCTATCATAACCCTCTCGGACTAACGCCGGGAGCTAGTCACGGGTGGGCCTTTCGGGCTCACCACGATCTTGCCAATCGGCCCACCGCGTGGGATAGGGTTGTTCGCCAAACTCGACCTACCTAAGTACCCAAGCGGAGGGTAGACCGGGCAATCACACCTCGCCGCAGGTCGACTCCGACATGGGCCGCTTAAGCGATCCGTTCCGTACTATCGGGATAACCGAGCGGTGTTATCGTCGGCCTCGACGGTTCCGATTAATTATCGGGCGTATTAAGCCCACTACCAATCCTTTACGTGAAGCAAGATGTAGATTCAATTAAAGAAAAGACGAAGCGAAACGGGAAAACAGTTCAACATGATGCACATTTATTCCGCGGCACACGGAGAGCACACATATACAATTAAAACAATTATGCACAAAAAGCAAATGTAACAAAAGAAACAATGATGCAGAGATACTACCGAATAAGACCGACACACGGCAACACTTAACAGTTTTACTTCACCAGACTGGCGCCACACACACACGTTTACACAGAAACAAAAGAAAAGGGCCACCCTCAAAGACAAGGGGGCAGACGGGGCCTGTGGGCCAACATTTGCACGGGACCTGAAAGAGCGGTCAGGTCCGCGAGACCGGGTGGGTCCTACCCGTGTCTTTGTGATGAGCCGCAAATGTGGCAGCGCGGCGGTGCCCCGACTTCGTGCTCCTTCGCGGGTTTCGTTGGCACTGCATGGAGTGGGGTGGGAACGGGGCCCCCTTTTCGCACTATCTCAGCGCGGGGGGAAAAGGGGGGGGGAATTGTTGATGCTCTGGGGAAAGAGTATAGCTGGCTTGCTTGGGTCGCGTGACGAGCGATTCCACCGCGACCTCGTCGCCGACCGCCGTCTTCTTTGCCTCGGACCCGAACTCCTCGGTCTCTTCCCCCAATTCTCCTCAGCCGACTGCCGAAAACCACCGGGACGCCCTCGCCTCCCGACTCCACTCCGCGCTCCAAATTGCCTCTGCCCAAAACTCTCTCTGCTCTTCTGTCACTCTCCGCTCTTCCAAGGCCGACTCTGCCCAGATTCGCCTTGCACTCGGCGCTTTATAGGCCGGCAGGAGAACCCATATGCAAATTTCCGGATCAGAACGAGCTCGGGGGCGGAGCCACGCTCGCCCATTGGATCGAGAAAAAGGGGCGTGAATCTCCCCTGATCCTAGAATTTGCATATCTCAATTCCACACAGACTCGCCTGGAGGCGGGGCCAAACCGCCCCGCGCTTGCTGATTGGACGGATCAGAAGTGGGCGTGTAGCATTCCTGATCCGAATTCTCCTCGGAAAGGCCGCATTTTGCACTCGTGGCTCAGCGCGCATCTTGTACGAGCCCAGGACAGCCCGACGCTCAGTGCTCACAGGTGGTGCGGGAATGGCTGCAGAAAGAGAGGTGAAGGTGGTGGAGGGTTTATGGTGGTAGTTTATGGCCATGGTGCCGTTTGGAATGGCGGTGATGCGATGTTTGCGGGAGCGAGTTGTGAAGGTAAAGATCGTGGCTGTTGGCGTTGTTGTTGTTGTGTGATGGTTGGAGCGTGGTTGGTTCAAAATAAAGATAGAACAGAAAAACGCCTATCTCAAAGCGTCGCAGCCCGAATGAATCACATTTATTCCCTCTAAACAACGGGTTTGGGGCTAACTACACATGTACTTACAGAGATATCTCACCTACGGGACCTGAATGGTGGTTTGCGAATTTCCTCAACCGCAACACTACCCCCCTCCCATTTTTACAGACTCGTCCCGAGTCGTCAAATTTTCGTGTGCCATCATGTGTAGTTTTCCCCTAGTACATTTTACCTACGGATCCCTGAGTGCGACATTCATGGTATTCGTGTCCCCAAAATAAATAACCTGAGGGCTGAGTAACTACCTAAACAAACCCACTCACACGGACGACTTAAATAAAATTGCCGGCGCTAAGACAGACATGCCGGGGGCGCACTCATATGTACAGTACATCTTAACCTTAACTTACAAATTTTACACTAAACCATGGCCCAGGATCAATGGACTCTGCAAAAAGAAAGCAGTTAGCAGGGAGCCAGGCTGCTCGCATGCAGTCTCTGGCTCACGCAATGCAGGTGACAGGGAACGTGGCCGGCTGCTCACACGCAGTCCTCGGCCTTCCCTTTTTAAAATGAACCCAGTGAACCACAACGGTGCATGGGCTGCACAAACGCAGTCTCCTGGTGCGGCTGCCCGCAAGGCAGTCCCTGCAGAACACTGAACGGGCACTGACGCAAGCAACAAAACGGTGCACGGGCTGCACAAATGCAGTCTCCGTGCCAGCTCAAGTGGCACACGCAATGAACACAACGGATGGATGGATGGATGGATGAATGGATGGACGCAAACATGGTGCACGGGCCGCCACTGCAGGCCCGTGTTGTGGCTGCCAACAGGGCAGTTCTCGCAGCTTGCAAACTGTTGCCTTGATCATGGCGCACATGGAAATGAACAGGGGGGCAAAGCAAAATTGAACGGGCCTGGTGAACAGGGGCAGTGGGCATGGCATGGCAAAGGCAGCAGGCAAACACAGCCTGCAGACCAAGGCCATTGCAGGCAAACACTGCCGGCAGACGAACTGGCCGGCGCAGGCCTTGAAGCACAGCAGCTGCAGACGATCCGGCCGGCACAGGCCTTGCAGCACAGCATCTGCAGACGATCCAGCCGGCACAGGCCTTGCAGCAAAACAACAGCTGCCGATGAAGTGGGCCGGCCTTTGCCTTGCAGTGGAGGTTGGTGGAGGGAGTGCGGTGGTGCTGGCCACTTGGAAGGCGGGCTCAGACCTACCCTACAGTCACCCTCCCAACCTATCGCCTTTGTCTGTCACTGTCCATACCCACTCCCTTAATTTGTCCAAAACCAATTTTGCCCCAATTAATTAATTTTTGATTTTTGATTTTTTTTTTTTCCTTTTTCTCCCACTATAATTCGTCCCCTAACAGCCCTTTACTGTCTCTGTTCGGCTAACCTATCGTCTACTAGCCTACTCCCAACACCTACGTTCCCTTCCCGGAGGGGAACAAGGGAGAGCTAGCGTCCTGTGTCGAGGCCCAACGAAGCCTCAAGATGGCCTCCCCAGACTTCAGCGATCTAACCCCAAAGTGGGTCCAGCAGCACACAACGAGAGCGAAGGGATGGATGGTGCGGAGGGGTACATCTCCTAATCTACCCTAACCATTAACCTTTAAACTACCCCGGGGCTTTCAACAAGCGCCTCTCGTTTAAACTATTGGTTCGAACAACCCAGATTCCCGTCGCCTGTGTTGGTGTCCTCACAATTTCGGGCCTTGCCCCCCAATTTTTTTGCCGTGCCCTCACACGGTCTCATGTCTGGGACGCGTGGCTCCCCTTGGCAGGCACGACCCTCTGCCGATTCCACTACGATGGCACCTCCGGGCACTACACTGCCTCCGAGCCTACCAGCTCCCTAAACACCAGGGAGTGCCCCCCTTGGCAACTCCCCTGAAACGCACACGTGGCAGGCTGGCTTCCCGGGCCCCTTTCCGAGGGCCCATGCACCATGCGGGCGCACCCGTGCCCACTACGCTATCCCGGCCCCCCATGGGCCCTTGGCCTACTACGGCCGACTAGCCCGGTGCCCGGGGTACCCACTCAGCGATACTCACCTTTCGCAGCCACGCTCACAGCCCGTCAACAGGGCTCCTGCACCCCTCCAAATGGGTATCGAGCCTACATTCCCACAAACAACAAAACGACCTCCATTTTGACAATTTAACTCACCCCCTAACTCACTCTACACTGACCCCAGGGTCCCTTGGGCGGGAGTCACTCCTCCCCCCAATCACTCATTGCATCATGCATTCCCCATTCGCTCCACTCACACAGACCCGCTGGCCTCACTCACTCAACATGTACTCACCTCACAACTCTTCAGCACACACACCACTGAATTCTGCCATCCTTCTAACTACCTCCCCGAACGAACTCGTGCTCCCACGTCATCCCTTAAACTACAACACGTTCCTTTTAACACTATGTAGCTAAGCTTCGTCCCCACTACACATTCACAAGTGTGTCACTGTCTCCAAAATGTCATTTCCCATTTCCCTTCCTTAATCTGGCTACAATCCCTCCACCTAATCCATTCCACGGGCCCCATGAGGACTTACCCCTGCCCCATGGAGCCGGTCTAGCGAAGCGAACCCTTCCCCCTAGCTCGTTCCATCCTGTGCCCAAGCCAAGGGGGTCTTCCACCCCTTGCCCAGGGATCCTGTTCACCCGAAAGCGAGGCTTGCTTTTGTTCATTAATTTTTTTTTCTAATTTTTGCGCAGCACCAGCGCGGCAACTCACAGCTCGCGCACTTTGCACCTGGCCGTGACATCATGCAGCTGCACGTGTACCTCGTCCCTCCTTGGACGGTACCATCCGGCAGGGATTCAACCCCTCCTGCCGGAATCCAACCCCACGTGCAGCCATGACGTCACCGTGCGCACCACAAAAAGCAACCCTCGCACTCTGAGGGGCTCCCCACGCGAACACATGTGCTCTGCCCGTTGGAGCTCAACACATACGCCCGCGTGGAGAACCCGTCCGGTCCAAATCTATAATCCTGCCTCAACTTTGTCCGTCGCGGGATCGGCAGCATTCACCGCGCTCGTTTCCGGACCGGGCTTCACTCCCGCAAGCGAGCACGTGGTGGCCTCATGCGTTGCACAGCCCGGACCTCGCGCTCGCTGCTGCGTGAACCCGGCGCGGTTCTCAAAACCTCTATGGCCGCTACTTGGCTTTTGTCCCTCTGTCGCCGTTGTCGTCGCCATTCCACCCTCGCACACCTGTGTGTCACGACGCTCACACACCACTCCATTACATTCACACCGGGAGACGCGGCTGCATGTTCACACATGCCGACCGACATCTCCCTCACACACAGCGACCTCACACACACTGTCTACCTCACACTCGGCCGCTCACTCACTCGTGCCATTTCCCTCACACAAACCATACCACTCACACACGTGGGGGCACTCGCCCGTGGTGTCTCACTCACACACCGTGCCTCACTCCCACACGGCTGTTCGCACACGCGTTCCGTTTCTGGCGCACACGAGTCTCCACTCACACGTGGTGCTCCATTCATACTGGCCGTTTCACTCACACACACGGCCTTTTCCACTTGCGGTGCCCTTTTTACACACGGCATGCTGGGAAGCACGCACTCCGGCATACTCACCACCACACCACTCACACACGGGGTCGCTTCCACACACAGGGACGCACTCACACCTTGCATCATACACACCGGGACAACCACACTGGGGATTTGTGTCCCCACAAGGGGCTCCGGGGCCTCTATACCCCCCAAGCTTTCCGTGCACCTGTCCACAGCACTCCTCCCCTCGACCTCGCAAAGCACGACCGAACCCACCTGGTCTTGACTCGCTTCAAGGGGGCATACTCCCTCCCCTCGTTCCTGGAGGAGGCCATCCAACTGCTCGCACTGGGTCTCTACCCAGTCTGCCAGCTCACCCCCATTGTTCTCCACTACCTCTGTGTGTGTGTGTGTGCGTCTCTAACTCCGTCCAATTCACCCTCTATTTCCCGTGTCTCTGCCAACTCGGTCACTTCTTCACCCTTTACCTCCCTTGTCTCCACTATTTTTATTTCCTTTGTCGTCACCTCGTGTCTCGTCTCACATGTTTTGGTCTCCCCATTTAATTTTTCCCTCTCGGTCACCGTCACTTTTTCCGTCACGACCCTCGCCCAACACGTCTCCCGAATTATTTTGTCCTCACCCGCCTCCACCGCGGGCCTGACAGCCGTTGCACCCCCTCCCAGCTCGTTCGCTTCCACACGTGGCGTCGCCATTTTAAGCTCCCCGATTATTGCCTTCACGCCCGCTTGCAGGCATCGGCCCATGTTCTGCGTCTCACCCTGCAGTTCTTTCATTTCTTCCTTCATTCCTTGCGCATTTGTTTCCATTTTCGTTTTTATTTCGTTCATTTGTTGTGTATTCGCATCCATTTTTCTCATCAATGCCTCAAACATTTCCATCGTCCGATCCGTGGGCGAATTCGCACGTGGGGGCCGTTCGTCCGCCACCCCAGCCACTGCGCTCATTTCGAACTCTGGGTACAGTTGGGTGGAAAGTTCCTCCTGTACAACCAGCATTTCCTGCTCGGGGTTCTCATCCTGGGCCATGGATTCTACACATTCTAAATCCATTTCTAATACCCCCGGCTCCCGCTCACCTTGTGACGTCATCTTATTTCTCGTAACGGGTTAATTTAAATCGCTCGTAATTTGGAGGGAATCGGGGGTCGCTCCTCTCACCCCTGGACCGATTCCGGTAACTTTAGCTGGAGACAGGAGAGAGAGGAGCTGGAAACAGGAGATCCCACTCTCCGACACCAGTGCCGCGAGGAGGGGGATGGGTTTGTATCCCACTCCTGACACCAGTGTTGCGAATTCGCGCCCGCCGGCGTGCGAACGGCCACGTAACTCGAATCGTGGCACGTCGCCCACCGGACGGACAATTCTGTTGTGACCCTCTCGGACTAACGCCGGGAGCTAGTCACGGGTGGGCCTTTCGGCCTCACCACGATCGTGCCAATCGGCCCCCCGCGTGGGATAGGGTTGTTCGCCAAACTCGACCTGCCTAAGTACCCACGCGGAGGGTAGACCGGGCGATCGCACCTCGTCGCAGTTCGACTCTGGACACGGGCCGCTTTAGCGATCCGTTCCGTACTATTGGGATAACCGAACAGTGTTATCATCGGCCTCGACGGTTCCGATTAATTATCGGGCGTATTAAGCCCACTACCAACCCTTTACGTGAAGCAAGATGGAGATTCAATTGTCCGGTACCATCCGGCAGGATGACGAAGCGAAATGGGAAAGCGAAATGGGAAAGAAGGAAGCGAAAGAAAAGACGAAGCGAAATGGGAAAACAGTTCAACATGATGCACATTTATTCCGCGGCACACGGAGAGCACACATATACAATTAAAACAATTATGCACAAAAAGCAAATGTAACAAAAGAAACAATGATGCAGAGATACTACCGAATAAGACCGACACACGGCAACACTTAACAGTTTTACTTCACCAGACTGGCGCCACACACACACGTTTACACAGAAACAAAAGAAAAGGGCCACCCTCAAAGACAAGGGGGCAGACGGGGCCTGTGGGCCAACATTTGCGCGGGACCTGAAAGAGTGGTCAGGTCCGCGAGACCGGGTGGGTCCTACCCGTGTCTTTGTGATGAGCCGCAAATGTGGCAGCGCGGCGGTGCCCCGACTTCGTGCTCCTTCGCGGGTTTCGTTGGCACTGCTTGGAGTGGGGTGGTAACGGGGCCCCCTTTTCGCACTATCTCAGCGCGGGGGAAAAAGGGGGGGGGGAATTGTTGATGCTCTGGGGAAAGAGTATAGCTGGCTTGCTTGGGTCCCGTGACGAGCGATTCCACCGCGACCTCGTCGCCGACCGCCGTCTTCTTTGCCTCGGACCCGAACTCCTCGGTCTCTTCCCCCAATTCTCCTCAGCCGACTGCCGAAAACCACCGGGACGCCCTCGCCTCCCGACTCCACTCCGCGCTCCAAATTGCCTCTGCCCAAAACTCTCTCTGCTCTTCTGTCACTCTCCGCTCTTCCAAGGCCGACTCTGCCCAGATTCGCCTTGCACTCGGTGCTTTATAGGCCGGCAGGAGAACCCATATGCAAATTTCCGGATCAGAACGAGCTCGGGGACGGAGCCATGCTCGCCCATTGGACGGAGAAAAAGGGGCGTGAATCTCCCCTGATCCTAGAATTTGCATATCTCGATTCCACACAGACTCGCCTGGAGGCGGGGCCTAACTGCCCCGCGCTTGCTGATTGGACGGATCAGAAGTGGGCGTGTAGCATTCCTGATCCGAATTCTCCTCGGAAAGGCTGCATTTTGCACTCGCGGCTCAGCGCGCATCTTGTACGAGCCCAGGACAGCCCGACGCTCAGTGCTCACAGGTGGTGCGGGAATGGCCGCAGAAGGAGAGAGGTGAAGGTGGTGGAGGGTCTATGGTGGTGGTTTATGGCCATGGTGCCGTTTGGAATGGCGGTGATGCGATGTTTGCGGGAGCGAGTTGTGAAGGTAAAGATCGTGGCTGTTGGCGTTGTTGTTGTTGTGTGATGGTTGGAGCGTGGTTGGTTCAAAATAAAGACAGAACAGAAAAACGCCTATCTCAAAGCGTCGCAGCCCGAATGAATCACATTTATTCCCTCTAAACAACGGGTTTGGGGCTAACTACACATGTACTTACAGAGATATCTCACCTACGGGACCTGAATGGTGGTTTGCGAATTTCCTCAACCGCAACTATATATATATATATATATATATATATATATATATATATATATATATATATATATATATATATATATATATATATATATATATATATATATATATATATCTTTGTTTAGTTCTGGGGCTACAAGAGTAATTTGAACGGCACTCAGTGGAGCACAAACCTCCGCGAGGCTGAACAGTTTACGTTTTGTATCCCCACTGATAGGGTCGATCTGGATCCGGACCTGAACCAAAATCTAATCGGTTTATTCTTGTCATCTACACAACTCATTCACCAATTTTTGTTGTAATCCATCTACAACTTTTTCAGATATCATGATACATATTGTTTTTGGCCCCATCTCTCAATGGTGAAGAATCAGTTTAAAATTATCGTATCCAGATCCTGACCAAAATCTAATCAATTTCTCCTTGTCACACACCCAACCTGTTCATAAAATTTTATCCGAGTCTGTCCATAACGTTTTGAGATGTCCTGCTCACAAATCAAACAGAGAAACAGACAGTGATGAATACATAACCTCCATCCACCTTCTGTGGCAGAGCTAATTATACGAGATTTTACACCTATTGGAAAAAGGAGAAATCCTAATCTCGTATTTTTCATATATTGCTGTGTTTGCCTGGTGTTAGTTTAATGGTTGGGGTGGTGGGCTTGCGATCCAAAAGTCCTGAGTTACAATCCTGTTCAGCTGTTGAATTAATAACAGATGGGGTTGACTCAGCCTGTCAGCCTTCTGAGGACAGCAAAATGAGTGCCAGCTTCCTGGGATGATTGAGCCATTCAGGTATCCTGTGGTGGAGGGGTGACCTGTCCAGAATTGTGCCCAATAGCTCAGGCACTCATGCTTTGTACAGAGTATGGTCTGGATGGATTGATTGCTCTGAGTCTGATTTTCATTCAGGAACAGAACAATTATGGTTAACCATTCTTATTATTGCCATTCTTTCGTCTAAATGCTGAAAATTATGTTTAAAAGAAGATTTGAATAACATATTTCATGCCAGCAATGGCAGGTAAAAAGTGCCCAACAAGTAGAACCCAGTCACTCGAAGTGTGCACACACAGTGCATGCGCAAAAGGCCTCGTTAGCATCATCCATCAAACGTCGTTTTGAAAGTCCTGTGTTATCCTCCACTGACTGAGAGTGAAGGTCAGAAACATAATCAGTGAGATGTCATCACTCAGAAAATGTGCAAGAATTATGAGAACATTTGTAGACGGTGCACAAAACTTCCGTGACAGTGGGATCTTCACCTGAGATCCATCCTTCAAAAGATATATATATATATATATATATATATATATATATATATATATATATATATATATATATATATATATATATATATATATATATATATATATATATATATATATATATATATATATATGAACGGGGTATGCTGACATATTGTGTAAGCATATGAATGGTGCATCCCTATTGTCTCGGGTCGCTCAACTGCATTTGATTTTTCATTTATTTATTTTCTTTTTTTTTATATTCATTTATTTATATTTTCATGAATGGATGTTGTCCGACGATTACGTGATTATTTTTTCCCGGTGTACCAGCTTCGATGTCCATTGGCACGCAAAATTTCAGCTTTCTCTGTCATGTGGAAGGTACAAATCTTTAATATCAGTCAATTAGTTAGTTAGTGGTGAGAAAGAGCTTTGTCTAATTATCTATGTAAAGCTCTTTCTAACCATTGATTCACTGATTGACTGAGTGACTCACTGACTGGCTCATTGACTGATAATAAAGATCGGTATATTAATATATATATATA
The DNA here is from genome assembly GCF_056783735.1 of Eptatretus burgeri. Taxonomy (NCBI): domain Eukaryota; kingdom Metazoa; phylum Chordata; class Myxini; order Myxiniformes; family Myxinidae; genus Eptatretus; species Eptatretus burgeri. The sequence goes on from NC_140964.1 coordinate 24,540,868, forward strand.
TATATATATATATATATATATATATATATATATATATATATACACACACACACACATGTAAATAAATATAAACATACATATATATATATATATATATATATATATATATATATATATATATATATATATATATATATATACACACACACACACATGTAAATAAATATAAACATACATTATATATATATATATATATATATATATATATATATATATATATATATGCACACATGTACATGTGTATGTTGATAAACATATGGTGATAAACACATATATATATATATATATATATATATATATATATATATATATATATATATATATATATATATATATATATATATATATATATATATATATATATATAATTCCAAAATTACTTCCTGTTTCCTCCACTTAAATGATGATAAAAGACCTGCTTACACAATAGCAGTGAAGACAAAGTGATGTTTGACAAACGATGTCTGAAGGTCTTGCACCTCCGTTTCCTTGTGCATTGGAAATTCTAATTCAAATTTGCCTTCACCTGCCACCTGTGTGGAGTTGGACTGTTTGGACATTAAACATTATAATTGAGTCGATTTTTTTGTGCATTTTGAAGAAATAAAGTTTCCTACAGATTCTAAAACTCAAGAAGATGCTGTTAGATGCAGACAGACAAGAGACAACACCAGACTTGACGTCCGACAACGACAGTAGGTACCCTTTAGAAAGGTGATGTAATTTCACATTGCCCTCTGGGTGCTGGTGTTTTCACACCTTATGTCGCAATTCAGTGAAACTTTTACATTCCCCATTGAATGCCACCCCAAGGAGTTCACCCATTCTCTTCCCTCTTGGTGCTGAGTGTCAGGTGAGGAAGCAACATGCACCATTCTTAGTCTTCAGTGTGACTCGACCAAGGTAAGAATCAAATCACTGACCTCCTCGACTCACATCAGCAATTCCACCCCACAATGACACTGAGTTTGGTTAAAATTCCAATGTTTGTGGAAAGGTTCCATGTCATTGACATCAGCGTTCACGATTGCTCAGATAAATAAATTTCATCATTCGGACAAAAATTGACTTGATTATAAATTTTTAAGGACCGTTCTGCACGCTTCTGCTGCATCCTCCAAGGGAATGTTCAGAAGCAATTTTGATGATCTACTTTCACATCATTGAATGCTGCAGACATGCCTCGAGATTGCTCCATCTTTTCCTCACCGTTTCAAGCTTCCAGCTGCGTGGGATTTTTAAATGACATGAGCAAAACTCATTCCCTTCTCTGCAACCTTGGAAGCTCCGGGGGGGGGGGGGGTTCATGTTCATAAGACCACCCGTGTGTGCGGAAAGCTTACTGCCTGCAGGGTTTGCTTTCTCCTCGTCTGCATCGCTGACGAGGTGGAGAGAGATGGTCAGGGTAAGAATAGCACAAGAATGAGAAGTTAAATTAAAAGTTGAGAAGCCAGAGAAAGAATAATGCTGTCATCACCACAAACCACAATTCGCATCTCAGACAGCTGGATAGTACATATTGCAGCGGAAGATCACGGTTTGTCTCAGGAGACCAACCAGAAGCATCTTGCATACAGACTGCCATGCCATCGCGGGATGACTTGTTCGATCATCTGCCAGCAGAGGGAGACACATTTATTTTTTCAAGATGTCGAAGGGCTAACTACTTATTTGGTATGTGAGGGAGGGGGTGTTGAAAGTAGATAGTAAATTGTAAGGAAAAAATGAGATAAGGAAGACAAGAGGGTGGTGAATGGAGTGAAAAGGAAGGGTAAATGGGGTTACGGAGGTGCGGCGAGAAATAGGAGGGATTGAGAGCCAAATCTGAATAAGGTGATAGAAGGAGGAATTTTTGAGATATTAGAAATGAGGTTCAAAAAATGAACCATTTTGCAAATGTAATGCATTGATAGTCTATGAAAAAAAATTAACGAAAAGTAAAATCTTAACCAGCTACATTGACTCAACCTGAGCAAAAACCCACCACGCTGCTTGGACTTAAGTCATTGAAGTAAGCTTTTCCCTTGTTCTGTCGCACTCAGGTTTGGAAAGCATCATCTTCAATCGATGCAGAAAGTTGTAGAGAAGGAGAGAATAAAGCATGTTCCTTAAAAGGAAGTTCCAAGTGTTCTGTTCCGCTTCAGCCTAATGGCCTTGGCTATTGCGTTGGGTGGTTAGGCCTACGTCTCCCTTGGGTGTTGATAGAGATGCTTCACCGATGTTTGGAGGCTGCAGAAGCAATTTCTGAGCCAAGGCGTTTGCAGCTGGGTGGTCCATTGGCTTCCTGTTAGGGGTGGAGGTTGGGGCTCTTTGGGATGGATTTAAGGCAGAACGTTAAAAGGAGCCTTTACATTTCTCAAGAGATTTCAAAATCCCATTGCGCTTACAACTTGAGGACATTATCACATACTAGCTGAGCAGAAGCTGTGTTGAGCTTTGTGTAAAGTTTCTTCAGAGTTAGCTAACCAAATGATGACACATTTACAATGGTGATTGTGAAGTTTTAATTAGTATAAAGCAACAATGTATTCATAAAATGATGAAGACTATTCGTTGGGAGTTCGTCGTAAATCCCATATTTAACTAGAAGGGCACTCGGTGGAACACATACCTCCGCCACGTAATGCCTTATGCAAGAGAACATATCAGGCCCAATACATTTTTTTTATATCATGCTATACAGTACGATATCGTTTTTGGCCCCATCTCTAAATGATGAAGAATCACTTTCAAATTAAATAATTCTCGTATCCAGATCCGGATTCGGATCTTCACCAAAATCAAATCAATTCTTCCTTGCAACACACTCAACCTTTCCACCAAGTTTCATCTGAATCCGTCCACAACTTTTTGACATATCCTGTACACAAACAGACAGAAAGGGGTGAAAACATAACCTACTTCACCTTCGGTGGCGGGGGTAATAACAACCACCACTTTCTTATCGTGGTCCATGAATCACCCCAGGAGGTTGGGTTTGAACCACTCCCATCTTGGGGATGGAAAATCTCTCCATTATTTCACACTTACAAAACTTATATCATCTTGTATCAATTCCTGTGCAACCTGGATGTTGTTGGGCTAAATGTGTCGGTCAATTGATTCAGCATTCAGTGAATTATTTTTTCATTTGCTGTGTTTGCTTTTCTGGTTGATATGACAGGATTGTGGTTTGAAGTTCTTCGTCCGTTTCTGGCATGTACACACATTGTTTTCGAAGCCTCTGGTTCAAGTTATCTGTGAAGTGAAAGAATGGTGCTTCTGAAAGAGACTCTTCACACACCATATTTCACGGAAGACCAAGAGATACACCAAAATAATCCGAACTCTCACAGTTAAGATAAATGCAATAAATAGACAGAACAGCAGGACAGTGCTTGCACATGGACAGACTTGGGATTTTGGCTCAGATATAAAAGCACCACTGTCCTTGATGTCCTATAAGTCACAGCATGTGAGGCTGGCTACAAGACACATAGAGATGTTGGAAAGACGAATGGGCTACTCATTGAGAGATACGCATAGCAGGAAACGTGTGTTCATCAAATTCAGACGTAAGAAAAATAGCAATCAAAGATTGCAGATCCTCGCCAGGACTTGTTGTGTGTGTGTGTGTGTGTGTGTGTGTGTGTGTGTGTGTGTGTGTGGGTGTGTGTGTGTGTGTGTGTGTGTGTGTGTGTGTGTGTGTGTGTGTGTGTGTGTGTGTGTGTGTCGTTTTATGTGGTGCATTTTGTGTGGCATTTGTGTACTCGTGTGTTATGTAATTAATGAGACATAATTAGAACTGCCACTTTCTAACGGCTGGCACCAGGTACCAAGATGTCCCGCTTTGAGGCAACCCCACATTGATCGGACACCTGACATTGACCCATGATGTTTTTTTTTATTATTATTCATTATTCAATTGAATTGAGAATGGGATTTTAAAAATTCAATTCAAATCAAATTGAAGACCAAATAGGTACAGTCCAACATTGGAGTCACCAGAAGGAACCCAGACAAGCAAAAAGCAAAGATGAAGTCATCAGGAGCAATCTGGATATGATTCGCATTTCAGTTGCTATTCCTCGACCATCAAACCCATCCAGGCACAGCCAAGTTAGCCTTATTCAAAAAAAAAAAAAATCAAAAAGAACCCAGATCAAAAAAAAAAAATTCTGGTTGCCAGACCATGTATCCAATCAAGATGAAATTTAAAACATGTATTCCACATCACTGCGAGATCATAATTTTGAGGTTTCACATCGATTGATTAAGTGGCTCCAGAGAAAACATTATTTAATATTTTTCTTCAATCCAATATGGCTGCCAAACCATGTGACCTATCAATTATTCCAGAACAAAGTTGTACACCCAAGACATAGGAAATATTTGTGCAAAGTTTCCCCTTGATCTGTCCAGCTGTTCTGGAGAAGGAGATTTTTTTTAAGGTTTCACGGTAAACCCAATATCACTGCCAAACCATGTGACCTGTGACATCATCTGTGTGAACCTTTTGTTCCTCATGGTTAGGTGGTCATAAATGTAAGTTTTCACCTTAATCTGTTCAGCCACTTCAGAGAGGATTTTTGAAGGTTTTTTTTTTAGAAAAAAAACAATATGGCTTCCGAATCACGTGACCGATGACATCATTAATAACTTCTGTGGACCATTTTTAATCCCGAGATGATCCTTTAAAATGTTCATACTGATCAGGTAGCATTCTACATATGCAATTATGACGTCATTACGAAGGCACCGATGATGCCATAAGAAATCAGAATTATTCCGCATGAGGAGTACGTGCCATCTGCAAGTTAAAAAAAATTCCTGGGTGTGGTTTCAGAGATACAAAGGCCCAAAGTTTTTCCATTTTTTCAACATGGCTGCCACACCACGTGACCTATAATGTCACAATTATCCTTAAAACATTATACATAAGTACTCGCACCTCCGGCGAATTTTTTTTTCTCAATCCGCCAATAGTTGCGGAGAAAAACACGAAGTTTTATGTGCACACAAACAAACAGACAAACCAACAAACAAACAACATGAAGATTCCGTGTAGTGCACGATACTTGCAAAATGCATTAAATAAATTTGACCTCAAATATAATTTGTGGTTGAATTAATTGAGCAAATATCCAACTCCTCTTCAAATTTCAAGTCAATCGGATGAAAATTGAGAAATTTAGAAATTCCACCTAAGTTGTTGACCATTGGCCTATGTTGACCTTTTGGTATGTTGACCTCAAAAATAATTGACTGGTTGAATTCAGTGACCAGAAATATAAATCCTCTTTAAATTTCAAGTTAATCGGATAAAAATTGAGGATTTTAGAAACCTACCCGAAGCTGTTGACCGTTGGCATATGTTGACCTTTTGACATTTTCACCTCAAAAACAAGAGGCTTCTGCCTTATGACAAAGTACCATGTGGTGAAGTTTCCTGAAAATCGGTTTAAAATTGTGACCTGCAGGTGATAAACAGACAGACAATTAGACCGACAAATAGACAGACAGAATAACAAGAAAAAGACATCGTGCGGAGCACGATACTTGCAAAATCCACCCCCTCTCCAAAGGTTGCCATGGGTGCATCAAATTTTCCATTTCATTAAGATTAAAGTTCAGGTCAATTGGATGAAAATTGATTGTTTTTCAGATTGAATTTGATGATTTTAGAAGTTTGACCTTGAGTTGACCTTTGACCTTTTGACATCAAAAATGGTTGGTTTTCCAATTCAGTGATGCAATATGCAAATCTTGTTCAACTTTCAAGTTATTATGATGTAAAGTGATGTTTTTTCATTTGAAAATTGATGATCTTAGAAGTTGAACTTTGAGTTGACCTTTGACCTTTAAATCTCAAAAATAGTTGGTTTCCCAATTCAGTGATGTATTGTGCAATAGCTGTTTCATTTGCAAGTCAATCGGATGAAAATTGACAATTTTTTCAGATGAAATTTGATGATTTTAGAAGTTTTACCTTGAGTTGACCTTTGACCTTGTGACTTCAAAAATAATTGCTTTCCCAATTCAGTGATGGACGATACAAATCCTGTTCAACTTTCAAGTTAATATGATGTAAATTGACGTTTTTTCATTTGAAAATTGATGATCTTAGAAGTTTAACTTTAAGTTGACCTTTGACCTTTAAATCTCAAAAATAGTTGGTTTCCCAATTTTGTGATGTATTGTGCAATAGCTGTTTAATTCCCAAGTCAATCGGATGAAAATTGACAATTTTTCAAATGAAATTTGATGATTTTAAATGTTTGACCTTGAGTTGACCTTTGAACTTTTGACATAAAAAAATGGTTGGTTTTCCAATTCAGTGACGCAATCTGCAAATCTTGTTCAAATTTAAAGTCAATAGGATGAAAAATGACGATTTCAGAAATTTGACCTTTGACCTCAAAATCAATAGGCTTCTCAGGTGAGACTACCATGACAACTCAGTAAAATTTCATGATAATCGGTTTCAAATTGTGACCTGCAGGTGACAAACAGACAGACAAACTAACAGAGAGAATAACAAAGTCTTCTCACCAATATACTTGAAAAATCTTCGATTTTGGCGGTTCTGGGTTTGGAGCGTCGACAGGTCTCTTTCGGGGCTCTCTGCTGACGATCTCAAAGTTAAGTTTCCGGTCGTGATCTGTCCCGTTTTAACTGTTTATTTTCTCACCTACGTGTTGCTGTGTGCTCCTCGTTCGGTTTTGTTTCAAAAATGGTGCTATTTCGTGAGATTTTGTCGACCTTATCTTAGCGGGTGCTTGAGGCCAACCCTTGAGGCTTGAGGCTTACCGGTTCCCCTCGTACGATCGTGTTTATTTGTTTTTTCTCCCCATTACCTTCAATTTCTATCTTCCCCATTCTCCTAACGTCCGCCATCATTCCAACTAATCACTCTATTTCTTATCTTAAAAAAAACGCTACCTTGCTCCGATTCTTCTTCTTCTTCTCCTCCGATTCTTATTCCTCCTCTTCTTCTTCTTCCTCGATTTTTTTTTTCTACAACACTTCCATGACCTAATCTGTTGAAAACTCTCTCAAACATTGATAATAATAAAAATGATCTCTTATAATGCTTCATCTTCCTCTTTCACACATGTGGTACTCTTTACTGTATCATAATGCACGACTCTTCTACTATTTAAACAGACTGCTCTCAATTCGACCTCTCCTTCATACCTTGCCTAAAAAATCCAACTGTTATCGCGTTTCTTCTCTCCATTCTCTGAATTCACCTTTATTGCATCCATCAAGAATTGTGTTAAATCGCATCTCTGACCTAAAACTGGAAAAAAAACCCCCAGTTTGCGATGAATGTTCGCTTTTCCATCAACCATTCTTTTTTTCCAACTTCAGTGCCAACTCACCCCTCTCACCCCTCACTCTCAAAGCAACCATCCCACTCTTCTCCCTCCAAGTCTCCCTCTCACCTCTCTCAAAAACTCCCCTCACCTTTCTCCCACCATTCATCCCCCTCACTCATCCTTCTCAAAGTGTCCCCCCCCCTCCCATCCACAGAGCTGCCTCCTTCCACTGTCCTCTCAGCTCCATCTCTTCGCTCCACCTCCTCAAATCCTCAACTGCCTTCTTCACCCTCTCTTGTCACCCCTCTTCCCCAGCACCACAGAGCCTTTTCTCCTCTTCATTCGGCCCCCTCCCCTAGCTATTCTGCAATCCCCCACACTCTTTCAACAACTCTCCTTACCTCTCCCCCCCCACCCCCTGCATCCAAAGCCTCCTCCCCTACCTCTTCATTAAAACTGTGGACCTCAAATATCTGGGGCCTTCGATCAAACCTTTCAGATCTTTCCATACTGGTTGCCACTGACAAAGCAGACATAATCTGCCTAACAGAAACTTTCCTCCCCAAAGGCGTGTGTGACTCCCAAGTATCTCTCCCTGGTTACTCCCTCCTCCGGTTTGACAGACCTGAGCCTTGTCCTGGTGGAGGAGTTGCTCTCTTCATCAAAGGCTCTATTCCTCACTCTCCATGCACTGCCCTCACTCCCCCCACACCCCCAGGAATACCTCTGGCTACGGATTCCCTCCACTCCCACCTCATGTTTATATGTGTACTGTACCGTCCACCGAACAGTGATGATTCCATCTACACCTCACAATCCGAAAACATGGACCAACTTCTATCTTCTCATCCAAACTCTCTCTTCCTCATATGTGGTGACTTCAATCGTCATCATGCCAGTTGGCTAGGTGTGGGTACCTCTCTCACCTGTCATGGCACCTCAGCAAAAGCTTTCTGCGACTCATTGGGACTGACTCAATCGGTCAACTTCCTGACCCTGATCTCAACCAATGGTACTCCATCTCTTCTGGATCTGATTTTGACAAATTTCCCTGAAAATATCTGCTGCTCTTTCTCCGCTCCAATCGGTTCTTCTGACCACGTCCTTGTCAAAGTGGACATCTCTCTGGCTATTATCAGAGAACCACCTCACCATCGTCGAGGCTGACATATCACTTAAGCCGACTGGCAGGGTCTCCAAGCAGCCATCAAACTTATCGACTGGTCTCCTATTGCTACCTTCTCCAACATCAACTCATCCTGGGAATTCTTTCAAAGAAACTTGCTCTCCCTCATACACAGATTTATCCCCTCTCGTCTTCAGTTGTCCTACCCTTCCTCCTGCCCTTGGTTCACTGAAGCTTGTGGTGAGGCAGTTGTCCTGAAACAACTTGCCTTTGCCTCATGGAAAGCAAACCCAACTGAGAGTAATCTCAGTTCCTTCCATAAAGCTTGGAACAAGTGTCAATCTACCCTCAGGAGAGCCAGAAAACAACATCGTTCTCATCTCAAGTCTGAACTCTCAAACCTCTCTCCCTCCTCAAAATGCTGGTGGCGTCTAATCAAATCTGTTTCTGGTGTATGTTCCCCTCCATCCCCTCCTTTGCCTCAAATGGCCACACTGCTGATACCGCACGTGAAAAAGCTGAATGCCTAAACTCAGTGTTTGCAGCTAAATCTTGTGTCCAAAACCCATCACTTTCACTACCCACCTTACCCAGTGGCACCCAACTATCCCCGGACTATGTGTCCTTTTCTCCTGACAAGGTGGAGAGCTTGCTGTCAAACCTCGATTCAGATTCTGCAACCGGTCCAGACGACATCAGCCCACGTGTCCTCAAAGCCTGCTCTTCTGCTCTTGCTCACCCTCTCCCTGGTTTATTCACCCTCGCCTTTGCTCAAGGTCATCTGCCATCTGCTTGGAAATCATCAAACATCACTGCCCTGCATAAAAAGGTGCAAAAACAGATCCCTGCAACTGCAGACCAATCAGCCTTCTCCCAATCATCAGCAAGGTTATGGAATCCATCATCGCTTCAGACATGAAATCCTTCCTCTTCTCCAATGGCTTGATTTCCGATCATCAATTTGGTTTCAGACCAGGTCACTCCACCCTTGATATGCTGCTTCTGCTCTCCCAACAATGGATGGAGGTCCTCAATGCCAGACAGGAAATCCGAGCCGTATCCCTGGACATATCACGTGCTTTTGACACGGTCTGGCACCCTGCCCTGCTCACCAAACTATCTTCCTATGGTATCCAAGACCATCTCCACTCATGGCTCGCAGACTTCCTCTCCTGTCGCAATCAACGTGTGGCCCTAAATGGAGTTCTTTCATCCCCTCTACCTGTGCAGGCTGGAGTTCCTCAAGGTGGCGTTCTGGGCCCTGTTCTTTTTCTGGTTTTCATCAATGATCTCTCCGACTCGCTGGAAAAATCCTCGATATCTCTTTGCTGATGACTCCACCCTCTGCCGTACCATCGGTCATCCCTCAGACCGGCAAGCAGCAGCTTCCTCGCTCGCTGCAAATCTAGATAACATAACAAACTGGTCGAACACGTGGAACATGTCTTTCAATCCAGACAAATCTCACACTCTCACTATGTCTCTTCAAAAGGACCATTTAGAACCCCCCCCCCCATCCACTTTCTCAACAATCCTCTGGAAGAAGTCCTTTCTTTCAAGCTTCTGGGTCTCACTATCTGCCATGACCTTTCCTGGGAAAGCCACATTTTAAACCTCGCCTCCAAAGCCAGTCGCCGACTGGGAATCCTCCATCGTGCAAAGTCCTTCCTCCGCCCACCTGAGCTCCTGACCACTTACAAAGCTTTTGTCTGCAGCCTGATGGAGTACTGCTCTCCCCTCTGGGCTGGTGCTCCTGCCTCCCACCTTTCTCGGCTTCACGCTGTAGAAACCAGGGCATTTGGATCATTGGCATCTCCCGCAATGAGGCTGAGTCTTTGGGCCTCTCACTCAATCACCGCAGGTTGGTCGGTGGTCTTTCTGTCTTCTACGATCTTCTCTCCAGCCTCGCCCCCCCCCCCCACTGCTCTCTCTGCGATTTCTCCCCACCACATTTCCACAGGGCGCTCAAGGTCCGCCAACAACCCCCTTCTGGAAAAACTACCAAAATCACGAATCACTGCTCACCTTCACTCTTTCATTCTTCTTTTTTCCCACCTTTGGAATAAACTCCCTCACTCTATTCATTCACATTCTTTCCTCCAGGCCTTCAAAACAGCTGTTCACCACCACCCCCATCCAAATCCTCAATCTTTTCTACCCCCGAAATCCACCCAAGCCCACCTCCTTCAAATTCCCTGCGTTCCTTCCTGAAAGTCCCTGTAATGTCCATCTTCTATTCCCCATGTTCCCCTTCCACAGATCTTCAAATGTCTCTGTTCCCCATTGTTTTGTCCTTCCCACTCCCTCCCCTCTTGTCTCATGCCCCCCTTGCTGTGCGTTGTGTGTTAGCTCTCACATGAGCCTCGACAAGGTATACAAAAAAAAAAAATACAAAAATAAACCAATGTCACCCGCAGGGTGACCCATATCTTGCCAAAAGGTGACCATGTGTGACTTCTTTCAGGTCACACTGAGGTGAACAGATCTGCTATCCACCAGGAGCGACTCCTTGAGGAATACCTGCCTACGAGAGATTCCGATGAGAATCGTTCTACAGAGAGACCATGAAAAATATGTGTTTGCCTCATAACGTCACCAAATGACGTCATAATGTCTCAAGCTTGACATATCTAGAAAGCACTCATCGAGGTCTTCAATTTGAGGTCCTACACGATATAGTTCCGAAATCTTGAAAATTTGACCTAGAGGTCAAATATCTTTGACCTCAGGTGCTAACCATGAAGGTCAAGGCCAATCGCCACCAAAAACTAATCAGCTGAGCGCCAGACCATATACTACATTCCCATAAAGTTTGGAGACGATTAGATTAAAATTACTCAAAAAATAAGGGTTTCGTCGACTCCCCTGATTTGCAACAAAGTGACCTTGACCTTTGACCTTGACCTTCAAAATTTTATGTGCTGAAAGGGACCTCTATAGGCCTCTGATATGCGAAGTTACAAAAATTTCCAATGATAACTGTGCTCTGCAGAGTGATTTATACGTGATTACAGACAAAAAAAAAAAAAACACATGAAGGTCAAGGCCAATCGCCACCGAAAATTAATCAGCTGAGCGCCAGACCATGTCCCATTAAGTTTGAAGACGATCCGATCAAAATTACTCAAAAATAAGGGTTTCGTCGACTCCCCTGATTTGCGACAAAGTGACCTTGACCTTTGACCTTGACCTTCAAAATTGTGTGCGCTGAAAGGGACCTCTATAGGCCTCTGATATGCGAAATTACAAAAATTTCCAATGATAACTGTGCTCTGCAGAATTTTTTTATACGTGATTACAGACAAACAAACAAAAAAAGCATACAAGCTGACTAACATATCTTGCAAAAACTTCGTTTTGGCAAGATAAAAAACGAATGAAAAATCACTCATCGAGTCACTTGGCGAAATGGAACTGCCCTCGGAAGAGCGCATACCTCCGCCAGGCTGAACAGTTTAAATTTTGTATCCCACTGATGGGTCAGATTTGAATCCGGATCTTAACCAAAATCGAATCGGCTTGTTCTTGCCACCAAACCAACTCTTCCCCCTCGTTTTGACACAAGTCGTCCACATCTTTGAGAGATATCATGTGAAAAACAACTTTTGGCCCCATTTCTCACTGGTGAGGAATCACTTAAAAAATTTCTCGTATCCGAATCCAGATGCGAATCTTCACCAAAATTGAATCAATTAGTCCTATTCACACACCCTTCCTGTCCACAAAGTTTGTGCAGAATCCATCCAAAACCTTTTGAGATATTGTGCTCTATATAGTTTTTGGCCTCATCTTTCAACTGTGTAGAATCACTTGAAAAATTCTCCAATCCGAATCCAGATTCAGATATTTATCAAAATCGAATCAATTAGTCCTTGCCACACAACCAACTTGTCCACCGAGTTTTATCCGAATCTGTGCACAACTTTTTGAGATATCATTCAACATCTGTCTTCTACCATCTCTTCGCCGGCGGTCTTGCTCCCCCCCCCCCCCCACTGCTGTGTCTGTGATTTGTCCCCACCATATTTCCACAGGGCACTCAAGGTCCGCCAACAACCCCCTTCTGGTAAAACTACCAAAATCACGAATCACTGCTCACCTTCACTCTTTAATTCCTCTTTTTTTCCCACCTTTGGAATAAACTTCCTCATTCCGTTCAATCACAGTCTTCCCTCCAGGCCTTAAAAACAGCTGTTCACCACCATCTCTTATCGTCCCCCATCCAAATCCTTGATCTTTTCTACCCCCGTTAATCCACCCAAAATCCACCTCCTTCAAATTCCCTGCTGTCCTTCCTGAAAGTCCCTGTAATGTCCATCTTGTATACCCCTTGTTCTACACCCCATCCCTCTCCCTTCCACAGATCTCCTCATGTCTCTGTTCCCCACTGTTTTGTCCTTCCCAATCGCACCCCTCTTGTCTCATGCCCCCCTTTATGTGCGTTGTGTGTTTGCTTTCATTCGAGCCTCGACAAGGGAGACAAGCAAAAAAAAAAAACATCGTATTTAGCCCCGTCTCTCAATGGTGAAGAAAGAGTTAAAAACTAAATTACACTCATATTCAGATCTGGATTCGGATCGTCACCAAAATTGAATCAATTCTTCCCAGTGGCACTTCCAACCTGTCCACCAAGTTTTGTGTGAATCCATCCAAAACCTTTTGAGATATTGCGCTATATATCGTTTTTGGCCCTATCTCTCAATGGTGGAGAATCACTTTTAAAATTCTCAGATCCAGATCTAGAATCAGATCTTCACCAAAACTTAGCGTTGCCATCCTTCGCCATTCACCTATGCACACAAAAGATTTCATAACGATTGCTTGAAAACTGTAGCCAAAAATCGTGTGACAAACAGACAAGCAGACAGACAAACGCAACAGACCAACATACTTGGCAAAAAAAAAATTTCGCCAAGTAACAAATGGACTCAAATACAAAAGCCTCTCCTTCAGCGAGGGTAACTAGAAAGGCACTCATTGACGTCGCGATGTCAACTGATATGTGTCCGTCCACATTATTACATCTTTTTACTTACTTGTACCAAGTTTGATTAAATTTCCTTCAGCTGTTCTCAAGAATCACATTTGATGCCGAAATTTAATCAGTTCATCTTTGCGTCATAATATATACTCTTTCCAAGTTTGGTCAAAATCCCATCAATGGTTCACAAGTTAGCATGGTTACGGATTTTTTTTTTTACCTAACGGAACATCTGACCATTGATCTCTTGACCCCATAATCTAATCTGTTCAGCTTTGCATCATTACACATACTTGTACCAAGTTTTACTTCGATCCCTTCCACTATTCTTAAGTTGTCGTGGTAATGAAAAGCTACCATGGACCATGGACAGACAGACGGACGGACCGAAAACATAATGACTCTGGCGACTTCTTCAGCAGAGGCATAAAAAGTACAAAATAAAATATTCCATTCTTCTTGGAGTTATGCACCTTCTAACTCACTGCCAAATACCCCTCCCCTCTCTATTTATGGTTAAATGTTCAGTCTTCTAAATGTCCACACCAGAGGGCGTTCTGGATGAATGTGAAGCAGGCAATTTCAAATGCAACATGTTTCGTCTTCTGAAGAAACCCCCCGAGAAGGAAGACCCTCTCGAGAACAGAAGACCCTCTCCTATGGTTGGCAGTGAGTGCCCCGGAAGCAGTGGAGGGAAGAGAGTGGCACCTTTACTGTATATGTGGAAGAATTGCGTTGCTCAGCCAGTGGGTTGCCCAGATAGCTCAGATGGCAGAGCACTGGTATTTGGGTTGCCTCGATAGCCCAGGAGTACCTGGGTTTGATTTCTGGTCTGGGCATGTAAATGTTCCACATATATTTATGATATTCTATCCTGTTCATTTTCAAACTATATGATTTTTCACACAGCATCAAGCTTTTTGCATGAAAAAAATTAGCCCTCTGCTGAAGTGTCCACTTATCCATGATAAATTAAACCCTGAAGATTAACTTGCAACAGAAAAAAAACAAACAGTTCGTATTGCACATTGCCTTCCGCACAGTTTACAATGCAAATGCTGTCATGACTTTTGGTGAACCCTGTACATACCATGCTCTGATGGGAATGTGAAACTGGTCAACATACAAAAGGTCCATTAATGGTCATCTTGGAATTAAAATCTCCCCAAGAACCGGTTCAGGAGCATAAACAAGTCTGAAAATAGCACAGGAAAGAGCAAAAGTCCATTTTTCCGGCTTTTGAAATCAGAATCAGTTGGATACTTTAGTTATAGCGATTTGTGTTTTATCCATTGAAGCATTCGTCACAACCGTGTGTGTACCTGACACCATCTGCTGGTAGGATAAGGGATATCATGAGTTTTGGGGTGGAAATGATTTCGACATTGTGATGCTTTCAAGATGAGTCCGAAATATGCTCCATCTGCCATTAAAATTAAGAGGTAAGACATCAAGAAACACGTGGACTCAAGACTGTAACTTGAGATCACAGAGGGATTGGTTTTTTTTTTTAAAGGTTGTAACGAGACGGTGCTAAATCATAATAAATACTGAGCTCCCATTTTTTGGCTGGAAGACAGAGCACAGTAGAAACTTTTAAAATTGGTTCACGAGCGCCACCAGAGTGACCACTATATTCGTTATGTCTGTGTGTCTGTCTGTCTGTATGTGTGTCTCTGTCCAGAGCACAACCTCGTGGGATGCGATCCGATCTTGATGAAACTTGCTTATGTGTTCGATATCAATGTCTAGTTGTGTTTTCCTGGATGAAGGCGTGCTATGCCCATTGTGGGCGGATTTTTTTTGTGGGCGGAAAATAGCCATTTTTAGGGGGTAGTCGGATTACAAATCTATCTTCTCCGAGGGAATTGACTGAATAGAATGGGTTCTTCGGTATTTGAAGAGCAAAATGAATTATCTAAAACTTGTCGTTGTCCGATTTTTCATTTTCGTCCCAAGGTCAAGGTCACAAGGTCAAAAACTTCGAAAATTGCGAATTTTGAAATAAAAATCATATGACCGCCCAAACTTTGAGAGCGAGGATGACAATATTTTTTATGCATAATCTTGAGGTCATTCCCCACTTAAAGTCTTGAAACCATTTTGCTCTCTCTCGAACACCTTGCCCGTGGCACCCCCTTCAAGTTTGTTTTTACGCTGATTTCATCAAAGTATGGATAATATAATCCGAGGATTGTGAAATGCCATACAGCCTATATGATGTTATATTGTTCCTGGAATGTTCCAGAGGAAGTTTTGTACCAAAGGTCATAATCCTTGACCTTTAAAGGACACAACAGTCAAATTTTCAAAGTTGTGGGAATCGAACCGGGTTTTCGACCTTCTTCGACGAACTAACTCCAATAAGCTATAGCACGTATCCTGTTTCCTTATTTTAATGTCCACAACATTGTTTTGTGACCTTTAAAGGTTATGCAAAGGTCAAATTTTGAAAGTTGTTGAACGAAACCGGGTTTTTGACATTTTGCAGCTAATGACCTGTCACCCGTACCACATCCTGTTGATCATTTTTATAACTTGGTCAAACATTGTCTCATCCTTGACTTCTGAAACAATCTACATCGTCAAATACCGCTCGTGAACCATCGTCGTCTTCAGACTTGTCAAACTTTTAAAATTCATCAAACTTTTTAAATCTATCAAACTTAGAAAACTTAACAAACTCTGAAAATCGACCACGGTACAAACCCAAAAGAAATACCATCTGTGAAAGATACCTTAGGGTTTTAAACATCTGCAATTCAGTGAAAGCACATGGGATAACCGACTTTGACTGTCCTTGCTCAACAAGGAAGCATCCCTTGCTGGCACCATACTTGATGACAGTGGGATAACCAAGAGGTATGCGCATTCGTCTCTGAGCTGTCAATCCTGCGTTCGAATCTCGACGAACTGCAAATTGTCATCCTGGTGTTTCACAGGCAGGGTGATTCATCAATGTTTGCATCATCCTTTGGATGGACGTTAAGCCAGACAACCAGTATACTAGGACTGGTTCTTGGAGGATGTTAGAATTCTACAACGTCTTTGATGAAGAGTACGCGAGTTATCACCAGCATCTGGGCACATTACAAATTCCTGCCGAAAAGTGTGGGTAGTAAGTTGTGTGCCCTTCTTGAATATCCCTTGGCACTAGGTCTCGGCTTGATATCGCAGAGTGTGGTTGCTGTCTGTGCCAGAGCTCAAAACAAATTCCTCTTCCCAGCTTTGTTTGCGTATCACATGTGATGTGAACAACCATCTTAGACATTGTTGAGCAAGCATGATTTATTGATGATCTGGTGGCAGTTTTATTAGCCCCCATTGGACTTAGTCCAAAATGGGGGCTTAAGGATTTGGTCTCGATTTTCATGTCCGTGTGTGTGTGCGTCCGGAACCATATCTCGGACATGTGTGGACCAATTTTATTTGTACTAGGCACAAAGACAACACATGATGGTGTACATATGCATGGTGTACATTTTTTCGACATCAGATCCAAGATGGCAGACTGGCGGCCATTTTAGTTGTAAAAAACCCGACGATGAACATATCCTCAACCATTTCTTGGACATACATTTACCAATGTTGTTCAAACTTGGTACACAGAAAATGAATGATGGTAAATATCAGCATGTCATTTTTTTTCGGGGTTAGATCCAAGATGGCCGACTGGCAGCCATTTTAGTTGTAAAAAAAAACTCGATATTGAACATATCCTCAACCATTTCTCGGACATACATTTACCAATGTTGTTCAAACTTGGTACACATATAATGAATGGTGGTTAATATAAGCACATCATTTTCTTTTGGGGCCAGATCAAATATGGCTGACTGGTGGCCATTTTGTTATTAAATGTGTCCCCAACCATTTCTCAGACGTGCATTGTCCAATTTTGTTCAAACGTGGCACAAGCCCAACAGATGATAGCCTACACATGCCACTCACTTTATTTTGTGATCTGATCTAAGATGGTTGACTGGTAGACGAGCGGACATTTTAGTTGTACATAAATATGGGCTAGCCCTTTAATTCCATCCAGCAAAATTACTAAAACAAATGGGGCTATGACATTTTATGTCTTTTTCACTTATTGTTTTTTTTTTTATAATTTCGGCAGGAATCGAATACAGTACAGACATATCGGCTCTGATAGATGTTTGATAAGAGGTCCAGTTTGAGATTGTCAAATGTCATTCTCAGGTGTCTATTCATCAACAACTCAGACAGAGCTGCATCATTTGAGTGTGGCATGATGTGGTATCTGAACAGGAGACAAGAAAGCTTTGTCTCAAAGTTTTCATCTGAAACTTTCTGCAAACCGGATATAATGATTCTCACTGAACATTCAGCCAAGCTATTCGAACCCCTGTGATGTGGGCTGATGAACTTGTGTTTTATGACATACCGATGGGGAAACTCTGCGAACTCAGAAGAAGAACAACACAAATAGTCCATGGGCCAAATCCAGAAAAGTCCCCAGTTTTCAAGTTTGCTATACCCCCCCCCCCCCTGCAACTTGAGTTTGATGCTTTCAATGGGTTGTAAGGACATTTTGAATAATAAATTCACTTGTGGTCATTCTCAAAACATGTTCAGGAAGTATGACAACAGCTTTTTGTATTTAGGGGGTTCAAAATTTTAGAAACCAAAAAAATTGAAAAAAGTTATTTTTGGCTTTAGACTCACAAATTATTGAGAAAACGGGTCCACAATGGTATAAAAGTGGAAAATTTCATAAGCTTGACACAATTTGACACTTTGACACAATTCAAATATGAAGACATGCAACCATGGCCCTGGTGGCCCAAATGCCACTTAAAGGTGCCAACGGAGTGGGAAATTTCCCAAATCCCTCAAAAAACTGGGTATTCTTCATTCAGCATAAAGTTTATTTCATATTGAGTGAGTTTTATCAGTGAATTATGAGGAATATATAATATACATGTAGAAATATATATATATATATATATATGTTTTTATATTTCTATATAAATGTGTATATATATATATATAAATGTGTATATATATATATATATATATATATATATATATATATATATATATATATATATATATATATATATATATATATATATATACACAGTAATCCCCTGTTTCTCGCGGGGGTTACGTTCCAAACCTCCCCGCTCTAAGTGAAAATCTACGATGAATGGACGCCTCCCCCAAAAATCGACTCGTCTGGTCTGGACGGTTTGGGAGTGATTGGGTTTGAGGTGCCGGAGATCGACTAGTCTGATCTGGTCGGTTTGGCAGTGATTGGGTTTGAGGTGCCGGAGATCGACTAGTCTGGTCTGGTCGGTTTTGAGGTGCTGGGTATGAGCAGTGCTCGTCCAACGGCCGCAAACCTTTTTCCTTCCCGAAGCATATATCGAGCACCTTTACCTTAACCTTCTCCTGGAGCGTCCCAGGACCTTCCTCTGGCGCTTCGGTTCCTTGCCAGAAGACTGAGAAGGTGCAGGGCGTTTGGGCGGCATCGTGGGGCTTGGAGAAAAAGCGTAGAAAATATTCGAAGTTCACAAGCGAAACTTTGTCTCGTGCGTTGTGTGACTGGTCGAGCACCACGCGTTATTATTTATTGCTTAAATAATTTATATTATATATATTATTACCGCGATGTACCGGGGGAATCCGCAAAAAAATTAGTTACGTTCCAAGGGAAAACCCACGATGAACTGGGGGCACGATAGGTGAACTGCGATGAAGCGGGGGTTGACTAATATATATATATATATATATATATATATATATATATATATATATATATATATATATATATATATATATATTTATACAGAAGTCGGGTGAATATACTGGTTCTGGCTCACTTTTCCCCATGTAAATGAATGGGGGATTTTCAGCGATTCATATTTTTTTTCCAGAAAAAAAACCCCCTTTTTATCCCAAGGTATAATTATTTGTCTCTCCTTTTAACCTGGGGATACTTTTTTTTTCAAATAACCCATGCAATAAGATAATGATTTGTTCAAGTACTAAAGTGGTAATGTGATTTGTTAAAGGTGATTCGAAAGAAATATCTGAAACGTCTAAGCCTCGGGACACTCTTTATCAAATAACCGATGCATATTGTTTAGCTCACTCATTGAACCTCTAAAGATTTGTTCATTCTCAAATTCCTTCAATAGTTTAATTTTCTTTGCACAATAATCCCCATCTAAAATATTGAAAAACAAAACATTTGAATCTTTATATTTTTTAAGATACCTCTTTTGTGCCATTACGAAATGATAAACTTCTCTTAATGCTCTTGTTTGACCACCTCCTGAGCCACATATAATTTTGAGATTATAGTAAATTGTTTTTTCATTGTTCAATTGATAACCATCAAAGTTTTCAGTCCATTCAAGGATATTCATTTTTTTTCTTTACATCCTCTAACTTACTACTTTTTAAATTGATTCGCTTATTTGTTTTATTTACCTTTGTTTTAGTTATTTTTTTCAATAAGACTTATTTGATATTTTTCACATTCATTATGTTTTCCATTTATATACCAAGACTGAGATTTTCTCCACTCTTTAGTTTGATTAATACTTGGTTTGACCATTTATATATTGCGAAAAAACGCGGCGGTAGCCCTTAAAAAACCCTAACCCATCTTCCCATCGTTAAAACACAATCTATTTTATACACTCTATCATACAATATCCATATGGAACACAATCTATTCCATTATCTAAAATAAATCTCTTATCATCAAAGGCTCCTAATGCCTTTTTATTTACTTCTTCACTATATATCTTATGTTTATAACTTCTTATTGTATTCATTTTCCTATATTCTTCTTTCTTATTCATCAAACAATTATAATAATTTCTAAAAGTTATTGATTTCTTTATTACATATTTCTTTATTCCCTTTAACCTTTTATCAATCTGATCACCATACTTATAAGCATATGCCTTTGCTCTCAATCCAATAAACTCACTCATTACTTTTCCACCCAACTCATCCTTAAACTTACCAATAACCTTTTCATTCTTTTTGGAAAATAACTCTCTCTTCTTGCTGAAATTACTTGTATCATATACTCCAATATTTTTCTTCATATCTTTATAAACATCAGTTTTTATATCTCGGATAAAACTATCAGTGTCAATAAACAACAATGAAACATTTTCACCATACTCTTTCTTTAAGTCATTATACAAATAATCATACATCAATATCTTTGATAAATCAAGAACTGCTGTTCCAATATAAATTGGTTTATCCATTACAATACTTTCCTTTTTCATATGAATTGCAGAAAAGTTCTCTGAAAAAACCTCTTCTCTCTCAAAACTTGGTTAATTTATCAATCTCGAAGCTTCTTTCCAAGATGTTGCGAATCTAATGTTTTGCCTGTTTCTAACATTTTCCATCGTCTTTCCAAATACAGCATTATTCATTAAATTTATAAAAGTCCTCTTCAAATTTTACTTTTGTATTTGCTCTCATATCTGTATTGAATTGAATATACTTTTTCACCCAAGGACTTTGTTTAAATTTTAAAACTCTATGAATTTTAGCTACTCTTAATCCTTCTCTCAAAAACTGTTTTAAGCTTCTCTGATGCAAAACATATCCCTCTTTATCATAGAATGTTGTTAATAACTTTTCTGTTGATTTGCCTTTAATATTAAAACTTTTATGATAATCACTGAACCATTCTTTCTTTGGGGTTTCTTTCTCACATGCAAAAGGAAGGTCTTTATGCTTATTATGAAGATCACTCGGGTACCTCAAATCAACTTCAAAATAATAACCTTCTTCTTCGTCATTCAATTCCTCTTGAGAAGAAATAACAATATTCATCAAAGCCTTTTCATAATCCTTTTCTTCCACCCACTCTAATTTACCATAAGGCAGAGATTGAGACATTGCCCATCCATACAAATTATTAGCATCAAAATACATCAGATAATTACTATCTTTTTCACTATCATAATTTGGAAGATATTTATTATTTGCTTTAGCATATCTTTTTGAACATACTTGTGATATTCCACCTCTCTTGGACTTCTCAATCATCAAAAGCATATCAACATCACTGATTAAATCTATATCTTGTTTTGTCATTTTCAACATTGCACTCCAAGCTAAACCAGGAGCTGTGAAATAGTGGGCAGGGTCTAATCCATAACAATTTTTATTATGACAGAGTGATCTAAAAGCTTCAAACACATCAGCTAGGGTGAAACAACTTCGCGTTTGTCTAGATGGAACATTTTATCCACGAGATAGATTGGAAATTAATTGGGAAAAAAATGATTTTGCTGAAGCATACAAGTCTTACCAAAAGGTGTGTGAAAGTAATGGAAATAAAGAACCTATTTTGGATATGACAGCATTTAAAAGATTGTATACAATCTATGCGTTTGACCTGAGCGCTCAAAAGGAAACTATAAAGTCTAATCGAGTGGATACTTCCCAAAATATTGAAAGAGGAGAGAGTGAAGAAGTTGATACATATTGTTTGCTTTTGGAAGAAACAGAATTGCAGATTAATACAGATAATGGTGTGATGATTAGTCTCACATAATTTTTTGTTTAATAAATGAGTGGCAAAGTACCAACTGGGGTATATGTTAATCAAATCAATCTTCATAAACTATCATCTTGTGTTCAAAATCAAAAGCCTTGTACGATTAACATTAATACAATTCAGAGAAAAGGAGCAGTAAGAATTGATGTTTTGCTCACAAGAGAACAGGTTAAAATCTTGAATGACCCTGGCTCACTTAAAATTAAAATGACAAAAGCAATGTTGAAAAAATATTCAATAAGAGACGAGTGGAGGATTTCTCCCATTTCTAATTCCTTTATTTGCTGGTTTAAGTGCGGTTGGAGCATTGACGGATGGTATTTCAACAGCGGTGAAAACTGCCAACGAAAAGAAGGCTCAACTCCAGGCTCAAAAAGAATTGGAAAGACATAACAAAGAGTTGGAGAAACAAATTAGTGGAAGTGGTGTAATTGTAGATTTTGCTGAAAAACTTGAAGGTCTGCCTGATAAAGCGAGATTGTTAGTTGGAGATATGCTTTCTTCTATAGCACAAGCAGGTATAAAATTAACAAAAAGAGGTAATGGTTTATATCTTTCTAATAAATAAATGAGCATTGATGAGTGGTTTAAAGAATTTGGAAAGAATACAACATCAAATTTACAACTTGTCAAATATTGTAAGAAATTAAAAATTCATAATGTGGTTATTTGTATGAGACATGAATTAACAAATATGCCGAAACATACAAAGAATATTATTACGAACTTAGAAGATAATAATTGGAACGGTTCTCATTGGGTTTGTATTTTTAATAGTCAAGACAAATATTATTTTGATAGTTTTGGTCTTCCACCACCTGTTGAAGTCATAAAATTCTTACAGAATGGTGTTTATCAAACATTTCAAGTCCAAGAATTAAATTCCAAGTGTTGTGGTCAATTATGTCTATATGTGTTATTTCAACTCAACAAAAATAAAAATTTTTATGATATTATTTTTAATCTAATATAAATGACTTATGTTGGTAAAGATGGTTCTATCTTTGGTGTATCCCAAGAACTGGATATTGATTTATCAAATTATTACACAAAGGCACAGGCTGAACGACATAAATATAATATAACCAAAAATATTAACATGAAAAATGCTTATAAATTAAAAAATTATCCAAGCCCGACTGACGCGAATGACTTGGTGAGATTAAGCGATTTATCACAATGTATATCCTTAAATAAAACGGCCGTGTATTCCAAAGATACAGAAGTGTTGATATTATCTCCAGGTCATACAGAATTCACAGTGCAAATTAAAATAAGTTTTTATAAAGAAGGGCGCATCGTTTGTATGAGAATAGAACAATGGGGGTATGATATGAATGATTTAGGGTATAATTGGTCATTTAAAATTAACCTCGAAGACCTGGAACAATTAAATCAGTCTCGTAAGGAAGAATATTATCCACTTCGTATCGAGAATGAGTTTTGTGGGGCCACGATTAGTAAACAACAAATAAAAGAATTTAATAAGGGTAAATATAATAATGGTTTTGCCCTTGTTTTTATCATGAAAACAGAAAAAACAGGATTATATATAATAAGTAATGAAATACAAAATGATTTAACTATGGGGAGGTGTTTCGTGCCTTAATATTATTCTAACATATATTTCTAATACATAAATGACAGCAAGAAGGCTTCAAGAAAATTATCATTTCTGTGTCCAAGCATACCTTCAAGAAAAGGGTATTCGGTATTTTAATAAATGTGTTCTACAACATAAGAATGAGGTATTTTCAATAAAAGATTGGCATTATGCTGATGTTGATAAACCGACAACTTTAGATTTAATTAGAATGTTAAATAATGAAAAAATTATAAAGTTAAGAAAAGGTAAGGCTCTTTTAGAAATTCAAAAGAAATTTTATTGGTTTCCTGATGTAAAAAAATTATTTTGGATACAGGAATAACAAGAAATCCTGATGAATATATGTATGATATTCTATGGGGTGTAAGCGATTCAAGGATAATAAGGGATGAGGAAGGAGTTGAAGAAGAGAGGGAAGAGGAGGAAAAGAAGGAGAAGGAGGAGAGGGAGAAGAAAGAGGGAGGAAAAGGAGAAGAGAGAGAAGGAGGAGAGGAAGAAGAAAGAGAAGGAGGAAAAAGAGAAGAGAGAGAAGGAGAGGGAGGAGAGAGAGAAGGAGAGGGAGGAGAGAGAGAAGGAGAGGGAGGAGAGAGAGAAGGAGAGGGAGGAGAGAGCGAGACAAAATAAATATCAAAATATGGAAACCAGTGAGATTAAAAAAAGATTGGTGGTATTACAGAAAATAACTCAACCCACCGAGGAGGAAAACAAAGAATTGACAAGTCTATTTGCAATACTTTCGACAAGACTATTGACATCGACAAGATATTAATTTTAATTCAAGTTTTTCATTTTTTTTCTTTAATAAATGGAGGAGAGAGTGAAGGCATTTCTAAGGATTCTTTATGTTTTAAAAATTAAGATTCAAATGTGCATGTTGGAAACTAAAAAGGTTTTTGCACTCTGCAGAAATTTTTCTCATAAATAAATGAGTTATTGTCTCAAATGTAAAAAGAAAACTAATACTAAAAATATTTCATATATTAAAAGTAAAAATAACAGGGTTATACAAAAAGGTATATGTTGAGTGTGTGGTTCAAAAAAAAATCAATTTATCTCCAAACACAAACGAGGAGGAGATATACAAAAGTTTTTATCAGGAAGTAAATTTACAACTACTGGAATACCAGGGGAATTGCATCTTCCAGGGTATTCTTTCTGTGGTCCAGGCACAAACTTGGATAAAAGATTCGATGAGGCAGACAATCCTAAATCATGGAGTAAACCCATCAATAGAGTTGATGAAGTGTGCATGAGACACGATATTGATTATGGGAATACCACAACGTTGGAAGTAAAGCATGAAGCCGATAGAGAAATGTTGTATAATTTGTCTCTGATACAAAATCCAACCTTGAGAGAAAAAGTTGATCGGTTCATTGTGAAGAAGATGATCAGTGCTAAATTGAAACTTGGACTTGGAAATTCAAAAAACTTATAGGCTCTAATGATGTCATTAAGACTGAAGAGCAATTAGCTGATGAATTACATCAACCAATATTCACAAAGTTTCGTAGAAGGAAAGTTTATTCCAAGGAAGTAGATTATATCTGGTCCGCTGATTTGATTGAACTTAATCATGATAAGGGGTACAAGTATGCTTTAACCGTTATTGATTTGAGGAGTAGATACGCATGGGTTGTCCCTTTAAAAAACAAAACAGGAAATACTCTTATCTTTGCCTTTCAACAGATATTTAATAAAAGTAAGAGAAAACCTAAAAAATTGTGGACTGATGAGGGTAGAGAGTTTTATAACAAGACATTTATGAATTTTCTAAAAAATAACGGTATTACATTATACAGTACCTTTAAGGAAGGGAAGGCAGTTGTTGTTGAACGTTTTAATCATCCCTTAAAAGAGAGACTATATAAAAAATTCACACAACTCGGTTCACAACAATGGTCATCTTTTATTCAGGATATTGTGGATAAGTATAATGACGCGATTCACACGTCAACAAATATGAAACCTTCAGAAACATTTACAAAATTAAAATATGAAAAAGAGATGAATGTCAGAAAACCTAAGTTCAAAGTTGGTGGTATCGTAAGAATATATAGGTGGAAATCTCATTTTGAAAAGGGTTATACTAAACGATGGACGAACGAACTTTTTAAAATTGTTGATGTAATAGATACGGTTCCTTGGACTTATAAGATATATGATTTGGAAGGGGAAGAGATTTTAGGTTCATTTTATTCACAGGAATTACAAAAGACAAAACTGAGCAGATAATACCCATGGGAGCAATGGGTTGTCCCTTCACTCCCTCCTACTATACACCGTTGTGGACACTCGAGGGCCAAGTCAGAGGTGTATAACAGTATATAATGTGTGTCAAGGGGGACGTTCTTAGATCTGTGAACCCCAAACACAGAATCCTCAACTGAATAGTTGAGGCTTAACTTTGTTTGTTGGTGTGTGTGTGTGTGTGTGTGTGTGTGTGTGTGTGTGTGTGTGTGTGTGTGTGTGTGTGTGTGTGTGTGTGTGTGTGTGTGTGTGTGTGTGTGTGTGTGTGTGTGTGTGTGTGTGTGTGTGTGTGTGTGTGTGTGTGCAATGGGAGCAATGGGTTGGCGCTTCACTCCCTCCTACTATACACCGTTGTGGACACTCGAGGGCCAAGTCCAAGGTGTATAACAGTATATAATGTGTGTCAAGGGGGACGTTCTTAGATCTGTGAACCCCAAACACAGAATCCTCAACTGAATAGTTGAGGCTTAACTTTGTTTGTTGGTGTGTGTGTGTGTGTGTGTGTGTGTGTGTGTGTGTGTGTGTGTGTGTGTGTGTGTGTGTGTGTGTGTGTGTGTGTGTCCCAACCCTCACATTCAAAATCTCAACCCCAACCCTCACATTCAAAATCTCAACCCCAACTCAATCCTCGCCCAACACAATGTCTTTTTCAAAATGAGATTTCCACCTATATATATATATTTTTTTTACGTTTTTTTATTTTTTATTTTTTTTCTCTTCTTCCAATTCTGTCTTTTACGGCTTTCAGGTTTGATGACGTAGAAAGGGGGAGTAAGCCTGCACTTTCTTCCCAGAACGAACAATGTTTATTTTTTTTATGTTTTTTCTCTTCTTCCAATTCTGTCTTTTAAGGCTTTCAGGTTTGATGACGTAGAAAGGGGGAGTAAGCCTGCACTTTCTTCCCAGAACGAACAATGTATATTTTTTATGTTTTTTTCTCTTCTTCCAATTCTGTCTTTTAAGGCTTTCAGGTTTGATGACATAGAAAGAGGGAGTAAGAACTTTCTTGATAGGTTTAGATCCCAAAGAGTGGTAGCATTTCAAGTCTTCAAAATAAACCCAACTTTTCAAGTCTCCAAGGTATAACCACATTCCTGCTGAGTTTCCAAGATATGTATCACATTGTGAGTTATCAAGCCAGAACCCACATTTCAAGTCTCCAAAAATATAACCATCTATCCAAGACTCCAAGGTAGAATCACAATTTCCAGAAATATAGTGGGTTTCAGTGATAGATCTCACATAGTATAACTGTGGATCATCAAGGAAAACTCCATTTTTCCAATTTTTATGGGTTTCAGTGATAGATCTCACATATTATAACTGTGGATCATCAAGGAAAACTCCATTTTTCCAATTTTTATGGGTTTCAGTGATAGATCTCACATAGTATAACTGTGGATCATCAAATATAACTGGTCATCAAGTATAACTGCCCTTCGCAGGGCAGCTCACCGGATGACGGGATTGGGGCAAAGCCTTCGGGACCCCCAATCTTTGATAGGAGGGAAACCACGGGGTAACATCCCTGGGTCAGATTGCGGGAGAGTGTGTCGGAGTGGTGCTGAGGTGTCGTCCACCAGACGGCGGTCTCCTTGGGTTAACCTGAGGCGGTCCCTTCGGGTGGGTGCCTGGAATGTCCTATCCCTAAGAGAGGATGATCACCTGTCTCTGTTATCATCTGAGCTGAAGCGTTTGGACATCGGGATTGCAGCTCTCTCTGAGGTTCGGAGACCGGATTGCGGCGAGATAATGGTGGGAGGTTACACCTACTATTGGTCTGGTCGCTCTGATGGTTACCATACCCAAGGAGTTGCTTTAGCTGTATCCAATAAGCTGACCCCAATGATAATTGAGGTAACACCAGTCAACGAGCGTATTATGAGATTAAGGATTCGTCACTCCTTAGGTGTCATTTCCCTGGTCTCTGTTTATGCTCCGACTGAGGCGAGTGATCTCACCGTGAAGGATGCATTCTACGCCACACTCGAGTCTGTGGTTGATCAGTGCCCCAGACGAGATACACTTCTAGTCTTGGGGGATTTCAATGCATCGACTGGAACTGATAGGGACGGTTATGAGGTGTGTGTTGGTCCCCATGGGTCAGGAACTATGAACCAGAATAGCACTAACTTCCTTGACTTTGCAAGAAGTCATGGACTTAAGGTGGCTGGTTCATGGTTTCAGCGCCCACAAGCTCATCGCTGGACTTGGTATTCCAACGCTGGCGGTGTGGCAAAGGAGATTGACCATGTCCTCATTGACGGTCGTTGGAGGATGATCCAGAACTGCAGGGTCTACCGGAGTGCTCAGTTCCTCAATACTGACCACAGGCTTGTTGTAGCAACTCTAAAGCTGCACCTTAAATCCTGGAGAATGGTACCATCCCAGCCGAGGCTGGATGTTGCCAAGCTCAGGGATGAGAGAGTAGCTGAGGAGTTTGCGAACAGGCTGAGTGGACACTTGGGGGGTCTGGGTGCTTTGGGGGGTCCTGAAGAGTTGTGGAGCGCCTTCAAGACCACCGTCCTTGATGTTGCCGGTGGATGCCTTGGAGCTCACCGCAGGACAAAGAAGAATTTTGTCTCTCAAGGGACACTGGATACCATTGACCAGAGTCGCAGGGCCAGGCTGAATGGCAGAGCTGAGCTGTTCAGGGAGCTGAGGCGTAAAACTGTACGTGCACTGAGGGTGGACAAGGAGGCCTATGTGCGAGGAATCTGTGAGGGGGTAGAGCATCACCTGTGGACAGGTGATTCTCGTCCCACTTACAGGGGAATTCGCGCATTACGTTCATCCAAGCCCATCCTTCGGAGCACTACAGTTCGAGCAGAGAATGGTAGGCTCTTGACAGAGGAGTCTGAAGTGAAGGCCCGCTGGGCCGGTTACTTTGAGCGGTTGTACCAGGCTGATCCCCCAACTGTCGAGTTGGACGTCAAGGGTGTTACAATCCCTGTTGCTGACCCTCGAATCAACTGTGGTCCACCTACGCTTGTGGAAACACGGGCTGCGGTGAACCAGTTGAAACGGGGCAAAGCTCCAGGGATCTGTGCCATCCATGCCGAACTTCTCAAGGCTGGTGGAAATGCTGCACTCATGTCGTTGCATGCATTTTTGTGCTCTGCCTGGAACACAGGCATCATCCCAACTGACTGGAAGAGGGGCCTTGTTGTCCCTCTCTGGAAAGGGAAGGGTGATCGCCAAGACTGCAACAACTACCGAGGGGTGACGCTGCTCTCAGTGCCGGGCAAGGTCTTTGCTCGGATAATTCTCGACAGGGTTCGCCACCATCTGCTTTAGCACCAGCGTCCAGAGCAGTCAGGCTTTACACCAAAGAGGTCAATGATTGACCGTATCCTTGCACTTCGTGTCCTCACCGAACGCAGACGAGAGTTTCGGCAGGGGCTGCTTGCAGCCTATGTTGATCTCTGTAAAGCGTTCGATTCAGTGAATCGGGATGTCCTCTGGAGGATTCTTGGTCTTCGTGGGGTGCCACCAAAACTGATCGATCTGATGTCTGAACTCTACTCTGGTACTGAGAGTGCTGTGAAGTGTGGTGGTACCATCTCTGACTTATTTCCAGTTGTTACTGGTATTCGTCAGGGACGTGTACTTGCCCCCACACTTTTCAGCACTTGTATGGACTGGATTCTAGGGAGGATGTCGGAGAGATCAAGTTGCGGTGCGTCATTTGGGAATGTCAAGATCTCGGACCTTGACTTTGCAGATGATGCAGTCATCTTTGCGGAGACTTTCGACATCCTCTTGGGGGCCCTCGAGGTGCTGAATGAGGAGTCGGAGCCGTTGGGATTACGGGTTTCTTGGGTCAAAACTAAGATCCAGGCTTTCGGTGACATCTTGGATGCTGCTGTCCTGTCTGTGTCTGTTTGTGGTGAGGATGTTGAGGTCGTGGAGAGATTCACTTACCTTGGCAGTGATATTCATGTCTCTGCTGGCTGCGAGTCAGAGGTCAATAGACTTCTGGGTCGGGCCTGGGGAGTCATGGATTCACTGGATCATGGGGTGTGGCGCTGCCGGTACCTGTGCGGGAGGACGAAAGTCCGAGTCTTCAGGTCCTTGGTACTTCCAGTCTTGCTCTATGGGTGCAAGACTTGGACTCTGACCAAGGATCTGAGACGGAGACTTAATTCCTTTGGTACCAGGTCTCTTCGGAGAATCCTTGGCTATCGCTGGTCGGATTTTGTGTCCAACGAGCGGTTGCTGAGAGAGACTCGGATGAGATTTGTTACCTGCATAGTCCGTGAGCGTCAGTTGCGGCTGTATGGGCATGTGGCTCGTTTTCCTGACTCTGATCCTGCTCACCAGATTCTCTCAGTGAGGGAGTCTCATGAGTGGAGGAGGCCAGTGGGTCGACCATGTGCCTCATGGTTGCAACAGGTTGACCATCATCTCAAGGAGATGGGGATGGGCCTGGCATCTGCCTGGGGGATGGCCAGACGGAGGCCCCTGGAGTACCGGCGGAAAGTGGACGCAGCGACGTGCTGTTCTGGCACATGCTCCCATACCTGACCTGACCTGATCATCAAGGAAATCTCCATTTTTCCAATTTTGATGGGTTTCAGTGATAGATCTCACATAGTATAACTGTGGATCATCAAGGAAAACTCCATTTTTCAAAATGTCTGAAAATTGTGAGTCTCCAAGGTAAAACTTGTATTCTGGCTCATCAAGGTATAACTTGTTCAGGGGGTATTGTCTTGATAACTCACAATGAGTGCTATTGTTGCAAGACTCTTTTTCAGGACTTTGCTGGTCTCCAAGGTATAACTCTTTGGTTGGATCATCAAGGACGAACTCGTTCTGTGGGTCTTGGTCACTCATAAGGTCTTCAACCAAGCCAACAATTTCGCCCCAAGTTGTAGCAAAAGCAGTATTTTCATTTCGTATTTCAGATACAATTTCCTGTGAGAGAAAATAATAATGTATTAATTAAGTTATTTAATTATTAAATATAGGCTTTTATAGGGAAAGACTGGTGGGTGTGGTTTCCTTTGGAAATTCCCTGGGCAAGCTCACGCAGGCCTTCTTTGGGCAATTTTTTCAAAACCATAACATGCTGGAATTTTCTTTTGATTTCTTTGTGAGTCAGAGATGAACTGGAAATGATGTAAGAGTAGGCGGGGCTTAGAAAAAGTGGGCGTGGCTTATAAAAATACCTCATGAAAAGTGGGCGGGGTTTAGCAAAAGTGGGCGGGGTTTATAAAAATTCCGCAGGGAAGTGGGCGGGGTTTAGAGGAAAGTGGGCGTGGCTTATGGAATACCTCGTGAAAAGTGGGCGGGGCTTTAAAAATTCCATTTGAAAGTGGGCGGGGCTTATGAAAAGTGGGCGGGGCTTAACAAAAATAACCTGTGGCTCAGGAGGTGGTCAAACAAGAGCATTAAGAGAAGTTTATCATTTCTTGATGGCACAAAAGGGGTATCTTAAAAAATATAAAGATTCAAATTTTTTTTTTTTTTATATACCTTGGTCGAGGCTCGTATGAGAGCTAACACACAACTCACAGCAAGGAGGCATGAGACGAGGGGTGGGAGTGGAAGGGACAAAACAGTGGGGAACAGACACATTAGGTGAACTGTGGAAGGGAGAGGGATGGGGATGGGACGGGGAACATGGCGAAGAGAAGATGGACATTACAGGGACTTTCAGGAAGGAAAGCAGGGGAATTGAAGGAAGTGGGCTTGGGTGGATTATCGGGGGTAGAAAAGATCGAGGATTTGGATGGGGGAAGATAAGAGGTGGTGGTGAACAGCTGTTTTGAAAGCCTGGAGGGAAGAATGGGAAAGAATAGAGTGAGGAAGTTTATTCCAAAGGCGGGAAAAAAGAGGAATGAAAGAGTGAAGATGAGCAGTGATTCGTGATTTTGGTAGTTTTACCAGAAGGGGTTGTTGGCGGACCTTGAGCGCACTGTGGAAATGTGGTGGGGACAAATCGCAGAGAGAGCAGGGGGGCAAGGCTGGAGAGGAGTCGGTAGAAGACAGAAAGACCACCGACCAACCTGCGGTGATTGAGTGAGAGGCCCAAAGACTCAGCTTCATTGCGGGAGATGCCGATGATCTTAAATGCCCTGGTTTCGACAGCGTTAAGCCGAGAAAGGTGGGAGGCAGGAGCACCAGCCCAGAGGGGAGAGCAGTACTCCATCAGGCTACGGACAAAAGCTTTGAAAGTGGTCAGGAGCTCAAGAGGGCCGAGGAAGGACTTAGCACGACGGAGGATTCCCAGTCGGCGACTGGCTTTTGAGGCGAGGTTGGAAATGTGACTTTCCCAGGAAAGGTCATGGCAGATAGTGAGACCCAGAAGCTTGAAAGAGAAGACTTCTTCCAGAGGATTGTTGAGAAAGTGGATGGGGGGGTTTTGTAAACGGTCCTTTCGAAGAGACATAGTGAGAGTGTGAGATTTGTCTGGATTGAAAGACATGTTCCACGTGTTGGACCAGTTTGTGATTTTATCCAGATCTGCAGTGAGCGAAGAAGCTGCTGCTTGCCGGTCTGAGGGATGACAGATGGTACGGCAGAGGGTGGAGTCGTCGGCAAAGAGAAATAGAGGATTTTCCAGAGAGTCCGAGAGATCATTGATAAAAACCAGAAAAAGAACAGGGCCCAGAACGCTACCTTGAGGAACTCCAGCCTGCACAGGAAGAGGGGATGAAAGAACTCCATTTAGGGCCACACGTTGACTGCGACAGGAGAGGAAGTCTGCGAGCCATGAGTGGAGATGGCCTTGAATACCATGGGAAGAGAGTTTGGTGAGTAGGGCAGGGTGCCAGACTGTGTCAAAAGCACGTGATATGTCCAGGGATACGGCTCGGATTTCCTGTCTGGCATTGAGGACCTCCATCCATTGATGGGAGAGCAGAAGCAGCATATCCAGGGTAGAGTGACCTGGTCTGAAACCAAATTGATGATTGGAAATCAAGCCATTGGAGAAGAGGAAGGATTTCATATCTGAAGCGATGATGGATTCCATCACCTTGCTGATAATTGGGAGAAGGCTGATTGGTCTGTAGTTATAGGGATCTGTTTTTGCACCTTTTTTATGCAGGGCAGTGATGTTAGCAGATTTCCAAGCAGATGGCAGATGACCTTGGGCAAATGAGAGGGTGAATAGAACAGAGAGAGGGTGAGCAAGAGCAGAAGAGCAGGCTTTGAGGACACGTGGGCTGATGCCGTCTTGACCGGTTGCAGAATCTGACTCGAGGTTTGAAAGCAAGCTCTCCACCTTGTCAGGAGAAAAGGATACAGAGTCCAGGGACAGTTTGGTGCGACTGGGTAAAGTGGGTAGAGATAGTGATGGGTTTAGGACACAAGATTTAGCTGCAAACACCGAGTTTAGACATTCAGCTTTATCACGTGTGGAATCAGCAGTGCGGCCATTTGAGGTAAGGGAGGGGATGGAGGGGGAACATACACCAGAAACAGATTTGATTAAACGCCACCAGGATTTTGAGGAGGGAGAGAGGTTTGAGAGTTCAGACTTGAGATGAGAAAGATGTTGTTTTTCTCTCTTTCTCTCTCTTTCTCTCTTTCTCTCTTTCTCTCTTTCTCTCCTCCCTCTCTTTCTCTCTTTCTCTCTCTTTCTCTCTTTCTCTCCTCCCTCTCTTTCTCTCTTTCTCTCTTTCTCTCTTTCTCTCTTTCTCTCCTCCCTCTCTCTTTCTCTCCTCCCTCTCTCTTTCTCTCTTTCTCTCTTTCTCTCTTTCTCTCCTCCCTCTCTCTTTCCCTCCTCCCTCTCTCTTTCTCTCCTCCCTCTCTCTTTCTCTCCTTCCTCTCTCCTTCTCTCCTCCCTCTCTCTTTCTCTCCTCCCTCTCTCTTTCTCTCCTCCCTCTCTCTTTCTCTCCTCCCTCTCTCTTTCTCTCCTCCCTCTCTCTCTCTCTCCTCCCTCTCTCTCTCTCTCTCTCTCTCTCTCTCTCTCTCTCTCTCTCTCTCTCTCTCTCTCTCTCTCTCTCTCTCTCTCTCTCTCTCTCTCTCTCTCTCTCTCTCTCTCTCTCTCTCTCTCTCTCTCTCTCTCCTCCCTCTCTCTCTCTCCTCCCTCTCTCTCTCTCTCTCTCTCTCTCTCTCTCTCTCTCTCTCTCTCTCTCTCTCTCTCTCTCTCTCTCTCTCTCTCTCTCTCTCTCTCTCTCTCTCTCTCTCTCTCTCCTCCCCTCTCTCTCTCCTCCCCTCTCTCTCTCTCCTCCCTCTCTCTCTCTCCTCCCTCTCTCTCTCTCTCTCTCTCTCTCTCTCTCTCTCTCTCTCTCTCTCTCTCTCTCTCTCTCTCCTCCTCTCTCTCTCTCTCTCTCCTCTCTCTCTCTCCTCCCTCTCTCTCTCTCCTCCCCCTCTCTCTCTCTCCTCACGCTCTCTCTCTCTTCTCTCGCTCTCTCTCTCTCTCCCCTCGCTCTCTCTCTACTCTCGCTCTCACTCTCCCTCTCTCTCCTCTCGCTCTCACTCTCTCTCTCTCTCTCTCTCTCCTCCCTCTCTCTCTCTCTCTCTCTCTCTCTCTCTCTCTCTCTCTCTCTCTCTCTCTCTCTCTCTCTCTCTCTCTCTCTCTCTCTCTCTCTCTCTCTCTCTCTCTCTCTCTCTCTCTCTCTCTCTCTCCCTCTCTCTCTCTCTCCTCCCTCTCTCTCTCTCTCTCTCTCTCTCTCTCTCTCTCTCCTCTCTCTCTCTCTCTCCTCCCTCTCTCTCCTCCCTCTCTCTCTCCTCCCTCTCTCTCTCCTCCCTCTCTCTCCTCCCTCTCTCTGTCTGTACTGCCATCTACTTTCTCACCAACTCACTCAAAGAGGTTCTGTCACAACAACCGAGTCTCACTCTCAGCCATGATCTCTCTTGGGAAAGTCACATTTCAAAGTTGGCCTCCATTGTCAGGTGCCAACTGGGCATTCTCCATCATGCAAAGTCCTTCCTTGGCACACTTCAGCTCCTATCCATGATGGAGTACTGTTCTCTCTCCTCTGGGCTGGCTACCCTCTCTCCCATCTTGCTCAGCTTTGTGTCATGGAAACCAAGGCTTTCAATATCATTGGAATCTTTCGCGAAGAAGCTGAGTCAATGGGCCTTTCACCTTGCCATCACCGACAGGTCGGTGGTCTCTCTGTCTTCTTCCGCCTAATTTCTGGTCTTGCACTCCCCTCTCTGTGCTTTGTCCATCAGCAACACCTCTATGTGAAACGGCCTAAATCCAGAACCACTGCTCACCTCCGCGCATTTATTCCTCTTTTTCCCCACCTGTGGAACCACCAATCCAGACTCTCTTCAATCTCATTCTTCTCTCCAAGTCTTCAAGAACACCTGGTCACCACCATCTCAAGTCATCCCCCATCCAAAATCATGATGTTTTCTACTCTTTAAACCGCCCTCCACCCCTCTCAAAATTTTGCTTATGTATCCA
This sequence comes from Eptatretus burgeri, assembly GCF_056783735.1. Taxonomy (NCBI): domain Eukaryota; kingdom Metazoa; phylum Chordata; class Myxini; order Myxiniformes; family Myxinidae; genus Eptatretus; species Eptatretus burgeri. The sequence goes on from NC_140964.1 coordinate 24,576,077, forward strand.
TCTTGTCCACCCCTTGCGTTCTCTCCTACCCCTCATCATTACGTGCATCCCTCGTTTGTCCGTCTCCATCTACCTTCTCCCTTTCTCCTGCTGCTCCCTTTGCTACGTTGCGTCCTGATCTGCTGTTTGTCCAAACTCTTCCACGAGCCTAAACCATGTATTTGAAAGAAAGAAAAAAAACTATAAAATTTAAATATTTTTCCCAAATACAGTCACGAGTGCAGCAATAAAATACCATGAGTAAGTTTCCCATTTCGTCAAAGTTTTACCAACACGATTTGACGATTGGCCAGCTGGGGGAAGGGAAGGAGTGTGGGGTTGGCAGGGGGAGGGGCTGGTTGTGGGTGGGGGGGGTATTAAGACACCACGAGAAGCTTTTTCCGTCCACATAAGCACATTACAATCAACATCAGACGTGCAGAATGCCAATGCCGCGAGGGGGCGTCATGACATTATACCTTGTGCAATGCGAGTTAGAAATTAAAACCAGCTTCAAACAATGGTTACATCTGTCGTGGTATCTATCCTTTAACTGTCTTATTTTCATCAGCAAATTTCATTAAGACGTTCACATGAACTCAGACCATTTCATCACATTACACGGAATAATTTTCCTGATAATTATTTGCTTTTTTATCCGTTGGTTTGCTGTCATGAAATATTTATATTAGATTCAAAGTTAAATGATGCAGTAAGTGTATAAATGAGGAATTGTCTTCAATTCGTATAAAAATGAACACCGCCCTTTGTGCACGACCTCATGACGCACGACCTCATGACCTCATTTATCCACAAGACAGCATCACGACGTACTTTGTGCATGACCTCATGGCATTTATCTCATGACACACGACCTCATGACCTCATTTATCCACAAGACAGCATCATGACCTCATGGCGTGCGATAACCCTGTAAGGTTGGACACATTCTCCAGGGATGTTTTTTGTCTCATATTTTGTGAAAATCGGCCTGGACGGACCAACAGCAGAAACGTTGAAGCTCAAGTTCAACTTCGTCCAATCTGGCAACTAATCCCGAACTGACTGTCAATCACTCTAATTGGCATGCAGGATTTCAGGTCACCGGTCTGGGATTGCTGGGAAGGGGATCATCGATAAGCGCATTACCCGTCCGATGCTTGTATCTGCTGTTGCTGGTGATGGACGTTAAAGATCCATTAATGTCTTTCGACAAGGGTAGGCCATTGTGTGCCGAAATGCAGGCCAAATTTCGCCCGAACTCTCCTTGCTATAACACTGCTTGGGCTGAGCATCGATGCCCTGTGAATGATTGTGCCAACACGACAGGTAGCGAAAGGCACCATGCAAACTTGAGTACGTACTTAAACAGGATGTTTTAAACAAGCAAGTTAAGCATCGAGGACACCACAAACCGATCATCTCCTGAACCGATGTGATGATGGTGCGCCCTGATGATCGATGGTGTTGCTCGCGAAGTTTTGTCTCCCAGGAAGGGATCGCCAAGGCTGTGTGGATGAATGATGTCTGAGTCGGTTATTTAGATCCCTCCAAGTGTAGGTCGATCTCAGTTGCTTCCATTTGTCGAGTGACTGCGAATAAGAAGATTGCAGAACAACGAACGTCCCGGCGAATGGACCTTAATGCCATTAACGTCACGATGGTCAACCACAAATCGATCTGGGGGGGCTGGGGGCTGGAGAGCAGTGTGACCGCTCCTCATTTTCATAATTGCTAAGGTGAGCCAATGAAAAAAGCCAAGAATTCACAAGGATTCGGAAAAGCGATGATAATAGAAAACCTTTACGCCAAGAAAACGTCTGCAAAACCAAGATGCCAAGGTGAACAACGAATAGCCAAGATCTTGTGAAAAAAAAGCCAAGCAGTGGTCACACTGCTGGGGAGGGGGGAGAAGTCTGGTGTTTGACCCACCATGTTTGTCAGTAAAGGAAAAATCCCGTCGTCGAACATGATATAAAGGTAGAAAAAGAAATCAAACAAAATATAGTTATCATCAGAGGGTCCTAAATGATTGATCAGAAGAGAACATCAGAAAACGACCGATGGTCAAAATCAGAAAAAGGGTGCAACAGAAAATATGTATTTAATGATCGTAGTGGAAGCCCATACTCTTGACAGGACTTGGGTACTCACTACAGGTCTTGATCGTTTATGTGGCTATTCCAACCAATGCTGGACCGGTGGCCACTCCGCTACAGGGTGTGGGAATTTCAACCGGGCATCCATCGCAATGGAATCCACACCGGTGAGGAGTAACGATGCTCTACCCACTCCACCAGCAAGCCACCTTTTTTTTTTTTAATGTTTGGAGTAAAAAGACTGTTTTTAAAAATTATTCCTTCAACTGATATCCTTATGGGTCGCTCAACTTTTAGAATCGTTCAATTTAATCTAACTCACCTCCATCTTTGACAAAATCATACCTGAAGCCCTCCCGATAAATTCGTTTCAACAAACCCCTGTGATGACACATGTTGGAACATTTAGAATTGCAAATGTTCCAAAAGAAGTTTTATTTCAGCAAAAGAGAGACAAAGCACCACTCTTATCCAGTAGGAAGTCACATGACTCATACAGGCTTCCTTAATGGCCTTGCAACCAAAGCCCCATCATCTGAACCTGAGCTCGTTATAACCGAATAATTTGTTCAGTCTTTTGGCGAAGTAGAGGATGGGGTCTCACTCCTTTTGAGGAGTCGTCCATGTTTGACCATGAATTCTAGCCCGTCGAGGTTGGGGTGCATGTGTTTGTTGTGACCATGTACTCCAGCCTTCGGGTTGGGATGCATGTGTAGCTAAAGGTTTTTTTTAACCTTTTTTATGATAAAAAAAAAATGTTTTCACCATAAGATTGAATCGTTTATTCTGTGTAAGGAAAGCTGAGCATCGACTGTACGATACACGAAGGAAAACCTACAACTTTAACGGCATGGAATGCCTGGTTCATGGGATTGTGCAAATAAAAATAAACAGGAATTTCCAAGGTACCTCACCTGGAATGAGAGTGCGGAAATAAACTGGCGTACTTGGGCGAGAAGGAACCAGACAACTGCTGCTCCGAAAAGTTTGCAAAACTTCCAGCCGAACTTACTTACAACATGAAAAAAAAACCCCACTTTCGGTTGGTCTGTTAATGTTCCCATCTGAATCCCTGATTGTGGGGAACCCAAGTTCAAATCGCATACATCTGGTGTTTGACCATTGTGTAATAATGCTCTTATAATTAATGTAAAATAGATTTAACTGTAGGCATGTCCGGTTTACTCAATCAGGGGTTATTCAGTCCACTCGGTGACTCATGACCATGACGTTCATGGACGGCAATCATCGTCGGTCACCTGAACCAAACAGTGACCGGTGTGTGAGAGTAAATTGCTTTGATCTCCTGCGATTGGACTAATAATTATTAATCCTTGCTATTGTATTTATAATTGTACAAGGCAAAAAGCTTCGCCATCTCTTTTTTTTTTTTTACTATGTTTTCAGCAATTCTGAGGTTTTCTGGTACCAAACGACTCTTTAAATAAACAAACCAACGGTTTACACAAAATAAAACAATGATACGTGCTTTCCATGCAATGTTTTCAATGTGGAATGAATATATGAACGGATTTGTATTACTAAAGAGATTCATAAATTTTTTTTCTTAACAGGAATCATTGCTTCTCTATCAAACAAATTTGTTTTAAAACAGATGAAGCTCTGCAATCCCCATTTAACTCAAGGTCTGCACCACCATTCCTACCAAGACGAGCAGGAATCGCTCAAGACGTCATGGTTTGATTATGTTTCAATCCTGATGCAGAATCATTATCATCATCATCATCATCATCAAGCCAGAAAAAGCATCTGATGGGTGTCATTATATCCCCTTCCCCTCCCATCAAGCCAATGATGCTGTGACCATCTCAGATGAACAGCCAACAAGATGTACCTGCTTCATCTTGTGATCTGACAAAACAAGGTATCATCTCGATTTCCCATCTGAGTCGACATATTACGACACTGTTATGGATCTGGTCCAAGGGGTAAAATGGGGATAGTTTAGAATAGTTATTTCGTACTGCATGTTACCATAAGTGATACAATGTGACGAGCACATGTTTTGAAATATCATGCCCCCCCCCCACCCCAGTGTCTGTGCCTAAGCCGCCCTCTACCTCCTCCTTCACCCTCAAGCCTTTCCCATCATACATCTGTCTGTGCGAAATTTCCCTGAGCCAACAGCCAATCCAATCAGTGCGGCCCTAGAGCCAAGAGTGTGATCGCGGGGTCATAGCGAGGCCATCAAACTGGCTGGAAACAAGACCATAAATCAACATCTGTCCATTGCGTGGAATCTTCCTCACTTATGAGCCAATCTACACGCAACACAGATCATCATCTGTCAGGCTGCGTCGGCCAATCGGCAAATTCCATGGGTGGTTTCATGGGCCCCGTGGGATGTCATAAAAGCATGCACAACTTACGTGGGGTTGCTGTTCTTCTTCTGTCCCAGGGCCGTGATTGGTTGGTGGCTCACAGCTGCTCATTGTTGGAGAGTATCTGGCGGTTTGGGTTCATGGCACAAATTGTGGTCCATTGACGAGCTGGTGCACTGGGAATGTGGTTAGTACTGGCATGCTAGGTGCTGAGGACAAGCCCCGCTCCAGAATGCTGCACACCCGAATGGAGACCCACACCACGCGTGAGGAGGTTTCATGCAGCACACGTGTTTCTCTTTGTCGTCTTCTACCTGGTGTAATGTATTCATTATTAGATGTCACTCTCTGTGATCATTGCTGCGTGGCCACGTTCGTCTTCCTCGACAAGCTTTGCTCGGCTATTCCTGTCTGCTTTCCACCTTGGTCGTGCTTTTCGAGATGCTGATTCACGCCAAATTAATTTGGCAGACCTGTTGAGGTTTTTTGTCCAATACCTGCCCGGCGGTATGATGGTAGTTGAAGACCTTGTAAATGTAGCAATACATTATCTCAAACATCTTGACAAATTCTACAGTTGCATTTCTACTTCAAGCTTTCAGGGATAAGTTGAGTTCAGCTTGGAGGTCCAACCTGGCTGTGTGCCGATGATATCTGTATTTTTCCTACATTCTGTTGATTATTATATATAGAGTTTATTTTTCTAAGGTTGTGGCCGATACCAACAACAGTGTTTCTTGCTCTGTGCTGAAAATCAAGATGGTGGCAAAGTGACTGAATTTCATGATTATTCATGGAAGCAGTGTGCTGCGTGTAAGGGAGGGATCTGTGTAGCATAGAATTACTTTTTTTTAAAACAGGGAAAATGTCAATCAAGAGCAAGATGTCTTGTTCATTGTGACACTGAGGAGGCAGCATATGTAATTTATGAACATTGTAGCTTGCGATAAGTTTGTATGTGGAAAAACATTCTGTATGGTGAGGTCAGCAAGGACTTGGGGCTATTCGAAAAGCAGGTGTACTTTGAATGTGCACTCAAATATGGACGCTCAAAGCACTATGAGCATATCAGCAAAACATGCTGTGATAGTGAGCTGCAGAGCCTCGGAATATATGGGTGGGTGGGTGGACCCACCCACCCCTTGGTGGGTGGGCCCCATACATTTTTGGGATATCTTGCTGGTGGCCAATGGTTGTGGACCTTGGAGCGGAATGGGGGAGGGGGGCTGAAGAAGAGGAAGGGTTTGAGCGGAATGGGGAAGTGGGGGGCTGAAGAAGAGGAAGGGCTTGAGCGGAAGAAGAGGAAGGGCTTGAGCGGAATGGGGGGCTGAAGAAGAGGAAGGGCTTGAGCGGAATGCATGGGTGTGGCTCTCGGTAGACTTTGGTCATGAGAGGGACAGCTTGTTCTGGCTTTAGCTCGACACAGTTTTTGCACAACCCTGTGGACTCGCTTTGTTCATCCTTGGTGCTGGGCCATTGGCGTTGTTTGGCGAGAGACTGCTTTTGACTGAAAGAACAATCTCGAGACCAAGATCATCATCACCTCTTCCTTCAGCCTCACACTGCTCCAACCTGCATGATCTCCGGACCTGCTCGTACTTCCACAATCCCACGCCTCTTCCCTTTGTTCAGGTGTGTCGGTTCCATATTTAACGGTGCCATCGTTAGGTTAGTCTGAAGTGTTTTAACTATTTTCACTGTATAGAAGTGTGCATGTGCCCTCATCGCTATCTCTATCTGTCGACAATCAGACCTGTTCCATACTTAATGATTACCCTTTCTATCCTTATCCACGTATTTCATCTGTACTAATAAGTGTGTGTGTGTGTGTGTGTGTGTGTGTGTGTGTGTGTGTGTGTGTGTGTGTGTGTGTGTGTGTGTGTGTGTGTGTGTCCTCCATTACTCCAAAACCGTAAATCCTAGCAGCCTGAAACTTTGCATGCATACTAAGAAAATTCCAAGGAAGCATGTGACTGAAAATTGGGTGTTTGGGTTCAATAAAACACCTCTTTTGAAGATGATTAACATCCTTATTTAATTACATCCTTTATCAGGCGGATCCTCAGTCAGTGCTCTCGATGGGATCTTAAGGCTTATCCGAGGTAACCTCGCTGGGGGTCTGAAGCCGCCATGTTTTTTGGCCTGCTCAACTATGCTTTGACTTGGACCAGGCCGCAACAATTTCTTCACGATAAAGTTTTTTTTTTCACTTTCCTCACTCATATTATCGAATGCCTGTTAAAAATGAATCGCTGGGTATGTTGCAATGCTTATAAATGCCCAGCGATGCCAGCATTTGTTGCTTTATTTCATTTCCACACTTGCGATCACCGCAAGTATCTATTAAATGAAAGAGAATTACAAAATTTGAACTCCAGAATCGAACTTACAAGCAGTTCCGCCTCCTACAAAAGTGTTTATTTGTCCAATTCAGACATATTTGTCATCTCGGGTGTCTCCGGGAGGTGGATATTTAATATGACGGTTCGGTGATTGCCAATCGCGTGCCAAGGGAGCCGTTTCTTATCAACAGTTTCATGGCGGTGCTAAAGCCACTTGGCGAGCGCTCCCCAAGCTGCTTGGTTGTTCGTTTCGGGAAAAAGTACACATGCTTTCAATCTCACATCGATTAGACGAACGTTTCTGCCTGTGTTGGGCCCTGCGGTGCTGTGCGGTGGGTGCCTTGGGAGGTGTCTCATCCACTGAAAATGTGCAATTTTATTTTTACAGGACATCGCTTTGTTTAACGATTTTGTGTGACCTCTTTTTGTAATCCACCTCTCACTAAAAAAACAATAAGGTCCATCCGACCAGGTGGTCGCCATGTTTGTTCTCGTTGTGAAGGCAAAGAGAGAAGTTCGACATTGTGTGTTCTGTGGATTGATACATTTTTGAATTGAATTTCTCTAATTTCCAACTTTAAATCCTCATTCAAAGAACGTTGTTTCAAGGTAAATCTTTGTGTTTGTCGTTTTTATTTACTTTATGCGTGTGCACGTTTGCACGTGTGTGTGTGTGTGTATGTACATAAACTGCATCACCACAATGGCATTTGGCACCGGTGTGTGTGTGTTATTGGTTATTAGTAGTTGGTTGTCTCCATGTACGGGTTTCAGAAAGTGGAATGGAGCCCTTCCAGGTCTCAAAGTATCCACCTCCGTGTGTGTGTGTGTGTGTGTGTGTGTGTGTGTGTGTGTGTGTGTGTGTGTGTGTGTGTGTGTGTGTGTGTGTGTGTGTGTGTGTGTGTGTCGTTGATTGGTATTTACCGATGTGGGTTTAACAATGTGGAATCGAGTCCTCCCAAGGTGGGCTTAAAGTATCCACCTTCATTTTGTAAGGGGTCACGATTCATGGACCAAGCTGTGAAGTTTTCTGTTCTCAAAATTTTGTGCCGAGGGCTCTCTTCAGGATCGTCACTGAGCCCTGCACGGCTTTCAACTGTAGTTTGTTTGTCGTAATATTCCCAGCGATGGTTTTTAATCTCTCTTTTAAGGTTCTTGGTCATCATTCCCGTAGCTCTAACTTTCGCTGGTACAACTTTGGCATTCCTCAGCTTCCAAGATCTTCTCACTACATTCTTGAGGTCTTGGTGTTTGGTCATTTTCTTGATTTCTGCATTGTTTAGTCCAAAATCACTGGTATTAGCACCTCAATCAGCAATGCCTTCTTCTCTTTTTTGTACCTCAGTGTGATATCTAATCTCAACACTTTGTTTTGGATGTTCACGCCTGAAGGGATCATTAGGTCATAAATGAGTGGGTTTTTTTTTTTCAATGTTTTCTGTGATTGCTTTCCGTTAACATTCAAACAAATTATCTGGAACTGGGATATCAAAGTTTTTGCAGATGTGCCAGTGGATTACTTTACAAACTCTGTTGTGTCGTTGTTTGTACAGCTGTTCTGACATGAGTTTTATTTATTTATTTGTGTTCGGTCATTAAGCATAACATGTTATTCTCTTTGCTGATACCACAACCACCCCTCACCTTTCTGCCTCTTTTTTTGTTTGCTTACTCCCCCAATATAATATTGCCGTTTCGGATTCGCGGATGGTCTTCGGCCTCTGGCTTAGAGCAAACTGTGTTAACGGACCCTCTGACGCGATAGTTGCTTCGCAATGATGTCCTGCTGCACGTACTCGTACACATCAGAAATAATTATCCACTGAAGGCACATGAAAGCTTCCACTCATACCTGGAGAATACCATGTATCGTATCGTTTTGTAATTGTACATCCAAGCTCAGTAAAGTATCATCAAAAGTCCAGGTCGAATTTGAAAGACTCTCCTTATATGTAGTAATTTTAAATATTTCCTTCTTTTTTATTTTATTTTATTAAGACAATGCATCATTTGATCTCCACGTTGCCCTATGTCAATGATTCTCTCATATTATCCTTTTCTTTCTTCCTTTTCACAATCTTTTCTCCATTAAACTTAAACAGTAGACATGCCAGGGCGATTCATCAATTTGTGTGCTGTCCCTCGGATGGACGTTAAACTGAGCGTCCCATCTGCCGGCATGAGTTGTTGGGCGTTAAAGGTCCCATGGTTTTCTTCGTGAAGTGGCATCATGGCCAAATTCCAAATTCCTGCCCCAAATACTGCTGGGAATGCAATGGCAAACCACCCAGTATAAACCTTGCCAATAAGCTGCTTTGGCAGCACCAAGGCTCTGCCACAGTCAGGCCCTGACTTTCAACATGATGACTTTTGAGACTCTCTCTGAGCTCTCGACCAAACTTGCACGTGAAAATGTAGCTTGAGAAGCCGATGCTCGTTTCGAACAAAGTCGCCTCATTATCTCGTATCAGAGTCCTTGCACAATAATTGGCATTGTTAGACGATTTTAAGTAAAGAAAACTCAGATAAGCACTTAATCAGCAGTGATCAAGCAATTTAGCAGCGCCGGTCGCTTAATATTCCTGGAGTTAAACCGCAAACTCTCCGGGCCATGTTTTGCGGAACGCCATGCGCGATTATATTTTCCAAATCGTCCTTTTCCGATGGCGCATCAGATAATACATCACAATTACACCGTCACATGGATAAGATCGGCGTCCCTGATGTGGTGCTTTCCTCCACTATCACGAAATGGGAACTGTTTTTAACGTGGCTTATCTCTTCCTCAAGAATTCCAAGTGCGCAACTATTATCACTTTAAAATAACATGTGTAATAAAGTCCTATATTATAGACAGCACATTCGTGCATGGATATTTATTTTATAAAAAGCAAAGTACGCCACTGTACATACGTACACAGGGTGTCCATAAAGTCCTTGTGCAACTTTGAACTTTCATAACTTTTCATGTACACGTGATAAAACAAACTATAAATGGAGCATGAAACCACAATTCATCAAGTTTTTACTTGATACAGATCAAATTTTTAAGCTTCAACGTAATCGCCATCTTTCGTGACGCATCGTTCAATCAGATTTTCCAACTTTGTTGAAAACATTCTTCAGTTGCTGCTGAATAATGTCATGAATTGCATTTGTCATCATAGCCCTAAGTTCATCCAAATAATGTGGTTTTGATGAGTAAACAACAGTTTTACTTAGACATTCGACTCATAAAGTGTAGTCCAATGGGGACAGGTCGGGTGAACGAAGTGGCCAAGTAATTGGTCAATGTTTACCAATCAACTTGTTTGGGAATACATCATTCAAGAACCCTCACAGGTTTGAAGAATAGTGGCAGGCAACCTCGTCTTGGTGGTACAAGGTGATATGTGAAAGATTTAATCGTCGTAGTTCAGGAACCAAATGCGCTAATTTGTGTTGGTTGACTTTACCACTGATGTAGAAGTTTCTCATCAGAAAATGTCAACTCGTCAAGAAACCAAGGAGAATTGTGTATTCAACAACGGCAATAACAAGAAAATCAAAAACATCAAAGTTAACAAAACGTAATGAATTATGCTTTCATATGCCATTTATAGTTTGTTTCTATCGAGTGTACATCAAAAGTTATCAAAGTTCAAAGTTGCACACGGACTTTATGGACACCCTGTGACTGCAAGCAAACTATCCACCCCCTGGGTGGGTTCAGTTTGTGTATTACTTGCTGAAAAAAGGATCGTCTGTGTTTTGCAAGAAGACTATAGGTGTTTGCATGGTGTGTGCTTAAAATGGTCTAATGGTCTGAAAGGTGTGTTCCAATAGTAGTTAGTGTCTAAGGGGTCAAAAGGGTCTAATCTCTCAAGCATGTAGAAAGGGTCTAAAAAGGTAAAGTGGTCTGAAGCTATAAATGGTCAAGGATCCAATATGTCTAATGTCGCTGAAGGGTGTAAGGTGTCCAAATGGTGTTAAAGTCTAAGGGGTCTAAAGGTCGAAATGTTCTTGGGGTCTAAAGGGTATAAAACGTCAAAGGGTCAAAAGGGTCTTCAAGGTAAAAGTGGTCTTAAGGGGTCAAAGGTGTCCAAAGGGTCTTTAAGGTTTTAAAGGGTCTTCAGGGTGTTAAGGGTATTTGGGGTGTTTAGGGTCTTTACAGTCTTAAAGAGTATTTGTGGTCTTAAAGGGTCTCCAAAGGTCTCAGGGGTCTCAGCAGTCGAAATGTTTAACAGGTACATTCCCATCGTACGTAACTGACGTTGAAACAGTAGGCTACGTAATTAATACACATGTAGTCACAGGGCTTCATGGACCGTGTGTGTGTGTGTGTGTGTGTGTGTGTGTGTGTGTGTGTGTGTGTGTGTGTGTGTGTGTGTGTGTGTGTGTGTGTGTGTACGTATGTGTATTTACACACATGTATCTATATTTATTTATTTATACACATATCTCGTGTATATATATATATATATATATATATATATATATATATATATATATATATATATATATATATATATATATATATATATATATATATGTACACACATTAAAGACGGCCTGAATCGGGCTAGAACTCAGGCAACTCCCCCCATTGAGCTTCCTCCTCCCTCTTCCCTTCTCTCATCCCAACAGGATTAGGGATGAATGGGGGAATGTATGTTGAGAAGAGAGATCAACGTGTTTGAGGTGCTTGGACCAAAATATATCGGGATTGATTATTGAATGACATGGTGTGAAGAGGGTGTGAATGTGCAGACCCATCTGCAGAGATAAATCTCCTTCTTGGTGAGAGGTAGATGGAGGGGATTCAGCTGTTTTGGAACATGGATGCTGCTTCATTGCTGGTGCTGAGAGAAGCAAGGAATAATTATAAGGGTGTGAAAGTATAGTTAAAGGGCTGGGTGTGTGGTGAGAGAGAGAGATAGATAGATAGATAGATACCCCAGGTCCTGAGACCCTTGAATGGAAGACTGAGACCCGCAAGTGCCGGAAGGGTGTTAGGAGCAAAATTGCATGAATGCCTGGATACCTGGAGGAGGATCTGAGGCAAGAGATGCCATGAGGGCATAGTGAGTGCTGAGGGAAATGCCAAACCCACAAAGGAGCCAGCAAACCCCCACAAATCGGAACAAGAGCATGATGGCATTCAGGCCTCAAGAGCTTAGGGGTGCATAGACCAGGCAGGAAACCTTCAGAAGAGACCACACTGCCCAGCCACGAGATTGCGCCCAAGCACAATTAAGTGTGAAAAAAATCTCGGGGCAAGACCCAAATTGAAGAGAGCACGAGCACGCAAAGTAGCGGGTGCATTGGTTTGTAGAAACGCCTTTAAGGGGGATTCAAAGTAAGCAAAAAGGAACAACATGGTTTTCAGAATATTAGGTTCGAATACGAATCCTTTTCCTTTGCAGCATCGACGTCACAAGTGGTAAGCAGTGGATAAATGGCCTGCGAGTGGGACACATTGCATCCAAAATTGAAAGGGAGAACAGAGAGTTCTCCCCCACATTTCTTCTCTGGTGTTTCCCATGTAACACTCCACATCAGCCCTCCAAGTCTCAGCAGGTACCCAAGACTCTCCCAGGGTTAGCGTTCATGTTGGAGCCATAACTAGAAGGGCCAGATAGGCTAAAATGGTTAGACTAACCGAGAGGGGTTAAAATAGCTCAGAAGGAACCAGATTAGGTGGGAAAATACGTACATCAGGTGGAGAGATAGCTTAGGTTAGGACAGTTAGGGTGAAGCCGGCTGTTTTGCCTGCTTGCTGGGCCAGACCTGCATCTCCTGCCTGTATGACCACCTGCCTTTCCTGCCAGTCCTAAACTTCCTGCAATATGTTTCTGTCTGATAGTCATGGACCTGTCATGCCAACAATGAACTTTGGGCGAGCGGGACCCCAAAACTGCGTTGAACACAGAAGCTCGATAGAGCTTGGGCGGATTGGCCATGAATGAGCCCTGCAAAGGAGTCGGACATGGGTGTGACAGGAGGCATCCCTCTATTCCCCTCATTCTAGCATTCAGAGCAAAATCTTCCCACATGAACCCAAGGGACCTCGTGATCGCCATCATGATGGAGAAACGTTCCACTACCCTTGTGTCTTAAGTTACCTACGCCACCAAGGGTGGACGGAGGTTGTGTTTTCACCCCTGTCTGTCTATGAGTAAGATATCTCAAAAAGTTATGGATGTATTTGGATGAAGCTTGGTGGACAGTTTGGGTGTGTTGACAAGGACGAATTGACTCGATTTTGGTGAGGATCCAGATCTGGATCCTTAATCTGGATACTATAATTTTTGAAGTCATTCTTCACAATTGGGAGATAGGGCCAAAATGATACTGTATATTGTCTAGCACGATATCTCAAAATGTTGTGGACGGGAGATGACAAAACTTGATGGATGAGTTGGATAGGTGACAAGAACAAGCCGATTCGATTTTGGTTCACGTCCGGATGCAGATCCCACCTATCAGTGGGATACAAAACGTGAACTGTTCAACTTGGCGGAGGTATGCGCTCTACCGAGTGCCATTCTCGTCCTCCCTCTGAAGTGTTACTGGATAAGGTAGCACGTTTAGCCGAGCGGGTTATCGTGGGCACATGGAATTATAACTGCAGAGTGTTTTAAAGTATTCGTGTGAAACGTGTTTCTGTCTCTTCCCTTGTTCTCTGGACTGTTTCATCATTTATTTATTTATTAAAACTGTTCTCACCATTTGTGAGTTGCTGAGTGCGTTTCGTTTCTTTGGCATTGTCACTCCAGCGCGCATTCAATGCGTGACCATAGGGAGTGTGGCATCGACCTTGTTCGGAGGTCACTTAAAACCCATGATACTGTTCCTTGAGGTTGCTTGAATCCTGAATAAACATGGAACCTTTCACAGCGACATGATCTTCGTTATATTTTTCTGTACGCCGAAAACCAAAGCAAACACGATTTGAGCTGTTTCTTTGGACGACTATCATCTCTTTCGACGGTCCATCATTGGGGATCGTGCAGGTGGTAGATTTGACACCATGACCACCCGGCGGTCCACCTTGGTTCGTCAGAATTCAGATCATTTTGCTGATCCGAGTCCAGTGACCGTTACAATATATAAATGTATATATATATATATATATATATATATATATATATATATATATATATATATATATATATATATATATATATATATATATATTTGAGTTTGTGAGACCATGTAATTTCTGGTTCTACAAGTAAGAACACTAAGAAGAGCATTGTTTTTATTGTTAAATATTATATAATCACACAACGGTTTTCATTACACGTGACCAATGTGTGATGGTTTTGTAAAACTAATAGTCCAAGAGCCAGCTTTCGATATTTTGGAGTTGACCACCAGAAAGGGAGACTAAAAGTAACTGCATTATACAATTAGGTTGATGTTTGTAGTAAATAAATAAAAAATGTGATGGACATCTCCAATGATTCGTGAAACACCTTTTTGGTGGCCATATTGGAAGATGGCTGCCTCATTTGATCATATTTCTGAAAATTGATTATAACTTTGCAATGGCTAATCTGAGGCACATACAACCCTGAACAAGGTGTGTTCAGCATAAAATTTGGCACATGCGACTATAACTTTTGTAAATATTGGCACATGCGACTATAAATACAGAATTTGGATTTGTCTCGCAGTAAATTTCTACACCAGGCATCATCATGCTGACCGAAATATTTATAATATTTTACTTATTTAACATGCAGATATAAGAAATATTGAACACGCTGATATAAGGCAAGTACGAGGAAAAATGCTATTCTTCACGTTTCAGATAATTGCTCACATACTGACGTGAGGTGTCCTTTCATTCGTCATCATTATCTGATGAATCCTGCTGGTCATGCCCTGGCTCCTCATCATCACTGGCCGTGTTGGAGCAAATGTGCAACTTGCACGCTGCTGTACTTTTCAGGCCGTTAATGATGCATGAGCAGTCAGTTGGCCGACAAGAGCGAGCACATTTGCACGACATCAAACTAAGAACAACTTCGGGAGCAGGGGATCCTGTTATCCACTTGATAACAAGGCTGCCATCTTCACTTGTTGTCCATCCGTGACCTTGACTGGCATTCGGAATATCTGGCGAATTGACTAAACTGTCGCCATATGGCCACCTGGTAGTTAGATCGACATGTGTGCTCTGGGAGCGTGTCCTCAAATGTTGGAAGCTGTGCCGAATCGAGCTGCCCTCATGTGCTGTGGAACATTTAGTATCTGAGTTCATTAACTTTAGTCACTTTGGTATTGCGACAGTAAAGTCGACAAACGAACTCCTGGATGATGCAGAACACGTCATTGGTAATGTTCCAGCTCGTTGTGAGTGATGCGAAGACTTCTATGAACTTCTGATCATGCAGGAGGATTTTCAAAGCCTTCCTCTTTCCTTGCCTGGAAAATGCTCTGTGAGGGTGTCACATTCAGTTCACAGATGAAGTTCTATCAAGGATTTGTCCACGGCAAAACCCCAATGCCGCGGATGCATGAAAGATGGAGGGACCGGTCCCCCTCTCTGTCAGCATGCAGCAATCCAAGTAGATTATCAACCATCTCTGTGTATGACATCCAAAAAGCTGCAAGTTGACCTCTGTCGTGTCATAAAACTTTCAGGTAAGCAAGAAACAAGTCATAAATCGCCCTGCAGGATTTGTTAGTGACAGCAGCATCGTGTGTGGTGTGGCAAATATTCTCTTGAAGCACGAACATTACCCAAATAGTGTCATTCAACTTCGGCATATCTTCAGCATGGTTGGTTTCCAGCCATTATTCAAAGCCTTACCATGCTAACTTCAGCAGCGATTCATATGTCAACTTCTGAAGATGGACAACCCCATTGTGCTGTTTCCCCTCAAGAACCTTGTTGATTGATCCTTCCGCAATGACTCCTGATTCCACAGCCAGATCTCAAAGTCCAGCATCCAGAAACTTCTTACCAAATGTGGACATCAAGTTGCAGATCATATGGAAGTTCCCTATCAGCATGATTCCCCCACACCTTTCCGGATGTTTTCCATGCAATTTCTGTTGTCTTTGCATACATTGCCTGATCCAAGACAACTGTAATGCTCTTAAGATGTAGAAATGATGACAGAAATGGACTGTCGCAAGATTTCCTGGATGGTTGATAATTCAGTTGCGGGTGTGTTAACTGTTGGCAGGTATCCTGTCACATCTGCCATCACTTCTTTGTGCTTTCTTGTTAGAATGTTGAATCCTGTCCAAAAACTCATTGTTTTCTCAGATGTGCTATACATGTGCACGAAGACCCACAACAAGTCTGCTGATGTGCTCTCAGTGCTGCACTAGCATTCATTGCAGTTAGGTCAGGTGGTACAATTGTGGGTGGACTATTCGTTTTCCCAATAACGTATATTGGCATTTGCACACTCAGTGCCTTTATTGTGCGCTTCTTATCCTTCGTGGAAGTAGTCGTGACTGGTTTCTGTGGCGCACACAATGAGGATGTTGGGTGAACAATGACACCGTTGATACGATGTGAGGTTCCTGCTCCACCAAGGACTTCCTCTTGCCTGTTAATATTGTCAAAGGAAAGCACTGTAGAGATGGATGGATGCACGCACATGGGAAGAGGTACTGTGTCAAAGTCGACATTTTCCAGCTTTTGCATACATAACGCTGTGTCTATTTCTTCTAAAGGCCCGGTCACACCTTGACGTTTTAGCCAACGTATGCCGATTTTTGAATTTTTTTTTTTTCTAAAACGCTGGCACACGTTGAATACGTTATGGGTAAGTTTTGATAACATTGAGAGCACGCTGAAAAACACTGATATACGTCGTTGTACGCTGGCTTTAAACGTTGTACTTTTTGGTTGTCCTCAAATTTTTTCATGCTTGAAATTTCACGACGTATGCCGGCGTATGACTCACACGTTCCGCTACGCTGGCCACAAGTCGTAGGCACGGTCTGCGATCGTTGACAGACGTCAACACATGCTACTTGTAAGTTAATCATAAGTTGAGACACGCCGAGGTAATGTTTAGCGTACCCGAAACTTATTTCTAACCTATGATTAACGTGTTGTTGGCACGTTACGCGATCGTTGCCACACGTCGACAGACGTTACTTTTAAGTTACTCATAAGCTGAAAGACGTCGGTATAATGGATCGTCCTTGCGTCAGCGTCCACGGCCACGGCCAGGACACTTATTTGCAGCATTCTTCAAACTTTTCTTCGGCATGACGAGGATGTTCACACTTCGATGTCGAGCTTGGCTATGATTCCAATTGTCCATCGGCAGCGTCTATTTAAAATAGTCGAGTTTGAGCGTTTTAACACGTTCAGAAGAAACGCTTCAAATTTCAAAACCCCAGCGTCAAAAAACAAAGGCGAGTGACAGCAATTTAAATCGTTCATTGTAAACAATGAAAATAGCTGAGTGGTACCGTTTAAAAGTCGTTGAGTGTAAAAAAAAATCCAATTGTTGAGCGCAAGCGTCTACTTTCCATAGTGGAGTTGCAGCCATTTAAATCGTTGAGTTTATCATTTAAATCGTTAAATCGTTAAACGCAAGGACGATCCATCATAACCCACACCCTCCCCCTCACACTCACCTACTACTTCCAACATGAACAAACTACTACTAATACTAATACTAATACTGATACTGATACTGATACTGATACTGTTACTGCTGACATGGACATTGGCTCAAAAAGGACTCGAAAACACTGTTGGGTTCCCCTTTTATGAGCAGCATTTTTTATACCAATTCCCAAAACCGCTGGGAACACATCTTGATATGGCAGTTGTAAGCTAGAAACACGTTAATTTATTTTTTTTGTCGACCGGAAGACGTCATTGGAATACGTCTACATACGTCGACGTGTGTTGGGACTACGTAAAGAATTGGTTCAAAGCACGTCAAACATAAGTTAGAAATAAGTTTCGCGTAAAAAAGACATTACCGCGACGTGTTTCGACTTATGAGTAGCTTATAAGTAGCCTTTGTGGACGTGTGTAAGCGTCCGCATATTGTGTGTACAACTTATCCCCATCGCATGCGGAACGTGTGTCATACGCCGAGTACGTCGTAAAATTTTGAACATGTTTAAAATTTCTTGACGTACTCTACTTACTACGACGTATGATAGCGTGCTTTAGCGTTCTACTCACGTATACCAAACTTACTCATACCGTATTTGACGTGCCCTAACGTTTTAGACACATTTTTCTTAGGTCGGCATACGCTGGCAAGATCGCCAAGGTGTGACCGCGATGTTGACACTTCCATTTCTACGGCAGTTATGATTCGAATCGTTGTGCGTGAGCTTTTTAATAGGCTACGTCACAACATCGTCGGCGATGTGTGCAACGCGCTATGCCTAAGTTAGACTATCGTTGGGCATCGGTTGTGTAGGCCGACAACAGGTTCAGCATTCGTTGGTATAAGTTATCTATAACACAACGAAACGTTCTGTGTCCGTTACCAATGTGTTATACATAAGACCAAGTCGCTATGAATACGTCCGAATCTTGAAAAAAAAACATCAAAAGTTCAACGTAAGCCAGCGTTTTACATAAATTTTAATACGTTGCCATCGCTGGCTAAAACGTCAAGGTGTGACCGGGCCTTAAACAAGAGTAGGAACAGGTGTGAAGACACGCTCCTACAGCACACATGTCGATCTAACTACCAGGCGGCCATATGGCGATGGAGTTGAGTCAATTCACCAGATATTCCGAACCTCAGTCAAGGGCACGGATGGACAACAAGTGAAGATGACAGCCTTGTTATCCAGTGAATGACAGGATAACCCACACTGGAAGTTGTTCTCATTTTGATGTTTTGCAAGTGTGCTCACTCTCGTCGGCCAGCTGACTGCTCATGCATTATTATCAGCTTGAAATGTACAGCAGCGTGCAAGTTGCACACTTGCTCCAACATGGCCAGTGATAATGAGGAGCCAGACCAACAGGACTCATCAGACAATGATGGCGAATGAAAGGACACCTTCATCAGTATGTGAGCAATTATCCGAAACGTGAAGAATAGCATTATACCTCGTACTTGCCTTATATCTGCTTGTTAAATAAGTTAAATAACATAAATATTTCAGAAAGTATGATGATGCCAGGTGGAGAAAAATTTGTCTGAGAAAACTATTTTCTCAATTATTTTGGAATCCAATGGACCAATATTTACAAAAGTTATATTGGCGTATGCCAATATATTTATGATATTTAACATATCTTTATTTAATATTTATTTAACGTATGCCAGTAAGATATTTAACATATCTTGTGAAGGGTTGTATGTGCCTTAGATCAGCCATTGTGATAGAGTAGCGGCCGAGACTGAAAAAGGCCTCTATTTTAGGAGATACCCAAACCGGATCTCCTAATGTCTCTGTTCTCACACTCTCACTATGTCTCTCCGAAAGGACAGTTTAGAAACCCCCCCCCCCCATCCACTTTCTCAACAATCCTCTGGAAGAATTCCTTTCTTTCAAGGTTCTGGGTCTCACTATCTGCCATTATCTTTCCTGGGAAAGCCACATTTTTCATACGTGGCCGACTGGGAATCCTCCGTCGTGCAAAGTCCTTCCTCCGCCCACCTGAGCTCCTGACCACTTACAAAGCTTTTGTCCGCAGCCTGATGGAGTACTGCTCTCCTCGCTGGGCTGGTGCTCCTGCCTCTCACCTTTCTAGACTTCATGCTGTGGAAACCAAGGCATTTCGGATCATTGGCATCTCCCGTGAAGAGGCTGAGTCTTTGGGCCTCTCACTCTCTCACCGCAGGCAGGTCGGTGGTCTTTCTGTCTTGTATCGTCTCCTCTCCAGTCTCGCTCTCTCTGCGATTTGTCCCCACCATATTTCTACAGGGCGCTAAACGTCTGCCAACAACCCCCTTCTGGTAAAACTACCAAAATCATGAATCACTGCTCACCTTCACTCTTTCATTCCTCTTTTTTTTCCCCACCTTTGGAATAAACTCCCTCACTCTATTAAATCCCATTCTTCCCTCCTCGCCTTCAAAACAGCCATTCACCACCACCACATCCAAATCCTCGATCTTTTCTACCCCCGATAATCCACCTAAGCCCACCTCCTTCAAATTCCCTGCTTTCCTTTCTGAAAGTCCCTGTAATGTCCATCTTTTATTCCCCATGTTCCCCACCCCATCCCTCTCCCTTCCACAGATCTCCTCATGTCTCTGTTCCCCAGTTTTGTCCTGTCGCAAACCAGGGGTAACATGCCACACTGTATCAATTTTGCCTCTCTCAGTGTCAGTTTTGCATCACTAGGGTATGCAGGAAAAGGAATAGAAGTTGGCCTGACACTGATACAATATCTGTTAGGGGTTGGATTTGGGAAGATTTGTCCGACGCTACCAAAAGTCACTAACTTTTCAGTTTTGATGGGGTTCTTTTTACCCTCCAACCCGTGGATTAGCTCTAAACCCCGTTGAATGTGTTGTCTCGTGTCTATTACACAAAATCGATTAAAATAAAGAAGTTTGATTGAATTTAACTTGGCTCATTTTAATGTATGTGGCGATAATTGAAAATGGCAATTTTTCATGGATGTCCACAAGGAAGGGGTTAACTTGGCATGTTGTACGCAGTTGCTGCAACAACAACATCATTTTCTGAAAACTAGACATCCAGAGGAATAAAATGATACCAGTTTTAGCTGGTTCTACCTCCGGTTGGGGTCGGCCTAATTTTCCTGGGCTGGACCGCTCCTCGATAAAGTTTGAATCAATTTTCAAAATATGATCAAATGAGGCAGCCATTTTCCAAGATGGCCACCAAAAAGGTGTTTCACTACTCTTTTGAGATGTCCATCACATTGTATTTTTTATTTACAACAGACATCAACCTAATTGGAAAATGCAGTTGCTTTTCGTTCCCCTTTCTGGAAGTTAACTCTTCTCTGGCTCATGGACGATAAGAGCGTTGTGTGATGGTTGTGTCAAACTAAGACCATTGTGCGATGGTTGTCAAACTAAGACCGTTGTGTGATGGTTTGTGCAAACAATCCGTTTTCTTGTTTATCGAGCGATTCTCAATCTCCCAAAGTCACATGGAAGCCCGGACTGTATGGCATGGTGAAGCTGCAAAGCTGTGTGTACATCAATTCATCCTGTACATGACCCTACTACACAAAATGTACATCTCCACTGTATTTGGCCAATAAGCTGTCGACCTAATCCTTGTCCCAGTTCCAGTTTTAAGACTCTGTCATGGACTTGTAATCAAGTCAACGCTAAGTTTGATGGGTTGGTTATAAAGGCCCAGTCAAACCTTGACGTTTTAGCCAGCAATGGCAAAGTATTAAAATGTATGTAAAACGCTGGCTTACGTTGAACTTTTGATGTTTTTTTTTTTTAAGATTCGGACGTATTCATAACGACTTGGTCTTATGCATAACGTATTAGTAACGGACACAGAACGTTTCGTTGTGTTATACATAACTTATACCAACGAATGCTGAACCTGTTGTCGGCCTTCACAACCTATGCCCAACTATAGTCTTAACTTAGGCATAGCGCGCTGCACGCATCGCCGACGATGACGTGGCGTAGGTTATGAAAAGGCTGCCGCACAACGATTCAAATCATACCTGCCGCAGTAATGGAAGTGTCAACATCCCAGTCACACCTTGGCGATCTTGCCAGCGTATGCCGACCTCTGAAAAATGCGTCTCAAACGCTGGCGCACGTCGAATACGGTATGGGTAAGTTTGGTATACGTGAATAGAACGCTAAAGTACGCTATCATACGTCGTAGTAAGTGGAGTACGTCTTGTAATTTTAAACATGTTGAAAATTTTACGACGTACTTGCCGTATGACACACGCTCCGCATGCGATGGGAATAAGTTGTACGCACGATATGCGATCGTTGACACACATCGACACACGTTACTTGTAAGGTGCTCATAAGTCGAAACACGTCGAGGTAATGGTTAGTGTCAGTGTTCCAGACTCCCGGTTTTTTTTTTCTTCGGTATGACGTTGTTCAGTGTACAGTGCGGTTATGATTTAAATAGTTGAGCGGCAGCCTATTAATTATATTATATTATAACCACACTAGAAATCGAAGTGTCAAAATCACCATCATACCGAAGGAAGGAAGAAAAAATAAAAAAAATAAAACCAGGGAGTCTGGAACACTGACGCTAACCATTACCTTGATGTGTTTCGACTTATGAACACCTTACAAGTAACGTGTGTCGATGTGTGTCACCGATCGCGTAACGTGAGTCCAACATGTAACTCATAGGTTAGAAATAAGTTTCGGGTACGCTAAACATTACCTCAACGTGTTTCGACTTATGAGTAACCCACAAGTAACGTGTGCCGACGTGTGTCAACGATCGTGTGATGTGCCTACAACTTATGGCCAGCGTTATGCGGAACGTGTGAGTCATACGCTGGCATAAGTCTTAAAATTTCAAGGATGGAAAATTTGAGGACAACCGAAAAGTACAACGTTTAAAGCCAGCGTACAACGACGTATGGCAGTGTTTTTCAGCGTGCTCTCAATGTTATCAAAACTTACCCATAACGTATTCGACGTGTACCAGCGTTTTAGACAAATTTTCCAAAAATCTGCATAAGCTGGCTAAAACGTCAAGGTGTGACTGGGCCTTAAGACACTGCTATGTACTTTTAATTAGGTCAATACTAAAGGCCCGGTCACACCTTGACGTTTTAGCCAGCGATGGCAACATATTAAAATGTATGTAAAACGCTGGCTGACGTTGAACTTTTGATGTTTTTTTTTTTTAAGATTCGAACGTATTCATAACGAGTTGGTCGTATGCATAACATATTAGTAATGGACACAGAACGTTTCGTTGTGTTATAGATAACTTATACCAACGAATGCTGAACCTGTTGTCGGCCTACACAACCGATGCCCAACGATAGTCTAACTTCGGCATAGCGCGTTGCACGCATCGCCGACGATGTCATGACGTAGCCTATTAAAAGGCTGACGCACAACGATTCGAATCATAACTGCCGTAGAAATGGAAGTGTCAACATCGCGGTCACACCTTGGCGATCTTGCCAGCGTATGCCGACCGAAGAAAAATGTGTCTAAAACGTTAGGGCACGTCAAATACGGTATGAGTAAGTTTGGTATACGTGAGTACAACGCTAAAGTACGCTATCATACGTCGTAGTAAGTAGAGTACGTCAAGAAATTTTAAACATGTTCAAAATTTTACGACGTACTCGGCGTATGACACACGTTCCGCATGCGATGGGGATAGGTTTTACACACGATATGTGGGATATGTGGACGCTTACACACGTCCACAAACGCTACTTATAAGGTACTCATAAGTCGAAACACGTCGCGGTAATGTCTTTTTTACGCGAAACTTATTTCTAACTTATGTTTGACGTGCTTTGAACCAATTCTTTACGTAGTCCCAACACACATCGACGTATGTAGACGTATTCCAATGACGTCTTCCGGTCGACAAAAAAAAATAAAATGAACGTGTTTCTAGGTTACAACTGCCATATAAAGACGTGTTCCCAGCGGTTTTGGGAATTGGTATATAAAAATGCTGCTCATAAAAGGGAACCCAACAGTGTTTTCGAGTTCCTTTTTGAGTCGATGTCCATGTCAGCAGTATCAGTATTAATATTAGTTTTAGTATTAGTAGTAGTTTGTTCATGTTGGCAGTAGTAGGTGAGTGTGAGGGGGAGGGTGTGGGTTATGATGGATCCTCCTTGCGTCCGCGTGTCCATGGGTAGGTTCATAGGCTGCCACTCAACGATTTAAATGGCTGCATCTCCACTATTGAAAGTAGACGCTTGCGCTCAACAATTGGATTTTTTTTACACTCAACGACTTTTAAACGGTACCACTCAGCTAGTTTCATTGTTTAAAATGAACGATTTAAATTGCTGTCACTCGCCTTTGTTTTTTGACGCTGGCGCTCGGAAATTTTTATCGTTTCTATTGATCGTGCTGAATTGCTCAAACTCCACTATTGAAAGTAGATGCTTGCGCTCAACAATTGGATTTTTTTTACACTCAACGACTTTTAAACGGTACCACTCAGCTATTTTCATTTTTTACAATGAACGATTTAAATTGCTGTCACTCGCCTTTGTTTTTTGACGCTGGGGTTTGGAAATTTGAAGCGTTTCTTCTGAACGTGTTAAAACGCTCAAACTCGACTATTTTAAATAGACGCTGCCGATGGACAATTGGAATCATAGCCAAGCTAGACATCGAAGTGTGAACATCCTCGTCATGCCGAAGAAAAGTTTGAAGAATGCTGCAAATAAGTGTCCTGGCCGTGGCCGTGGACGCTGACGCAAGGACGATCCAATATACCGACGTCTTTCAGCCTATGAGTAACTTAAAAGTAACGTCTGTCGATGTGTGGCAACGATCGCGTAACATGCCAACAACACGTTAATCATAGGTTAGAAATAAGTTTCGGGTACGCTAAACATTACCTCGGCGTGTCTCAACTTATGATTAACTTACAAGTAGCATGTGTTGACGTCTGTCAACGATTTCAGACCGTGCATACAACTTGTGGCCAGCGTAGCGGAACGTGTGAGTCATACGCCGGCATACGTCGTGAAATTTCAAGCATGAAAAAATTTGAGGACAACCGAAAAGTACAACGTTTAAAGCCAGCGTACAACGACGTATGGCAGTGTTTTTCAGCGTGCTCTCAATGTTAGCAAAACTTACCCATAACGTATTCAACGTGTGCCAGCGTTTTAGAAAAAAAATTCAAAAATCGGCATACGTTGGCTAAAATGTAAAGGTGTGACCGGGCCTTAAGTTAGATTGGTTGTTATCCTGAACAATATGAGGTTGTGAGTTATAAACCCCCACTTATAATACTTAATTAATATATAGCTAAGGAAAATTGAATATCTCAATAATTAGATTAACTTTTTAACCAAGCCTGTGCCCCCTCCCCAGAGGAGAATAAAATAAAAATATAAAAAGTTAAAATGAATACACTAATTAAAAAAAAAATTGCATTTTCTTCGTTTGATCTTGTGTTGATAAATTAATGTGGTGTTGACGTCACACAGGCATGATGGGCTGAATGGCCTCCACCTGCGTCTGATTTCCTTGTATTCCTTTGGGGTACGGGAGGGGGTATATTTAAGCCGGTTGTCCTGTCTACGCTCCTTCACAGACGTTTATATAATGCATTACTTATACGCTAAGTGTAAAAACCATGACCGACTCGTTCCTGTTTCCATGTTATCGGCAAAATGCAGCAAAAGATATTGGGAGTTCAATTATTTGAAATGATTGGAGTGAAATGACGATTCTGAGGATTTTCCATGGCATTGATTAAAGTGTGTTCGGTGTGTTTTTGAAGTTTTATTGAAACTTTGACGTCAAAATTGACTGTTAAAAAAATTTCTACTTTGTTTTTATAAGAAACTTTTTTTGATCCTGAGATATGTGTGTATGGATGTACGTATCTTTTTTACCAGACTTGGTGGCGTCATGATTTGATCGTCCACTCTGAGTCTGGGAGGTTGGTGCTTCTAAACCCTGGTTGAGTCTTACCAAAAAATGTAAAATGGTACGTTACAGTGCATTGGTGCTGCGCTCTTGATGTACGTGATGCTCCCTTGCTTGGTGTTCAGCATTTAAAAGCATAAAGTACTGACAAACATCACTGGGAATGCAATGGCAAACCACCTTGAAAAACCCTTGACAATAAACTGCTTTGGCAGCACCAATGCACTGTAAAGAGTATGGTACATTAAATCATCAAGATGCAGCTTTATAATTTAGGTGCATTTAACACTTTATAAATACTCGTGACCATATGTCCAAAATGTTCTTAGAACGAGATACTCGCAATAGTTAAATTAGACGCAACAAGGTTTTTTTTTTTTTGGGGGGGGGGGGGGTTCAAAATCCAAGTAGTTATGATTAAAAAGAAAAATTATTTCCTTACTAATTATACATTATTATTACTACTACTATGACTACAACAACTACTACTACTACTACTTCCTTAATGGCACCAATTTTCCCACCTTTTTGTTTGGTCGGCCAAGGAACATTTTTATCCCAAGTCTTTCACGAACCACCTGGCCAGCCCTGATGTCTGACGAGCAGGAATTTATAATTTGTTCAGGGTTGTGGTGATAACTCGCCTACTCTTCAAAAAAGATATGGGGTGTCTTACATCCACCAACAGCCAGTGCTCATAGACGTGTTCTCCGACTTAACCTCAATCCGAGGGATGGTGATCACGCTGATTCCTCGCCCTGCATGCGAAACACCAGGGTGACATTTTATAGCAGGGCCGAGATTCACACCCAGGCTCGACAGTTCAGAGGCGTGTAGGCACATCTCTAATCTACCTGACCAGCTCACGAACAAGACATATCAATATCTTATTCCTCTTTATTTAATGGTCACAATTATTCCCACGTTCTTGTTGGGTTGGCCGTGTAAAGTTTTTGGCCCAAGTTTTTCAAGAATCGGGTGGTCAGACCTGACGTTCGACTAAGTAGTTTCGGCTAAGTAGCAGGATTTTGTTATTTGACCAGGGTGCCTAGTTTGTATACTCTTTAAGAAGGTCACCGTGGGATCTTTAACATCCACCAACTAATTCTGGCAGAAGTGATGCCCAGTTCAACATCATTTGGAGAGACAGCACACACATTGATGAATCACCCTGACTGTGAAATACCAGGATGACGATTTTTAACTGGGCCGAGATTCAAACCCAGGATAGGCAGCTTAGAGGCGAGTGTGAGTACTTCTCGGCCACCCTGCCAGCCCCTAGACATACCGACATAATGAGGGAAAACGATAACGATGGCTTTAATTCCTGGCATATTTTATCTCATTCAGAGAACATTTTGAGCACATCCTCAAACTGATATATATATATATATATATATATATATATATATATATATAATCAGTTATATAGTTATATTTACATATATAATCAGTTATATAGTTATATTTACATATATAATCAGTTATATAGTTATATTTACATATATAATCAGTTATATAGTTATATTTACATATATAATCAGTTATATAGTTATATTAACATATATTTTTGAGCACACAATTTTTTATATATTTGTATGTATATATATATATATATATATATATATATATATATATATATATATATATATATATATATATATATATATATACATACATACATGTATATGTATACACATGTATATATTTTTTATATTAACACCAGTTTCTGTCATTCTCCTGCAAAATATTCACAGAGCCAAGGATTAAGGTATACACTTTAATGGCGTCCTTCATCAAACACTGGACCAATTGTACCTTTCATTGTAGTTTGCATCTTTTTAGTTTTTTTGTTGTACAGTATCGCATAAAGTTTGTTCGTTTTATTTATTTTATTTTGGTCACCAGTTCGAACAATTGCAACTATATATATATATATATATATATATATATATATATATATATATATATATATATATATATATATATATATATATATATATGTATATATTCATATAAATTGTGAGCGACCTTTAAAAATAAGAAAAAATTCCCATCACGTAGCTTTTTTTTTAATATAAAACGACATTTCATCACAATATCGCCTTATCAGTGCTGTATAATATATAGATAGGATGTATATTCCTGTAGTGCATTCTAACCAATTTAAATGTGCCCTGCATGTTCCATGGCTCATGGGGAAAAAAAACAAGTACAATTGTTTTATATGTTATAAATCCGAGGGATGAATTCGCTCTGAAATCCACGAGCCACTTCACATCTCACCCTCGGGAACATGCCATCTCCAAATCCCCACAGGACAGGTGTGACGTGCGAGCCCACTTCGAGTCACGCGATTCCACCCCAGGGGCAGGAACCACATAAAATGGCGTCTCCATGTGCGTCACAGAGTTCACGCAATACGCCTCGCCCTCTGTCACAGCCTTGTCATTGCACCTTCAAACGAGACGAGCACTGTCTTATTGTTACACGAGGAATGGTTTCACATCTTGACACATTTGCTCTGGCTGCTGCTGCTGCTGCTGCTGCTGCTGATGGTGTTGAAGGTGGTGGCGATGATGGAGGTGGTGGTGCATTTGGGGTTGGTAATAACTTCCTGCTCCAGGGTGACCATGTAGGCTTCCACCAGACACGTTGCCGTTCAAGCCGAACACTAATTCCTTGCGGTCCACATAGGCCGATGGTGGTTCGTGGTAGCGAGGCACTCCCATGGCTGTCAAACAGAAGAGCGATTAGATAGAGCACTTGAGTAGTGCAAGTCTTTGTGTCTGCTCTCATGAAAGCAATACCCATGTGATGTGTGATGTGTGTGCATTAGTGCAGGGCCTATGAATACGCGGTCGACCTCGCCGATGTGCACACTCAAGTTGTGCCCTTATCGGTCAATGTGACGCGTCCCCTTGAGCATGAGGTGCCGCTATCTGCTGATAAATGTGATTCCTTCGTCAACTTGTGCCAGATGTGGCAACGTGCTCAAGAGGGATGAAGCCCCCTGAGAACGGGGAATGTTGTTGATGCCGCAGGGAAATTATCCAAGGCGAGGATGCTTTTCGGGAAAGGTGCACACCAAGGGTGCGTGGAACGCACACCCCAACCGCTGAGACATATTATTCATTTGTTTCGGTTTACGCAATACGCCTCGCAGATTGGTTGCCTCGTATGGTGGGCGTCGGGTCAGCATGTCCCCCTTCCCCCTCGTATGTACAAAGGTCACACGTGCAGGATGAAAAAGGCTCGTGACTGCACGGAATGGTGCACAAACAAATCGTGCTTCTTAGTTATTCATCTTTGACTCGTATTGCTCATCACCCTGATGTCGTACGAACTTTATAAGAACTACCTGCACTCGTTTATTTAATTTTGGGGTTTGGTTATGCTGATTGGCCCTCATGCCCACCATTCACAGCAAGGTCGTCACCGTAAATACGAAGCATGTGTCATGAGGATAGAAACGTACGATTAGAAAAGAAAAGTGCTGTGTGTACCCCCAGAATCCCATCCCTAATAATCGTCATTACACCCAAGCGATCGGTGGTCAAAAAGTATTGATAATGAGGACATGTGTTCTTATTATTTGTCTTTTCTAATTGTACACACAAATACTTGGCTACTGGTTACCTCATTTATGTGAGCGCAGCAGCTGCCTGTGCCCCTCTGTCCTCTCCTGTAGATTAGGGTACAAATTGAGTATTTGAGGCACATGACCCGATTATAATGTTGTTCATTATTATTATAAACCTTGCTCGGCGGAGAAATGGTTGGAAAGTCAGCTCCGACTCTGGGAGGATCGGGTTTAAACCCCGGCCGAGTCGTACCAAAGTCTTTGTATTTTTAATGGCATGTGCTGCTTCCTTGCTTGAGCTCAGCATTTGAAAAGGAATAGCAAGTTGCCCATGCCCCCTCGGGATTCTAAATGGGGTCGGGATGGAGGAGGCAAAAATACAAATGGGATCTTCTGTCATCGAGCCGACGAGCTGGGAGCAACAATTCACATTTTTTTGCCACATCCACTGCAATGCAAATGCTCTAATGGCGGTGAGGTGCTCAATTTGAAACTGTTTGTTCGACATATGTGGCTTTTTGATGCCTAGGGTCTGTAATAAAATTTTTGATTGGTGTCAAAGCCAGTGACCAATTGAAAATTAAAATTATGAGGATAGAGTATGAACAAACAATGCTGGGATGGCAATGGCAAACCACCCAGTATAACAATTGCAAGGTAACTGCTTCGGCAGCACCAACGCTCTGTAAAGAGTATGATACAGGTTTTGTATTATTATATCAGCAGGATAGCTATGCAATTGGCAGGGTAAACAGGATAGCTCAACTGGGATGATGAACAGGATAGCTCAATTGGCAATAATCGGCAGGATACCTTTGTTTGGGAAAATCGGCAGGATAGATCAGTTGGGAATAATTGGCAGGATATCTCAATTGGGAATAATCGACAGGATGACTCAATTGGGAATAATCAGAAGGCTAGATAAGTTTGGAATAATGGGCAGGCGAGATCAGTTTGGAATAATCGACAGGCTAGATTAGTTTGGAATAATGGGCAGGCTGGATTAGTTTTGAATAATCAGCAGGATAGATCAGTTTGGAATAATCGGCAGGATAGCTCAATTCGGAAGAATCGGCAGACTAGATCAGTTTGGAATAATCGGCAGGCTAGATTAGTTTAGAATAATCGGCAGGATGGCTCAATTGGGAATAATCGACAGGATCGCCCATTTGGGAATAATCAGCAGGCTAGATCAGTTTGGAACAATCGGCAGGATAGCTCAATTGGGACGAATCGGCAGGATAGATTAGTTTGGAATAATCAACAGGATGGCTCAATTGGGAATAATCGACAGGATGGCTCAATTGGGAATAATCAGCAGGCTCGATCAGTTTGTAATAATCGGCCGGCTAGATCAGTTTGGAACAATCGGCAGGATAGATCAGTTTGGAACAATCCACAGGATAGATCAGTTTGGAACAATCGGCAGGATAGATCAGTTTGGAACAATCCACAGGATAGATCAGTTTGGAACAATCGGCAGGATAGATCAGTTTGGAACAATCCACAGGATAGATCAGTTTGGAATAATCGATAGGATGGCTCAATTGGGAATAATCGACAGGCTCGATCAGTATGGAATAATCGACAGGCTAGATTAGTTTGGAATAATCGGCAGGATAGATCAGTTTGGAATAATTGGCAGGATAGCTCAATTGGGAATAATCGACAGGATAGCTCTGTTGGGAATATTTGACAAGATATCTGTTGGGAATATTAGACAGGATAGTTCTGTTGGCAATATTTGGCAGGATAGCTCTGTTGGGAATATTTGACAGGATAGCTCTGTTGGGAATATTTGACAGGATAGCACTGTTGGGAATATTTGACAGGATAGCCCTGTTGGGAATATTTGACAGGATATCTGTTGAGAATATTGGACAGGATAGTTCTGTTGGGAATATTTGACAGGATAGCTCTGTTGGGAATATTTGACAGGATAGCTCTGTTGGGAATATTTGACAGGATAGCTCTGTTGGGAATATTTGACAGGATAGCTCTGTTGAGAATAGTTGACAGGATAGCTCTGTTGGGAATAGTTGACAGTATATCTCTTTTGGGAATATTTGACAGGATAGCTATGTTGGGAATAATGGACAGGATAGCTCCGTTGGGCATAATGGACAGGATAGCTCTGGGAATAATCACCAGGATATCTCAGTTGGGATCATCAGCAGGATGGCTCTGCTTGGAATAATTTACAGGATAGCTCTGTTGGGTATTATCGCCAGGATATCTCGGTTGGGATCATCAGCAGAATAGCTGAGTTATCCGTAGCATGTTCGGCTCTGAGCTTTCTGGCATTGTGTTTGATTGGTAATGGAATTTGGCTCAAACTTCCCCTCTCATGCAGTGCCAGTATAAGAGGATGCTGTCCTTGTTAAGCTGGCTATCTCATGTGTGCACTTATATACATGGATGAAAATAAATCATGTTGACAGTTATTTTATAACTTTGAGCCTTTGAGCCACTTTTGCTTTCTAAAATTCCTACATCAATCTGTATCGATATATCAATATCTACATAACATATGGAATTCCACCTTGCTCAGTTGACCATTCCTGGTCTATATTACTGCAAAGACGAGCCTGTGAATGATGAGCCTTCAACGGTATAGATCACGAGATGAGATCGTTACTGTCAGGGAATAGTTATCGTTATCAAAACGGGTTCATGTAATTGTGGTTACCTTCCATTTCGATGAATTGTATGAGGTATAAAATAAAATAATTAATTACGATGACAGTATAGTTTGTGAAGGGTGTGGTGGGGTTGTGTTTGAAGTTGTCAGTTTCTATAGTGCGATGATCTCATGTCGGCATGCTGTTGTAGTGGCGACACAAAGGTCTGCAATGAAAGTCCTACCACTGGACTATTAGGAAGAAACAATGCATAGGAGAGGGGTTGGAGTTGGGGTTGGGGGGTTACATTTGAATACCTTTTGATAGTCATGGCTCCACCTCAGCTCACTCAACTCAAAACAGTTTTGGACGTGTGCATTAGTAATGTCATGGAACTAGACCCATGGTGGTTACCTCCTGGAAACTCACCTGCAAGGTCTGCAGAATCGTGGCTCATAAATGACTGTTCGAGTCCTGAGCTGTATTGACTCGCAGGCGTTTGTCCGCACCCCTGGGACAGTGTTTGCTGTAACCACGGACCGGGGCTGGACACAGGGTACAGACCTTGGGTCTCTTGTCCCGGCGCGCTCGTGGGAGACAAACAGCCATGCTGTGAGTAATCCAGATTCTGTCCGACCTGGCAACCTCCTCCAAACACAGGTGAGTTACTCTGATGAGATGCGTGAAATATAGGGTCCAATCCCGAGCTCATAAAGCCGAATCCGGCTCCCTCTAGACCCAAAGAACCCCCAGCATATGGAAAACCATTGGCAATCTGGCTCTGGAAATCCAGTGTCTGAGGAACCACAGAATGGCTCAACCCGAAGCCATTGACAAGACCGTACACGGGCTTGAGCGCCTGACACTTCCTTCGGAATCCACGGGGTCTCCTCCGGAACGAGCCCTCCTCGAACATGAACTCGCTGGCCGGATCGATGGTCCAGTAATGTCCTTTGCCTGGCTTCCCGAGGCCTTTGGGCAGTTTGATGAAGCACTCATTCAAAGACAAGTTGTGACGTACCGAGTTCTTCCATCCCTGGTAAGTTCCACGGAAGAAGGGAAAGCGGTTTTGGAGGAATTGGTAGATCTCGCTGAGGGTAAGGCGCTTCCCAGGCGAACTTTGAATGGCCATGACTATGAGGGCGATATACGAGTATGGAGGTTTCTCGGGCCGACGAAGACCCGCGGTGCTCTTTTTACTTTTAGAAGAGGTGGTTTGAACGACGTTCTGAGAGCTTGGGATACCATGACCTGAAGTTCTGTTGCCCGTCGCCTGCTGAGGACTCTGAGCGACGACCGTGGCAGCTCTGCCTGGAGGGGCCTGTTGCTGAACTTCGGTCGTCATATCGGATAGGTCCTGGCGTTTATGGTTGTTGCTACATGGAGGATTGCTCTCCACGGGCTGGCGGCCTGACGGCTCTGTGCTGACGTCAGGAAGAGAGGGAGGAAGGGGTCACGGCCTGTTTACTCTAATCCTTCCGTGGATGTTCAGCTTCGGAGGAGAGTGACGGCGACAGAAAGCCAGCGATTTTCAACGTGGTCAAGCTCTCGTCCGCGATGCCCCGCGGTCTTCACTACAATGTACGCCGTGTCCAACGCTCGACCCCTTCAGGAAAATCCCCCACTAACTGCCCCCCCCCGCGCACCCCTACACCCCGATCGTTGCCGGGTGGCGTCCCTTTTCTTCTGAAGGCTTCGCGGTCATTTCCGACACGCCTACGATGTGGAGCTCGAGCTGGGACGCCACGGTGGTCCCTCTACTAGAGCCGCGCTCACCCCGCCCAGGAGGGATCCAACAACCTCATGTTATCTCGCTCCGAATGATCAGGGTGCGCCGGCGACGTGGGGCGCGGATCAGGGACGACGACGACCCCTCCCCTCAGTGTCGCCCTCGTCCCAAGGTTTGGACTTCCCCTCCGCGATCTACATCATGGGGTCGATACCACCGCGCTCCCCCCCCCCCCCCGAGCAATCGGCATTATTCCCACCAAAATATTCCACGCTCCTGCGAACTATCATTTGAACAAATCATCATCAAGGATTCAAGATAACGGGGAATTGTTGAATTCTCCATTCACAACTTAATGAAAAACACAAACTCTGATCACTATAAACGTGTTTAAAGAATCACGTGGACCGAGTAGTGAAGGTGGCTTTTATTTTTCATCCTCACGTTTTCCTCAAGCCGAGCCGAGAGGCCTACACATTAAACATGGTAATACTGCACTCCACATGACAATGTACGCCGCACGTTTCCATGTCTGCTTTCACGTGGCTTGTCTATCCACACGTACTGTGAAGGAAGATGTATATCAAGGGCATTGCACTTTTCCGTTGTTGACTCATCATTCCTCCATCCATTTTATTCACGATGGGCTTCTCAGCTGTAAACATTTAACGGTTGTTGTTTTTGTTGTTGCTGCATCCACCAAATAATTATATGGTGATCATTATAATTATATATGCCATCATTATTTATTAATTTTATCTTACATTTATCGTTGAACACATTTACAGGGTGCCATCATTGGTGGACCATGCACGATGGGTGGCGATCTCACCTGCAACATCCGCCGAGAGTCGTGGCTCACTGAGTCCTGAGACCTGCGCTGTACGGACACCACGTGTTGGTCCGCACCACCAGGGACAAAGTTTGCAGTAACCACAGACCATGAGGACTTGTACCCGGTATACAGAGCTTGGGTCTCTTTTTCCGGCGTGCTCACAATGTACATTGCTTGCGTCCTTCGAGTTGTTTGTTATTCGAGGGTTGATCAGTAAGTCCGTGGCCTGACGTGAAAAATATATAAATTAACGGATTTTTAAAAAATTAATTACCTCCACCGTCTGCGACGGATGAAGGTTGTGTTTTCACCCCTGTCTGTCTGTCTGTGTGCAGGATATCTCATAATATTGTTGACGGATTCGGATGAAACTTGGTTGGAGAGTTTGGGTGTGTGACAAGGACGAACTGATTCGATTTTGGTGAAGATCCGAATCCGGATCCAGATGCGAGAATTTTTTTAAGTGATTCTTCCCCATTGAGAGATTCTGCCAAAAACGATATGTGGTACGATATCACAAAAAGTTACGGACGAGTTATAACAAAACTAAGTGGATGAATTGGTTTGGTAACAAGAACAAGCCGATTCGATTTTGGTTAAGGTCCGGATGCAGATCCGGCGTATCATTGAGACACAAAACGTAAACTGTTCAGCCTGGCGGAGGTTTTCACTCCACCGAGTTGCATTCTAGTTTTTACTGTTTCTGTATTATCATTCAGCGATTTGAAGCTTGTTTTGTATACTTTATGTTGTCCTTGTTTCAGTATTATTTGGAGTGGAAGCGGCAAGTTACACAGTTCATTATTACGAGTTCAGTGACACTTCGCTGATGGGTCAATGTGTGAAGGAAACCCGAACTCCTTCTCAGGGTGAGTGTGCAGCCACACACAGTGAGTGGAGAGCTCTGTGGGTAACCGTGAGACGAGCGGACTGTGGCTGTGCCACCCACGAACAGTGTTCGGCTTACGGTCCAGCCCCACTCGGTGGGCTTCCGTGACCGTGGATTTGGATGAGAACCGCTGGCTTACTGGAGGATTTGAGGGCGAATATTCGCAGTTTCTTTCCTTTTAAAATGCCGAGGAATTACTGCGAGTGTCTGTCCAGACACGTCTATCTGCAGGGATCGCACGTTTCTGGTCTATATCCTGCACTTTCCTCCATGCCGTGATGCATTTCTCTCTCCATGAACGTCTCCATGGATTGCCTCTCTGTCCGGGCACGTCTGTCTCTCGAACCAAACATGGCTCTAAGTCCGGACACGTCTCTCTGCACGGACGCGTCCCCGTGCCGGATACGCATCTCCACGCGGAAAGCACGTCTCTATATACGGCCTGTTCGGACACTGACGGGAGATTTATTTCCTTTTTTTTAATCTAAGAAAGATCATCTTTCTTTCACTTTGGTGAACAATCCAGAGAGCTTTAATGGTGTTCATGCAAGTAAACAGAATGACACTCGATTCATGTATGAGTGCATCAATATTGTGCATACACGAGCTTGCATACAATATTTCCTATTGATATTAATGTGTGAAGTTTGAGCAAATGTTTTTCTTTCCAAAAGAAAATATCCACAATACAAATACTAATATGAGCCGTACAGGGATTTGTTATCATGTTTCAGATGCATAAACATGTAGTTCATCATCTTGTACATAATTATGTGGACTCGGTGTCATGTATACAAACATATATATATATATATATATATATATATATATATATATATATATATATATATATATATATATATAATATTACAATAACAAGATACAAGAAGCATTCACAAAGTTATACCAACGAGATACTCATGACGATAGTCCAAGACCAATGTTTTGTTTATTTCTCAACATTTATTTAAGAAGTAGAAATATTTAGTTTGAAAATATTATATTGAGTCATATATATATATATATATATATATATATATATATATATATATATATATATATATATATATATATATATATATATATATATATATATATATATATACTTAAATATCGTGAAATATTCAACAACAAAAAACATTGGCATGTCAGACTATGAAAGTGAGATTCTCGTTCATAGAACTTTGAACATGTATTTGCAATACTCTCGACCAAATTATGATATCGCATGATTTATTACGTCCACCAGCGAAAGTGGACGGAGGTTATGTTTTTACCCTTGTCTGTTTGTTTGTTTGTCTGTGAGCAGGATATCTCAAAAAGTTATGGATCGGTAATAACAAAATTAAGGAGATGAGTTTGTTCGGTGATGTGAACAAGTGGATTAGATTTTGGTGAAGGTCCGAATGCAGACCTGGCCCATCAGTTGGATACAAAATGTAAACCATTCAACCTGGTGGAGGTATGCACTCTACCGAGTGACGTTCGAGTTTGCAGCTGTTTCCACGGAGTTCTTTCATTTTTAAGATGCTAATAAAGTGATTAATCATTTTCAATGATGTGACAACATCAATAAATTTATTGGTTATAACATTCGTATCACGACCTTTTGCCCTCAACCGAAAAGTTAAAAGTAAAACGACATATCGGTGGTTTTGGGATATTCGTAACAACTTAACAATAAAGTAGATGATTATCAAGCATGCCTTGCTGATGTTTTGGCGAGTTTGGAAACAAATATCATTGCCCGAAGTGAAACACAAGAGGAATAGTTTTATTCAATACTTTCCATCACATTGAGAGTTGGTGCTTTCTGGGAGTGTGGAGTCGTGAAGCACAGGAGAACCCGCTTGGACTCATCAGATGGTGCCTTTAGGGGGGTCGCACAACCTTCATGAAAAGTTTAACGGCCTCCTCGGAGGCTGTGAACAAACTTCCGAAAATGCAGGATGGTCCAATCTCGTGTTATGTTTACTTACCCAGGACTATTCCTGGCATCTAATAAGCCTGTGCGATGTAAATACCGTATTTGTATTGAGTCAAATCAGCTGTTCATACTTCCCTGATATTGATCACAGAAAATGATGACTTTGCAACATCCAAACAATTAAATGATAAACAGATGGATGAAATATACATGTGTATATATATATATATATATATATATATATATATATATATATATATATATATATATATATTACAAAAACTCATTTTGAATGAATGTATGTATGTTCACGAAATACAGCCAAAACGGTACAGGATAGCGCAAAAATTTTAGTGCCACCTTACTCAGCATTCTCTTGCGGTGTGCAGTATCAAGTTTCGTTCAAATCTGGAAACGAAAAAAAATATTAAAAAATCAATTCCCGATTCATTCAAGAACTCTTCAGGAGTATTTGATCAATGCAAACAACCTCAGGTATAATTCGCTGGAGCTATCTTTTTTTTTAAATGTTTTTTTTATCTACCGCTGTAACAACGGGAACCAAACGGGTTCACAGGTCGTCTAGTATGTATATGTATATACATATATGCATATGTATATACATATATATATATATATATATATATATATTGTTGTGGGCCGGGGGTTGGTGGTGAGGAATTGCCGCCAGGTGGAGCAGAAGAGCCGTCTCCCACCGAACACCCGGAATTGTCCGAGAGTCACGGGTCACTTAAGGACCGTGCTCGCCAATGCTCTAACCGCGTGGGGTAGGGTTAATAGCCAAATTTCAATATACCTGCAGATGTGCATGAATATATATGTACATATACATATATATATATATATATATATATATATATATATATATACATATATATACATATATATATATATATATGAATATATATGTATATATGTATATATAAATATATATATATATATTGTTGCGGATTTCGCGCCCGCCGGCGTGGTGACGGCCACGTAACTCGAATCGCGGCACGTCGCCCACCGGACGGACAATCCAGTCGTGACCCTCTCGGACTAACGCCGGGAACCAGTCACGGGTGGACCTTTCGGTCTCACCGCGATCGAGCCAATCAGCCCCCGCGTGGGATAGGGTTGCTCGCCAAATTCGACCTACCTAAGTACCCACGCGGAGGGTAGACCGGGCGATCGCACCTCGCCGCAGGTCGACTTCGGACACGGGCCACTTAAGCGACCCGTTCCGTACTATCGGGATAACCGAGCGGTGTTATCGTCGACCTCGACGGTTCGATTAATTATCGGGCGTATTCAGCCCACTACCAACCCTTTACGTGAAGCAAGATGAGGATTCAATGGGAGAAAAAGACGAAGCGAAGCGGGAAACAGTTCAACAATAAAGCACATTTATTCGCGACGAACGGAAAGCACACATATTCAATTCCACCAAAAGCACACAGAAAAAACACAATTCCATTTACACAAAAAGCAAATATAAAAGCGAAAACACAATGCAGAGCTAATACCGACTACCGAGCACACGGCAACACTTATACAATTCTACTTCACAGACGGCGCCGACAACACATACCCAAAACCAAGGAAAAGAATACCCCCAAGAATGAGGCGGGCCTGAGGCCGAGACCGGGTCGCGCCTACCCGTCTGGTGATGAGACGCGGAGCTGCGATGGCGCCTCACTCCGCGGGCCTCGCGGACAGTGTCTGGCAGGGGGGTGGGAAAGGGGCCCCCTTGGTCGCACTATCTCAGCGCGGGGGGGAAACAGGAGGGGGTTGCTGATGCTCGGGGTATAGAGGATCTTTATTATCCCTGGTGTGCGTCTCCACCTCGGCCAGGTCGCGCTGCCGGCCTTCCTCGGGCGTGCAGCTCCCGGCACCGACGCGAGCACCCCCTCGTCTGCCTTCGCCACTGCCGCCTCTCCGCCTCTGGACTCTCCGACTCTGGACTCTTCTTTGGACTCTCCTCGTTGGACTCTCTTCAGCTTCTCCAGCTACTGCAGGCTTCGGGCTCCAGACTTCCACACGGCTCTGACTGACGAACACGGTCCTTTTTATCCCCCCGTAGCTTCGCCTTTGACCCCCTCCCTTTGACCTTTCACCTCGCTCCCCATTGGCCCGAGAAAAAGTGGGCGTGAAGGCTTTTTGATCCACAAATTTGCATATATCGATCGTCCTGGAGGCGGGGCCAAATCGCCCCTCGCTCACCGATTGGACGGCAAAAAGTGGGCGTGTGTCGTTTTTGATCCGTTTTTGAAGCACAAAATCCGTGATTTTGTACACGCTGTTCAACGTGCGCCCTGCACGAGTCCAACACCGGTACCCACAACGGGGCAAGAACGGTGGCGATGCTACGGTTGCGAGGTGTGACGTGAAGGTCGTGGCGGTTGTGGTGAAGCGGCGTTGTGGTTGGTGGTTGATGTTGTGGTTGTTGTGGTAATCATGGCGGTTGGTCCAAAATAAAGATAGTAAAAGAAAAACGGCTATCCTGAAGAGTCGCAGCACGCATAAATGACATGTATTCCCACTAGACAACGGGTTTGGGCCTAACTACACATATACTTGCCGAGATACCTCACCTAAGGGACCTGAATGGTGGTTTGCGAATTTGGTAACCACAACAATATATATATATATATATATATATATATATATATATATATATATATATATATATATATATACATACATATATATACATACATATATATACATACATATATATATATATATATATATACATATACATACAGGGGCTGCAAAAGTAGGTATACACAAATCGTTAAATTTCCACTTTACCTGCAAATAAAAGATGTATAACAGAAAAAATTACGAAAATAAAAATATTAAAAATGGTAATAAGATTTTAATGAAATAATTGAATTCTAGTATTAAATGAATCCTTGCACTACTATTATAATACTGGGAAAACTGGTATAATTCTTACTGTATACCTACTTTTGCAGCCCCTGTATATATATATATATATATATATATATATATATATATATATATATATATATATATATATATATGTAAAAATATATATGTATGTATGTATATGAATGTATGTGTATATATATATATATATATATATATATATATATATATATATATATATATATATATGTATCTGTAAAATTTCTATGTTTAAATATTTATATATATATATATATATATATGTCTAAATATGTATATATATATATATATATATATACATATATATATATATATATATATATATATATATATATATATATATATATATATATAATAAGCCTGGTGTTGGCGCAGTGGTTTGAGCAGCGGCTTGGGATCCAAAAGGTCCTGAGTTCAAGCCCCGTTGGGCCACTGAATTAATACACCAGGGGGTTGACTCAGCCTGTCATCCTTCCGAGGTCGGCGAAATGAGTACCAGTATACTGGGCCGGTGTATACCCCGGTGAAAATAGGTGTACCATATCCCTGTGTCGTGAGAGGCGACCAGGGTTGCGTCAGGAAGGGCATCCGGCGTAAAACCTGTGCCAAATCACAATGTGGATCATACGGATGATCCGCTGTGGCGACCCCTAACGGGAGCAGCCGAAAGAAGAAGAAGAAGATATACAGTAGACTAGGCGTAAGTCGGCAGCGTGTAACTCGTCACTTCGCCAAAGTCGGCAGCGTCAAAAAGTCCCGAATTTATCTCATGTTAAGTCCCTATGAATAAAGGATCATCCCTCTGTAAGTCGTCATCTCTAAGTCGTCACTTCGTCTAAGTCGTCAGATTTTGTCCATTCCCACGTAATGGAAACTCAAGTAAATTACCACTCTTAACTCGTCACACGGAACTGCTGCCTCGTGAGAAGCCCGATTTCAT
Source organism: Eptatretus burgeri (assembly GCF_056783735.1). Taxonomy (NCBI): domain Eukaryota; kingdom Metazoa; phylum Chordata; class Myxini; order Myxiniformes; family Myxinidae; genus Eptatretus; species Eptatretus burgeri. Next base: position 24,616,821 of record NC_140964.1, read on the forward strand.
GGAATCGTGATGCTCGCTCATTGGTTTACACTGCCAGTGATAGGCTATTTATAACTGCGTACACACGTTGATAGCACTGCAGGCAGGACAATGGCGACTAAACGTAAGCTTACAACTAAAACCTACCAAGAAAAATACGACATTATCCAGTTTTGCGAGGCAAACCCACTGATGAAGAAAACAGCCATAGCTGAGAAGTTGGACATCAAACGGCAGACATTGAACGATATCTTGAAGAATAAGGGCAAGATATTTGGACGAGTGGAGAAGATCACGAGGCCAGTGGTAAGTGTGAAACGCGTCAAATGTGTGTCCTTTGAAGATGTCGATGACACGCTCATCATCTGGTTTCGGCAAATGTCGGCTCAGACAAATATTCGGTTGGACGGTGAAATGTTGCTGCTGAAGGCACGTAAATTCGCTGCGGACCTCGGGCATGATGATGCCGAGACCTTGCCGATGCACTGGATATACAGATTCAAAGTGAGGTGGGGAATCGGCAAGGTCAAGAGGTGCGGCGAATCAGGCAGCGTGGATTCGGCAGTGGTGCACGACTGGAAGGATGGCAAATTGAAAGACATCTTGGAAAGATATCAGCCTCGGGACGTGTACAATGCCAATGAGACTGGGCTTTTCTGGCAGATGCTGCCAGAAAAGTCTCTGGGGTTCGTTGGTCAATCCCATCATGGTGATAAGCAGGCGAAGTTGTTGTCTTACAGTTGTTCATTATCTTTACTTTTGATAAACTGATTCATGAATTCCATCTTTGTTTGATCACTTTCCAACTCACCAATGAACCCCCACCTATGCCTCGAGGATTGTGTTTTCCTTTTGGTACAATAGCCGGCTCTCACACGTACGTGTCCAGGCCACGCGCGACTTCATCCTTCACCCCACAGTCATCATGAATGTTCGCATACGCGTAAGTCGTCACATTTCTAAGTCGTCACTTTTTTCTCGGTCCCGATGGTGACGACTTACGCCTTGTCTACTGTATATATGTATATATATATATATATATATATATATATACATATATATATATATATATATATATATATATATATATATATATATATATATATATATATATGTCGACTTGAGGATTAATGGGGCTTCTGAGGCATCCATGCAAATGAATGGGGAAAACTCTCTGAATCAACCCCGAAAAAGCCTAAAACAGGAGACTGAATCCCCCACTCCCATACAAATGAATGGGGAAACCTTTCTGACTCAAGGCCCATCAGCTCAAAAGAGGAGAATGATTTTCTCACCCCCCCCCCCCCCTGACTCTCTGACTCTCAGCCCATCAGGTCAAAAGAAGAGATCGATATCTGCCCCGTTACTGATTTCCTTTTATATTTTCACTCCACTCAAGGAGTGATCCAATAAATATTTGTCCATGTTCTATTCCAGGTAATAAATTAATTTTCCGATTACATTCATCACCATTGAGTTTATTCACAAATATTATTTTCGAACTTAGTTCTTGGTTTATAAGTCTTTGTTGAGCAGAAATAAAATGATAAACTTCTCTCAATGCCCTTGTTTGACCACCTCCTGAGCCACATATCATTTTGAGATTGTAGTAAATTGTTTTTCCATTGTTCAATTGATAACCATCAAAGTTTTCAGTCCATTCAAGGATATTAATTTTTTTTCTTGACATCCTCCAACTTATTTGTAATTAAATTTATCCGCTTATTTGTTTTATTTACCTTTACCCTGGTTATTTCTTCAATAAGACTTATTTGATATTTCTCACATTCGTTATGTTTCCCATTTAAATTTCAAGTCTGATTACATCTCCACTCTTTGGTTTGGTTATTGCTTGGTTCTATCATTTATAAATCAGTAAAAAGATGCCCCTTAACACTTATACTTATAACCAGAAGGGATACTCTTGATTCCATTCTCTAAAATATATATTTTATCATCAAAAGTTCCTAATGCTTTCTTATTTATCTCTTCTGTATATAATTGATATTTATAACATCTTGTTGTATTCATTTTTCTGTACTCTTCCTTCTTTAAGGTTAAAAAGTTGTAATCATGTTTAAAGTTTATTGTTTCCTTGATTATATTTTTCTTTATTCCGTTTAGCTTCTTATCACATCTTTCAATGTTATTATTATCAATATTCGTAAAAGCATAAGACTTTGATCTCAAACCCACAAATTCACTCATGACCTTTCCACCCAACTCATCCTTAAACTTACCAATAACCTTTTTATTCTTTAACGAAAACAACATACCATCAGACTTATAATTATTTGTGTCATACATATCAATATTATCGATAATATCCTCATATACATCACTTGTCTTAATTTCTAATATAAAACTATCTGTATCCATATATAACAATGACACATTATCCTTATACTTTAATTTTAAATTATGATAGTAATAGTCATACATTAACGACTGACAAGTCAAGAATTGATGTTCCTATATAAATCGGTTTATCCATTTCAATACTCTTTTTTTTTCAAATGAATAGCGCAAAAGTTCTCTGAAAACACCGCCGCTCATTCAAAACTTGGTCTATTAATTAACTTTGAAGCCTGTTTCCAAGATGTAGAAAGTCTTATGTTTTGTCGATTCCGAACATTTTCCATAGTCTTTCCAAATACAGCATTATTCATTAATTTATAAAAGTCCTTCTCAAAATCTGTTTTTGCTTCTGTTCTTTTTCTATTAAAATCAATATATTTCTTTAACCAATGACTGTTTAAATTTCAAAATTCGATGAATTTTCCTCACTCTCAACCCAGCAGATAAATATTGTCTCAAGTTCCTTTGATGTAAAACATAACTTTCTTTATCATTTAATGTTGTAAGTAGTTTTTCTGGAGATTTACCTTTTATATTAAATGACTGTTGGTAATCACGTAACCATTCTTTTCTTGGACTTTCTTTATCAGGGCATAAGATAGGTCTTTATGTTTGTTATGAAGTTCTTCTGGATATTTTAAATCAACCTCAAAATAATATCCAACTTCAGCTTCATCCAATTCTTTTTGAGAGGAGATTACAATGTCAAGTAAAACTTTTTCATAATGTCTTTCTGTAACCCATTTAAGTTTTCCATAAGGTAAAGATTGAGACATAGCCCACCCATACAAATTGTTAGCATCATAATACATCAGGTAAGAGTTGTCCTCATTCTTTTAATAATCAGGAAGATATTTGTTATTTGCTTTCGCATATCTCTTCGAAAATACTTGAGATATTCCTCCTATTTTCGCCTTCTCTATCATTAACAGCATATCTATATCACCGATTAATTCCAAATTTTGTTTTGTCATTTTTAACATAGAACTCCAAGACAAGCCCGGGGCTGTGTAATAGTGAACGGGGTCTAATCCATAAGAATTTTTATTCTGACAGACTGTTATAAAAGTTTCAAACACATCAACCAATAACAATACATCAGTTTTAAGATACAAATCATGATATTCTGCAAGATTCTTTATATTAAACTTCTCCCAAACCTTTTTTAGCTTGTGTGTAATCTCTATCGGAAATATGAGTTTTATTTAACTTTCCATAGAAATTTTCCCTTGAAGGAAGTTGTGTTTCTTTAAACTTCTCAAATGAATCCATATAGTCATACGGATATATTCCCTTTTGTCATAAGAGATCAATCTCTTCTTGATTTGAGAAATATGATTGAAGACTCGGGATTTTTTAAATATTTGATACTAAGTTAGATAATGGACTTGACATAAACTTGTATGTGTCAAGAAATCTGATATGGGTTATGGGGGATGTATAAATTGTTTTCGTGAATGAGATGTATTTTTGATCTGTGTTAGGAATGGCAGAAATATCTCCAGATGTCTTTGAAAGTTCATTTATAAATAGATGTGTGTCAATTATCAATATTCGTAAAAGCATAAGACTTTGATCTCAACCAGTATATTTATATTATATATAACTCAACCAGTTATATATATATATATATATATATAGATATATATATATATATATATATATATATATATATATATATATATATATATATATATAACCAGATCTCAACCTCCATATTTACCAGTAAGATGACAGTGATCCCTAACCTTGGCCTCTCCCTCAATTTTCTCCTCACAAATATGACAGATACTGTTCTTTCTAAATTCCTTTTTCTCTCCCTTTGTTAATGACATTTGTTTATAGGTTTTCAACATTATTTCTCTTAGTCTTATAAAGTCTTTTTCCAATCATCTTACTTACAAACTCCTCTGAGGCATCTTCTCCTCTATAAAGTTCTAACTTATTGTATTCATCACCAACAGCTGATTTGATATAATAACAGAAACCAAAAGGAGTATGTTTTTGATATTTATTTGTCTATGATTTATTTGGATTTGGAGAAACAGTATCTATCTTTTCAAGGATACTTTCAAAATCAGCATATATCACAAACGGATGTTTTATAGATTTATTAAAATCTTTGAATGATATGTTTGAACCTGCTTTTGGAAAATTGATTACGGTATATTTATGATTACTACAATATTTTCAATGTTGATTAGATCGTTCTTTTGTGTGAAAGTTGTTGAGATATCTCTCACAAGGATACCTTTTACATTTTCTCTTATATAGTTGTGATTTGGTTAATCTTGAGAAATTTTTGATGAAAGCATAATGTGATTTTTTCCTTTGAAGTAAAGTGGAGAAGGTCAATGTGTGTTTCATCATTTTTATCGTTGTTTGAAATTTTTAATATCTGAACTTTGTTTGTATCCGTTAATCCATATATATTAACAGATAGATTATTCATTTTCTCAAATTTAGGAATATCTCTCAATGACATTGGAAACTTTAAATCTTTAACATTTAATGTATTCTCGTATTTCTTATAATGTTCAACCCTTTCAGTAATCTATTGTGGAGGATGTAAGTGAGCAAGAACAGACCATAGAAAACATTTATTGTCTTTGTTTTGAATATTAACAACCGCTTTCTTAAGTTTTATCTCTTTTGGTAAATCAATATAAGAAGAATCTTGAAGACGATCTGATTTTAAGATGTGTATATCTAAAAAGATTATTTTTGTAATCGTAAATCCACGACCTACTACAGTATTATCAACATCTTGTTCTTGTCTCTGGAGATCATCGTAAACATCACATCTTGCAAAATCTTGAAATGATGAGATAAAGTGAGGGTTTGTCCTCATATAGGGAGTGGTTTCATCGTTTTGTTTTACCATTTTCAATTTTACTCCCATATAAAATTTAAAAGTTTTCATTTCACTTAATGTGTTTTTAATTATAGTTTCTATACTTTGTTTAACCATATCAACAGCTTCCATGATTGAAGATGGTCCAGGGTCTTGAAAACGAAACGATCTTATTTTTACATGTCCTTTAAATGCCCCATCAGTGTTTTCAATGGAGAATTTAGCTTCCCTTTCTTCATTGTTCTTGTGTTTGCGTGATTGAAGGTGTTTATTATAAAAAAAAAAAATTAAGAATATCATTATCACATGTATCACAATGTTTTGTTTCTTGGTCAAGTGGAGATATTTGTCTGAAAAGATTGAATGTGTGTTTGTTGGTTTGAAGGTGTTTTTTATAAAATTTATATTCATGATTACAAACATCACAGTATGTTGTATTCACCATATTTATATAATAAAACTTTGCTTAAAATAAAATGTTCTTGATAAAAATTTCATTTAATTTATAGGTGAATCTGTGCTGAAAACCATTTTATCCTCCATCTTTTTTCACTTAATAAATACAATGTATCAAGACACAAAAGACAAGTTTCAATCAATCTCTTAATTTGTAAAAGTTACTGAGAATAATGTCAAGGATGTGAAATTGAACAAAGATAAATATAACAACTTTTGAATAAAAACAATTATGGTGAATAATATGAGTTCTTCAATTTCCTTCAGTGGAAGGCCTTTTAGTATATCTGGAAGAACATCAATTAAAGTATCTCTCACAAAAGTTTCTCCTCTCCTTCTGGTAATATATTCAAAACTAGAAAAAGCAATGAAACAAGAAAAAGTATCAAAAAATAAAAACCTTATGGATGAAGCTTTAGAAAGAAAAGATAAGACCATCTGTAATATGCAAGGAGAAATTTGTATTTTTTTCAACAACCCTAAAGATATAAATCCTGATGAAATAAAGGATGTTAATATATCAGGTGAAATGGCATTTCGTTCAATAGTAGGTAAGGATCATTTTAAAATTACCTTTAATATAAAAAATGTAGTCGTTGAATCTGTTCACGAAAAAAAGTATATAGATATCGATGGTAATGTTTTTTCTACTAATTAAATATGAGTCATTATTCAACTGAATATTATGAGAGTGACTATGATATCGAGGGTTTGTGTTCAAACGATAGTAATGAAAGTAGTTTTATCGATGATTGTGAAAGTACCGAAGATGAATTTTAGTTTAAGTAAAGTTTTACTTTGTAAATATGCTTGATTTTGAGCCTCATGAATTTCCTGATTCTCCATATGACAAATTTGAGAATTGTCCTTCATGTAATACAGTGGGATTATACAGAGTCAAAAGCCTATAAACAATGTATATTCTGTGATTATCTTCTAATTAATGATAATAAAAAAATATAAAAAGGAAAATAATTCTTTTAGATTTACACCAAAAATGAATAACTTTACAAGATTGATTAGAGAAATGAATGTAAAGTATGAGGGTGATAACACACCTTTCCTTACAAGGGAAGCAACTGAACGTATTAGAAAAATGGTCAAAGGATTGTTGTTATATATTATTCACGATTGTCATTTTCATAGAAATATCAACACAAGATATTGCATAAATAAAATAATGGATTATCTTGAAATTAAACCCGAACTTAGGTTAAAATATAGAGTTTCTAAAAAAGGCAATAATAAATTAAATAACCTGTGTTCCAGATATATAAATGAATGATTTGTTCCTCATTTGGGAAAATAAGATAAAATTTAACAATCATAAAAATCATCCAAATTCATGAAGATGTCTCACAGTTGGTTAAAGCGGATGTGAAAAAACCTGCTTCCTTTTAAAGATGCTCCTTACTACCAACCTTTTAGATTATGATAATTTAATAATTTTCACAAAGTCGAGTTTTCAACCTGTGTATCAACCACTCTCACAAGGTTTTAATGCTGGTCATCAAAAAGAAGATATAACAAGCTTATTTAAACTTCAAAACAAACTAAATGATTACAACATTGAAGATATAATACAACTATTTAGTGATACACAGCAATATAAAAAGAAATCAAATCCGATAACTTGTATTCTTCGTGATAATACGGATGATATACCGTCTCCCCAAGATTTGGATATATCAAAAAAGAACCTCGTTATCTTAATGTTAATGTTATGATTGTGTTAATGACAGAAACCAAACGGTAATGGACAGAGACTACACAAGAGGGAGACATTCTTCTTGTAATTGTATTTATCTCATACATATCATGATTGAAGTCAATCATACTTCAACTTCCTTGTCGTTCCATCAGAAACAATGCTAATACTTTTATTTTATTCAAGTTAAATTCAATTGATATAAACAATTTTTGGAGAGATAATTGTTCTACATTATGTAGTAAAATGGAATTTGGGGATTACATGAAGCACACGACTGAAAAATATAAATATATTGTTGTGAAACGAGATGAGATATTAAGGGAGATATTTTTTGTTTTATAAACAATTACATATATAAATGACAACTATTATTATAAATCTTGTGGGTAAATCTGCTTCTGGAAAAAACTTTCATAAATAAGGTTCTTGTATAGTACAAATGAGAATATTGTAAATTTACTTTAAAAACACCCCGTGATACGCATTGTATCAACAACAAGAACAACAAAAAAGAGCAATAAGACCTGGAGAAGTAAAAGGTGAAGATTATCACTGTATTTCAGTGGAGGAACATATGCGATTGAGAAATGAAGGTCAAATATTTGAGGAGGTTTCTCTTGGTACAACAAAAAATTCACATTGTAAGAGTGAGTTAAAGAAACTAAAATCTGGTGGTCTTGGGATATTAGAAACTAATCCAGAAGGAATGAGACAAATTATTAAACATCTGAGCGGGGTTAAGATTTTATCATTCAGTTTTGATGTTGATGAAGAAACTCAACGCAAACGTATGAAAAGCAGAGATGCAAGTATTAGTGAAGAAGAAATTACAACTCGTATTAATGTTAATAAAGAATTTGATGAAATATTTAAAGAAAAGGATTTATTTGAACACATCTACTTGGATGATGAAGAAAAGGAAAATTTCCCTGTTGATCTTTACGATTCATTAAATGATATTTTCCAATAAATAAATGGATGCAAAAGAAAGAGCAAGAAGATTTAAGGAACATCAAGAGTTGGTTTCAAAAGTTGTAAAACAACAGGAAGACATAAAGAAGAAACGCAGACAGAAACAAACGGGTGAAGAAGCATTTGAAAGAAAACAAGAGAAATTTTTTAAACCACTTTTAAAAACTTCCCAAGAAAATATAGATGTTTCCACAGTTCCCACAATAGAATAGACTCCTAAAACACTTCAAATTTTAAAAGATTTCAGTCAAATGACGGAGGAAGAATTAGAGCATATAGGAGAATTAGAATATGATGATGAAGGATTATTTCAACAACTGGAAGAGATTAATCAACCCCCTGATTATATTGTGAATGCTCTTCAAAACAATGAATATTCAGCGGATTCAAAAACCAAAGCAGGACTCATTCCAACAGAACAACCAGCAATATTTCATCTTGTTCAAGAAAAGGTATTTGTATTTAATGATGAATTAAAGTTCTTGAGTTCTGCTCAACCTCCTGATAAACTCGCTCTGAGATTAATGTTTCTTCTCCCAAAAGATGGAAGACAAGGTTCAACTGTGAAGGATGAATCAAAGTATTTTGATAAACCATTGGATATGAAAAATAATGATGATAGAGTATACATTGATCTGCTGGACTCTGTTAATTTATTGGTTTAGTCTTTCTGGTAAAAGTAGGAAGAATGAGAAGGAGAAACGCATTATTCAGGCTTTAAGTACCCTTGGTTCAGGTGTTAGTTTTCTTCCAAATGACCGATCACAATTAGTTAATAGACTGTTATTGTTGTTAGGTCGTAAAAAGGCTGGAAATAACAATTGTTTTAATAAAGCATCAGCCATTTTAGACCAGTTGATGAACATGAAAATAATTAATAAATACCAATACAAAGACATTTTGTCTCATATTAAATAAGATGAGAAGCACAATCCTTAGTTTTAATTTCACAACAAGCGACCACACATCTTCATTCCCTTACCCACTACAAGTTGACACAACAAAAGAATATGAGGCATCTTTATTGTCCATGGAAACTTATAATACCTTATTTAATATAACCGAGAAAAATGACAAGTTTAGTTAGAATCCTGGAAGTGGATACAATACGATAACAGTTTCACCGGGAACATATGAGATTTCTCAAATATCTTCCGAAATTGTTCGTCTTATGAAAGAACAGGGTGATGAACCAAAAAATATTGTTTTAGATATTCAAAAACATACCTCAAAATCAACGATTAAACTTAAAAATAACTATAATGTTGATTTCACAATTGATAATTAATTCATTTAGAGAGTTATTGGGTTTCTCCTCAAAAAAAATTGAAACTAATGGGACGTTTTACAATGATCATGTCATTCAAATATCGTCAGGAATAAATTCGGTGTTAATTCACTGTGATTCGATTGATGGCACTTATAATGATGGAATAAAAACAAATACAATATTTTCATTCAGCGCATGCTCAACCCCAATTGGTTATAAATTCAATATGGAACCCAAAAATCTGGTTTATCTCCCTGTGTCAGGAAAAACCATATACAGAGTAAATTTTAGGAAAACTGACCAAGATAATCGCATGATTTCTTTTAATGGAGAAATTATATCCATCAGAATTCACCTACGTGAAGTTTTCCAATAAATAAATACGATGGCTATTGTGAGGAAACACGAGTTGGGAAAATATAAAATAATTACAGGGGATGGGATGTTCCTTTCCCCATACTACAAGGGTGAAGGTATGTATCTTGGTCGAGGATACTATAAACCTAAGAGACAAAGGGGGTGTTGGACATCAACTTAGAGGAGATGGGATAATTGATACTCTCATGGGTATAGGTTCAACTATTCTTTAACATAAAGACCTAATTGGTTCAACTGCTTCTGCTGTGGGAAATGTATCGGGTGTTATAAAGAGCATAAATGATGCCCAAAAGGACTCTTATAAATTACAAGCAATAAATAAAATTAAGAAAGGCAAAACTCAGTTGTCTCCCCAAGAACGACAGAAAATAATTCAAATACTTGGGTCTGGGTTCCAAAAGTTTCAACATCTTTTTTCCAAAATAAATACAATTATGGAAGCAATTGATGGTATCTATGATTTGGATGATACCATTGTCATCTCAAACTCCACTAAAAAAGAAGATTACTTCAAGGTAAATGCAATAACTGGAACAGACTGGAATGCAAATGGTACAAAAAGTTTTGAAATAAATAATCAACAAACTTATTTGAATCTATCCAAAAGTTTCTTGTTGTGTAAATTTACATTCACTATGGCTAGGAATAACACAAACGCTACACTCGTAAATTATTTCTTCTGGAAAATGTTTGATAGTGTTCGTTTGTACATTGGAGCACAAGAAGTTGAAGTAGTTGATTATGTCTCTGCTGTATCTGAAATGATGAAGTTTACACTCTATTCATTCAGTGATAGAATGGGAAAGGGGGCTGTCGAAGGTTTTATTCCTGATATGTCAACGGGAACAAACACAGACCCTCGATGTAGTCAAAGGAAATGAATGTATAACGATGATACAAAAGCAGTTAATAGTTTTACTGTAGCAGTTCCTCTTAAAGGTATATTTGGATTTTGTGATCATGATAAAGTTCTGTATGGTCTTAAAATTAGATTTCAACTACAAAGGAATGATAATGAAAATAGATTATTTTTGGTGTTGGTTGTGCTGTTGGTGATCAGAATAAATTTGTAATTGATGAAATGAGTTGCTATATTTGTGAATATACTCCTCATCTTAAAACAGAAGAGATGTTGAATGGAAGACTTAACTCAAAGAAACCACTCAATGTATCATATCTTAAAAGAAGATGTCAACACGTTAAACTGAACCAAACCACTTACACGTGGAATTTGGGTGTTCTGGAAGGAAAGCCACGATATCTGTGGATCATTTTTTAAAAACCAGATGGTGATACTGCTACTGATAAGAATAATGCATTGAGTGATAATGCTGAGGTGAAACAACTTCGTGTTTCTCTCGATGGAACATTTTATCCACGAGATAGATTGGAAATTAATTGGGAAAAAATGATTATGCTGAAGCATACAAGTCTTACCAAAAGGTGTGTGAAAGTAATGGAAACAAAGAACCCATTTTGGATATGACAGCATTTAAAAGTTTGTATACAATCTATGCGTTTGACCTGAGTGCTTAAAAGGAAACAATAAAGTCGAATCGAGTGTATACTTCCCTATACATTGAAAGAGGAGAGAGTGAAGAAGTTGATACATATTGTTTGCTTTTGGAAGAAACAGAATTACAGATTAATACAGATAATGGTGTTATGATTAGTCTCACGTAATTTTTTGTTAAATAAATGAGTGGTAAAGTACCAACTGGGGTATATGTTAATCAAATCAATCTTCATAAACTATCATCTTGTGTTCAAAATCAAACGCCTTGTACGAATAACGTTAATACAATTCAGAGAAAAGGAGCAGTAAGAATTGATGTTTTGCTCACAAGAGAACAGGAGAAAATCTTGAACGATACTGGCTCACTTCAAATTAAAATATCAAAACCAATGTTGAAGAAATATTCAATAAGAGAGACGAGTGGAGGATTTTCCCATTTCGAATTCCTTTATTTGTTGGTTTCAGTGTGGCTGGAGCATTGACGGGTGCTATTTCAGCAGCCGTGAAAACTTCCAACGAAAGGAAGGCTCAACTCCGGGCTCAAAAATAATTGGAAAGACATAACAAAGAGTTGGAGAAACAAATTAGTGGAAGTGGTGTAATTGTAGATTTTGCTGAAAAACTTGAAAGTCTGCCTGATAAAGCGAGATTGTTAGTTGGAGATATGCTTTCTTCTATCTCACAAGCAGGTGTAAAATTATCGAAAAGGGGTAATGGATTATATCTTTCTAATAAATAAATGAGCATTGATGAGTGGTTTCAAGAATGTGAAAAGAATACAACATCAAATTTAGAACTTGTCAAATATTGTAAGAAATTAAAAATTCATAATGAACTTATTTGTAAGAGAGATGAATTAACAAACGTGTCTAAACATACAAAGAATATTATTATGAACTTAGAAGATAATAATGGGAACAGTTCTCATTGGGTTTGTATTTTTAATAGTCAAGACAAATATTATTTTGATAGTTTTGGTCTTCCACCACCTGTTGAAGAAATAAAATTCTTACAGAATGTTGTTTATCAAACATTTCAACTCCAAGAATTAAATTCCAAGTGTTGTGGTCAATTATGTCTATATGCGTTATTTCAACTCAACAGAAATAAAAATTTTAATGACATTATTTTTAATCTAATATAAATGACATGTTGGTAAAGATGGTTCTAACTTTGGTGTATCCCAAGAACTGGATATTGATTTATCAAATTATTACACAAAGGCACAGGCTGAACGACAGAAATATAGTATAACAAAAAATATTAATATGAAAAACGCTTATAAATTAATAAATTATCGAAGCCCGACTGACGCGAATGACATGATGAGATCAAGTGATTTATCACAATATATATCCTTAAATATAATGGCTGTGTATTCCAAAGACACAGAGGTGTTGATTTTATCTCCAGGTCATACAGAATTCACAGTTCCAATTCATATAAATTTTTATAAAGAAGGGTGTATCATTTGTATGAGAATTGAACAATGGGGGTATGATATGAATGAATTAGGGTATAATTGGTCCTTTAAAATTAACCTAGAATACCTGGAACAATTAAATCAGTCTCGTAAGGAAGAATATTATCCACTTGGTGCCGAGAATGAGTTTTGTGGAAGCACGATTAGTAAACAACAAATAAAAGAATTTAATAAGGGTAAAGTTAATAATGGTTTTGCCTGAGTTTATATCATGAAAACGCAAAGAACAGGATTATATATAATAAGTAAGGAAATACAGAATGATTTCACTCTGGGAAGATGGGGGGTTTTTCCTGTCATAATATTAATCTGTCATATATTTCTAATACATAAATGACAGCAAGAAGGCTTCAAGAAAATTATAATTTGTGTCCAAGCATACCTTTAAGAAAAGGGTATTCGGTATTTTAATAAATATGTTCTACAATATAAGAATGAGGTATTTTCAATAAAAGATTGGCTTTATACTGATGTTCATAAACCAACAACTTTGGATTTAATTAAAATGTTAAATAATGAAAAAATTATAAAGTTCAGAAAACGCAAGGCTCTTTTAGAAATGCAGAAGAAATTTTATTGGTTTCCTGTTGTTGTTTCACAGAAGCCAAAAACAAAAGACGCGATGCTACTACAAATCTGAGGTGTGCTTTTATTAATTCTTGTGAAGAGTTTGTCTGCAGAGCCAGTGTGGGATGCATGACTGATGAGTGTGAATACTGTGGTTCTCTAAGGTTCCCTGCTGAAACACCTTCTAAATATTGTAGTAACGGACAGTACATAGTGCCTGATTTACCACCTCTTCCTCCATTTTTGCAAGGAATGCTTTTTGAGTCATCTTTCATGTCAAGCCATTTCCTGAACAACATCAGGAAATGCAATTTCTGTTTCCAAGTGACAAGTCTTGGCTGTCAGAAGTGTCATTTTCCTGGATGGAACCATCAATACTGCATTCCAGGACAAATATGCCATAGGGGAGGCATTTTGGTTCCCTCTAGGGTGAAAAACACAAATTTCTACAGATCTACGTCATCGACAGCCACGAGGAGGAAGTCACCACAAGGGCAGGATTTGTAAGTGGACTGCAGCTGCCCATTGTGGACATTCTGAAGCAGATGCTCCACAAGCACAACAGTCATGTCAAAAACCTGAGGACAGCTATGGATTTTCTTCAACAGATTGGCACACAAGACTTAACTATTGTCATCAATGAAGACAGAGAGCCTAAGAACCAGCACACTTAGACGTTTCAATGGTCAGTGCTGCAATGAGATCGCCATTCTCATGCCAAATTAACCATTTAACGACAAAGACATTGTTCTGAGACAACGAGATGGTGTACCGAGGTGTATGAATGAGCTGCACCAGTCATATGACTCCTTACAGTACCCCCTTACTGTTTGTGTTTGGCAGTGCCAGCTGCAGTTTGTATCTGAAGAGCACCAGACATAAGAAAATCACACACAGGCAATTCTACTGTTACCACCAACTATCACACAAAGGCCAGGCAGCTACTTTCTGATAGCCCGAAGACTGTTTCAACAGTTCATGATGGATGCTTGCTGCAAGATCGAGACCGAGCAACTGCAATATCTAAGGAGGGAACAAACGACCTTGAGAGCTGACTCGTAAAAATAACTGAGAGACTCACTGCTGGCTGCAGATGGTGATCCCACACGAGTGAGCCTACGTGTTGTCATGCCGACTGCATTTACTGGAGGACCAAGGTACATGCACGAGTGGACCATGGACGTACTGACCTATGTGAGAAAATTTGTCCATCCTGATCTGTTTATCACAATGACCACCAACCCTTCATGGGAGGAAATAAAATGCAACCTCATTGGCTACAGTTCCACCCCCCCCCCCCCCCAATGACAGGCTGAGCTCATGGCAAGAGTCTTGCACTTGAAGTTGAACAAACTGATGCATATCCTGAAAGCTGAGGCCTTTGTTAAAGTACAAGCATTACTCTACTCAATTGAATTCCACAAACATGGATTTCCTCATGCCCACATCCCACTGTGGCTTTGCAAGGACAGAAAGATTAAGCCAAACCAAATTGATGACATCTTTTCAGCTGAAATACCTGACCAGGAGAGAGATCCAGAACGACACCGCATCATAATAGCAAATATGTTGCATGGTCCCTGTGGTGTCTTCAACAAGAATTGTGTTTGCATGAAGGATGGCAAATGCAGCAAGCACTTCCCCAGAGAGCTTCTAAAGTTCACTGAACAAGGTGACAATGGATACCTGAAGTATCGGAGAGGAGCACCCAAGGATGGAGGAAACACTTCCAACATCAAAATGAGGAGGAACGGAAAGTTTGCAGACCAAAAATATTGACAATTGATGGATAGTACCATATAACCCCTCCAAATCAGAGATACCAATTAACCTGTCACAATGTCAAAAATTGCATGAGCATCAAGGCCAGAAATACATACTCTAGTATGTCCACAAAGGGTGCGACCGAGCAGTCTACCAGCTACAGCAAACAAAAGGGAGAAATAACATGAATTCGATTGAAAATTACCAGACTGCCAGACACGTGGGAAGTTGTGAGGCAGCTTGGAGGATAATGGAATTTCCCCTGTACAAATGCTTTCCTCCAGTTGTGCAGTTGGCAGTCCACCTGAAGAATGGTCAGCGAGTGTTCTTCAATGAGGACACTGCTCAACATGTATCCATAGGGGAGGCACCAAAAAGCACATTGACGGAATTCTTCAAGCTATGTTGGATGGACCTGTTTGCTCAGAACCTAATGTATGCCGACCTGCCCAGATATTATACTTGGGACAAGTCAAAGAAAGTTTGGTCCACAAAAATGAGGGGCCAACGTGTTCCCAACAACGATGGCATATTCTGGGGCGTGTCTACATATTGAGTCCCTTTGTGGGTCAGTGCTACTACTTTCTGCTGCTATTGCATGAAGTGGCCAGTCCTACCTGCTATGAACATCTCAAGACTGTTGAAGAGAAGGTGTGTCAATCATTCCAGCAAGCCTGTCAAAGGCGAGGACTTCTCCAAAATGACAATTATCGACATCAGGCCCTCTTGGAAGCAGCTGCAACCCAGACTCCCTGCAAGCCCAGACAACTATTTGCTCTCATTCTGCCAGCCTGTGAACCAAGTGATGCCAAGGCACTGGGGGATGAGCATAAACACAGTGTGTGTGAAGACCTGTTCTATCATGCCCAAGTGGAGAGTGTTGGAGTATACATGCCAGAGTTGGAGCTGACAGCTGACATGGTGAATTGGTGCCTATCTATGATTCAGGACTTGGTGCAGCAGATGGGTGGCAAGGAATGGAGTGAATACAACCTGCCTGAGATGAACAAAGTTGCAGGTAACAGACAGACAAGAGAGTACATGAGGGACCTAAACTATGACATGGAACTGGAGACAGAAAGGGCAGCCAGTGCACAAACTCAGTTCACAGATGACCAAAGAAATGTTTCACAAATTTATGTCAATAGTGGATGGCCAAGAGGGGGGCATCATGTTTCTGGATGATCCTAGAGGAACAGGAAAAACATATCTCATGAACTTGATCCTTTCCACAATTAGGGCACAGGGACATATTGCCCTGGCAACTGCTTCCAGCGACTTTCCTGCTACCCTTCTGGCAGGTGGCAGAACCATCCACGTGACATTTAAAATACCTCTCGGAGCACCCAGGATGAACACTTCAACCTGCAATATTAAGAAGGGAAGAACACTTGCCAAAGTCATTGAGGATTGCAAAGCAATCATTGTGGATTTGGTCCCCATGACCCACAAAGCCTGCTTTGAAGCCCAAGACCAAATCCTTCAAGACATAACAACAAAGGTAGAACTAACGGGAGGTAAAGCCATCCTTTTGTGCAAAAAATTCATGCAGATTCTGCCAGTCAAAAAGAAAGAAATCATGCCAATGTTGTCAGTGCATCACTAAAGTGCTCTTATCTGTAGCCAAGCATACAGGTGGAATGTCTCATCACAAACATGAGAGTTTTCCTGAGGGGAGAGGCTGAAGCTGGGGAGTTCTCCAAACAGCTGCAACAGGTGGGAGATGGACTGCTGCTGACAATTGAGGAGCCAGACATTGTTCAGCTGCCAAGTGACATTGGATCCTTTGTGCAAAACCTGCAGGAGCTCAAAACTGCCATGTACCCAAACCTGGCGGCACATGGCTCCGATGTAGACTGGCTGGCTGAACGTTGCATCCTTTGCCCTTTGAATGACATGGTTAGCAAAATGAACAATGGATTGGTACAGGAATTTCTCAGAGATATGCCGGTCTATACCTCTGTGGACACTGCAGAAAGCAATGAGCAAGCAGTACTTTTCCCCACTGAGTTCTTGGACTCCATCGAGATGCCCGGCATGCCTCCACACAAGCTACGATTGAAAGCGGAAGTACCTGTTTTTTATGCTTATGTTTGTTTACTTTATCACAATGTTTTGGCCCCTCTCCCGTGCATAGCATGGGTACCTCGCTAGTCTTTTATTATCATAAATGTCAATGTGTGTCAGTCCATCCGTCCATCCATCTCCTCCGTAACCCCAAAACCATGAAACCTTGTGGCCCCAAACTTTGCACACATACGAAGGGAACTCCAAGGTGGTGCTTGAATGAAAATTGGGTGCTTGGGTTAATTTAAACCCCCTTTTGAAGATAATTTAGGGAGCGCTCATCACGAAAAACCAAAATTAGCCTCACCAAGATGGCGGAGCACCATCTTGGTCAGCCCTCTATCAGTTTACAAGAGTCTGAAGCCATTATGTATTTTTGGCCTGCTCAACAATGCCTTGGCTTGGAATATGCCACAATGATTTCTTAACGTTGAAGGTTTTTTTTTCACTTTCCTCACGCATATAATCGAATGCGTGATCATCATACCTATGAATCGCTGGATACATTGCAATGCTTATAAATGCCCAGAGATGCTAGTGTTTGTGGCTTTATTTAATATCCGCACATGCCATAAACTCTCGAATATCTTAAAGTAAGCCAAATTTCAAAATTTAAGCTCCAGAATTAAACTTTGCAGCAGTTCTGACTGCAAAAAAAATGTGTTAATTTGTCCAATTCGCACATAGTTTCACATTTTGGACATCTCCGGGAGTTGTTTAATATGACAAATCGGCAATTGCTAATCACTTGCCAAGCCAGATTTTCCTTATCAACCATTTCATTGGAGTGCTTCCTTGAGAAGCCACTTGACAAGCACTCCACAATATTTGCACTGTCACGGAATGCTGTATATCAATCGGCTTGAACACAGTTCAGGGGCGACTCGCCTGAATTGGCCACGTGTTATTCTGTGGTACGTCAGACAGCAGCTGGCTCGCTGAAAATGTGGAATTTCCCCCCCCCACCCCCAAGTTTTCCCGTTTTTGTACAATCTCCTTTCATTATATGACCCGTCACTTTGGCAAAGATAAATACATATAAAAATAGGACCACACGTCCTGAAGCTCGCATGGATCAGGAAGAACAGTCACTCAAACCACCTGCAGACCCCTTAGACCATGATTTTTTTATGCCATGAACAAACTTTAGTACATCAAAGGTGATGAAGGATGTGGTCAACTTTCAGTGAAATTGTGTGCGTAGCTTCAGAGAAGAGAGCAAATCACTATTTGGGGGGGGGGGGCTCAAACCCCCATTGTTAGGGCTGAAGTATACGTGCACATTTGGGAGTTTCCTTCCCTTTGGTGTACGTATGTTGTTTGTGGTGCCAGACTCAGCACGTTCTCTCAAGACTGCAATCCAAGCTTTGAGCTTCACAAGTTTGAACAAACGTACAGATCAGCTACCACTTGAATGGATCTTTGTCAGTTAGTATCTGTGACTTCTGAGTGGTGATACTGTGAACACATCAACAGCATAACAATTTTGAAACTTGTATTTCAAATATACAGATACAAAGTCAAATGAGGAAGTTCACCATCACATACAATGTCCAAGTCTGATTCCCACATTGAGTTAATTCCGCCGCCCTGTGTCCCAGTCCTGCTGGCACAACTCATGCTTGTTCACCTCATCCTTTGGGGCTGTCGATCCTTCGATTCCTGTCATGGTGTCCTCTCATATGATGGCTTGTCCAGGTTGATTTCAAGAGCTCAAAGGAATTCCTTCCTGATACACAATGTTAATGAGTCTGAAACAACCTGATTACGATTGGCTCCACATGTTAACAACTGCTCTGGACATTAACACCTCGTTCACTCAGAGTAAAATCGACCACGGGGATGATGGAGAAACAGCTCATCACATATCACCCGTCTCTCTACACCTACTTCTCGCAGATTTATATAGTATCACAGAACAATCCCATGCCTTCCAGCAAATGTGATTCTAATCTAAACTGGAAGTTTCATCTCAGAACATTCCAGCACCCTCACGAATCTCACCAGGCAGTTTACAGTGCAACACTCCCATCTACAGTCAAAATTAGGTCTTTATATGAAGCAGTTTATATTACAATTTACCGATCCATGCAAAATGAAACTTATAACATGTAACCATCAATTTCAATCGTTCATTTAACAGGCATTTACTAATGCACAAATTTACCACAACATATAGTTTAAACTGACACCCGCAGACCCACTCAGACCCTGATTTTTTTTTTTTGTTTTTTTTTTTGTAATGCCATGAACAAACTTTGGTACATCATGGGTGATGAAAGTTGTGGTCGTTTCATTGAAATTGTGTGTGTAGTTTCGGAGAAGAGAGCATATACATATTTTGGGGGAGGGGGTCAAACCCCCCCCCCCCGGAGATCCCTTTAATGAGCGCAGATTTTGATGCTGTCAATACACCTTCATTGAGCATCACATATGAAAGTTGTAACCAAGTTTCATCAAAATTGTGTGTTTTGTTCAAGCGATAATGACTGAAGGGTTTATGGGCTGATTCACTGACCTACGGACACAGTTTGATTGCATAAGCTCACCTGACTAACATCTAGTTGAGTTAAAAATGAAAGTTTCGTTTTTTTAAGTTTCTTCATCCATGTCGTTGGAGTGCTTGCTTGGAGCACTTTTCAAGCTTCGATCTCCACAAGTTTCCATGGCGATACTGCGGCATGGTTGTCCATGTGGATGTCTCTGGCATTAATAAGGCAAAACAAATTTGATGATTACAATGAGTAAAAAAGTGTTTTCGGTTACAAAGTAGTGAATCGCCTCATCATGGCTGGATAGCTGGAGGTACACATGCTCGCTTGAAGCTGTCTAGCTTGTGTTCGAATCCCAACCCAGCTATGAACTGTCATCCCGGTGTTTCACAGGCAGTGTGCTTCATCAATGTGTGTGCCGTCTCTCGGATGGACGTAAAACTGGCGGTCACATCTGCCGGAATCCCTCCCTCCTCTTCTCTCGACTTCTACTCCTCCACACTCACCTCTCTGCCTCTCTCTCACCCCTCTACAACTTCTCTCCAACCTCTCTTTTTCTCTCTCTCTCTCTGACCCCACCCCTCTCCCTCTCTCTCCCACCTCTCCCCTCTGTTTAGGGTAAAGAGGCATGTATGAATCAGATTTGGAGTGAGCCGACTGGAGGGGTGCAAAGGTTGCTACATGTAAGAGCATGCATGCATGCAGGCAGGCCTTTATCAGGGAGATTATATGGGTTATAAATGCTCCTACCCGGTTTTATATAAATGCCGGTGGTTAAAAAGATAATGTTGGTGCTTGGGCACATTTTATCACACTTCCCTTCGCCTTCCCTCACACTGCCTTCCCTTCCCATCCCCTTGCATTGCCTTCCCTTCCCCTCATGCTGCCTTCCCTTTCCTTCCCCTCACACCGCATTCTCTTTCCCTCACACTGCCTTCCCTTCCCATCACGGTGCCGTCCCTCCACCTCCCCTCACGCTTACCTACTCCCAAATCCCCTCCCCTCTCCACCCCCAATTGACATATCCTGGCGGTCTCCACATGCTGTATTAACATACTCTTCCCCATGCTTGCTCCCACCTTCCCTCCCGGAGTGTCTAGCAACGTTTAGTGAGGCGTCACTCTCCCCACCCGCCTCCTTCCTTGCTCTCCCTCCCCCCATTAATAGCTCATCCCTCTGAGCTCCCCCCTTCCTCACCTCTCCTATCTCCCCCACCCTCCTCCCTCCTTGCCCCCCTCCCTTCTCTCGCCCTCCTCCCTCTCTCTCTCCCCTCCTTTTTACTCCCGCTCCTCCTTAATCTTCCCATAAACAAAGCAAGGGTTGTATTTGCTTCTCTTCTAATATATAAAGGTCTTTCTTACCACTAACTGACTGACTGACGAACTGATATTAAAGAGCGGTGCCTTCGGGGTAATGTTTGAAGCTGAAATTTTGCGGGCCGATGGACATTGAAGCCAGTACACTGGAAAAATCACACAATCGTTCAACAACATCCATAAATGAAAATATAAATAAATGAAAGAAAAGAGAAAAAAAATGCAGGTCATTGACCCGAGACAATAGGGAAGCACGGTAATTTTGTGTGCCAACATACATTGAAGCCGATACACCAAGAAAAATCACAGAACTGTTGGAAAGAATCCGTAAATGAAAATATAAATAAATGAAAAAATGATTAAAAATCAAATACAGGTGAGTGAGCCGAGACACTGGGAAAGACGGTTCGTATGCTGACACAATTTGTAAGCACACCCCGCCTACTATCTGATGTATAAAGCTCATTCTAATGACTCACTGACTGACTGATATTTATGTTTCGTACCTTCCAGGTTATGTCGATAGCTGAAATTTCGCGTCCCGATGGACTTCGAAGCCAATGCACCGGGGAAAATCGCAGAACCATGGGGAAATGTCCATAAATGAAAATATTCTGAAATAAGTATTGCTATGCTCACTGGGAGAGAGAGAGAGAGAGAGAGAGAGAGAGAGAGAGAGAGAGAGAGAGAGAGAGAGAGAGAGAGAGAGAGAGAGAGAGAGAGAGAGAGAGAGAGAGAGAGAGAGAGAGAGAGAGAGAGAGAGAGAGAGAGAGAGAGAGAGAGAGAGAGAGAGAGAGAGAGAGAGAGAGAGAGAGAGAGAGAGAGAGAGAGAGAGAGAGAGGAAAAAAAAAAAAAAAGAGAGGGAGAGGGGTTATAGTAGAGAGGGCAGGAGAGTGAGGAGGGGAGAGGGGGGGGGTAGTCCAGCAGATGTCACGTCAAGTTGAACCTCCATCCGAGAGACTGCACACACATTGATGAATCACCCTACCTGTAAAATACCGGATAACGGTTTATAACTGGGTGGGGATTCAAACCCAGGCTATAGACAGCTTCGAGCAAGCGTGCGTACCTCTTGGCTATCCTTCCATGATGTCGCGATTCATTGCTTTGTAACAACTGAAAACATTTTTTTACTCATTGTAATCATCCATTTTATTTTGCCTTCCTAACTCCGAAGATGTCACCACGGAGAACTGTGCTACAGTGTTGCTCATGGACGCTTATAGAGATCGAAGTTTGAACAGTGCTCTAAGCAAGCACTCCAACGAAACGTTGAAGAAACTTTTATCAATGAAACGCTTCATTCTCTTAGATGTATCTATCTATGTCAAAGTGATGGGTGGTATATTGAAAGAAAATCGTACAAAAAGGGGAAACGTCTAAATAAAATTTCCCATTTTCAGCGAGCGAGCCACTACCCGAGGGACCGCATACACGACAATGTGGGGCCAAACGCAGCCAAGTAGGGCCTGAACTTTGTTCAAGTCTATTAATATATTCAGTGATAGTGCGAATACTTTTGCCATGTATGACCATAGCTTGGAAACGAACCACTAAGCTCAACAAGTGGCTGTAGCACTCAAGCAAGCACTCCAACAAAACGGTTGATAAGGAATGGCTGGTTTAGCAAGCGATTCATGATTTCCGATTGGTCATATAAACACCATACACCCAGAGATGCTAGGAATGCCAAGCAATGTCCAAATTGGACAAATGAACCATTTTTCGCAGTCGGAACTGCTGATAAGTTCAATTCCGGTGTTGACATTTTGAAATTCGGCTCAGATTTAGAGATTCTAGAGGTTACGGCATGTGCATAAATGAAATGAAGCTGTTCACGCTGGCCTTTCTGAGTGTTCATAAGCATTGCTATGTATCCAGGGATTTGTAGGTATGATGATCATGCATTCGATGATATGAGTGAGGAAAGTCAACAGAAAAACTTTATTGTTAAGAAACCATTGCAACCTGTTTCAAGTCAAGGCATAGTTAAGCAGGCCAAAAAAATGGCGAATTAAGACCCCAGCGAGGTGACCAAGGATGTGCCTTGATAAAAGATAATAAAATGCGACCATTAATTATCTTCAAAAGGGGTGTTTAAATTAACCCAAACACCCAATTTTCATTCATGCATTCTCTTGTAGTTCTCTAACTATGCATGCAAAGTTTGGAGCTGCGAGGTTTCATAGTTTTGGAGTTATGGAGGAGACGGAAGGACGGACAGACTGACTGACACACTGTGACCCACACTGACATTTATTGTTATAGATGCAGCGAGAGCTCACTTACTCTTCATGAAAGACACTGTGGAATCTTTAAAGTCCACCAAGAATCAATGTTGGCACATGCTTCTGTGGGAGAAATAATTATATGAATGTACTCTCAATTATAATTGTTTCTGGTGTTTTAAAAAATTAATTTTTATGCTGTAAGTCAAATTGGATGTCAGTTATGCTTCCTTTAGCCAAGAGTCTTTTAACCTAAATGTGATAAAAGGAATGTCTTGCTATGGAACAAAGTGACCTGGTTGATAACAGCTTTTGCCGTAATTATGTCATTCGCTTTTCACCGAGAAGACACGTATTGTATTTGGAGTTCTTTTACCTATATGTTTATCAGCCCTCTCCACTCTCCGAAAAGCATATAAATGCCAGGAAATGTAATCTTAGCTTAGTGCAATCATTGTGGATGTTTACTAGGATGTTCCACTTTTGCAAAAGTAGTTGCTGGAATGAAGCACTATATGCCTATCGATTCCACTAATGAAATTAGGTGATCGACCAAAGTTTGAAAATTTTCCCGCCTTTTTTGACCGCAGGCCGGCATTTTGAAATTTCAGAAAAAATCCATATTTTTGGAAATAATATTGATTTTTGAATATTTTTTAAAATATATTTCTCTGTGTTTAGATGGCCGAATGCACTTCAGTAGGCACCATTATGATAGTCAGTACCCGTAAATATTATTCACAAACTTGTCCCGACATTTTGAGAAGGGGTTGCCATTTTGGAAATTCACTGGAAATCGTATATTTTGTGTATATCTAATGAAATATATATATATATATATATATATATATATATATATATATATATATATATATATATTTACTTCTTTGTGTACTTGCAGATAAACCTTGACTGACCAATGGTCAGGGCTCCTGTGGCTATGTGGGACAAGTTCGCTAGTTACAGGAAATTTTGCGAAAGTGCTAATTCTTTGCGTGTCGTAAATGATCAAGCTCAAAGAGGAATTAAGCTCATGTCTGACTTTATTCATATGTGCAATGATGAGAAACAACGTCAAGCATTGCTACAGCACAGGAAGCTTTACCCAGACTATACAAAACAAATGCTATGTTCTCTATAAGATATCTGTGTGGTTGCTTGTTTGCTAGATTGTTATGTTGTTATATATGAAAACCATGTCGCTTAAAACATATTTGGTTGTTCTCATAATTAATTGATCATGCTCTCATTTGTCATTAATAATGTCTTTATGAAAACGCTTCTACTGATATTCTGTAAATGCCTAACAATGTGCCGTGCAATAATTGTCAAAATATGGGATTTTCAGTGAAATTCCAAAATGGCAACCCCTTCTCAAAATGTCGGGACAAGTTTGTGAATAATATTTACGGGTACTTACTATCATAATGGTGCCGACTGAAGTGCATTCGGCCATCTTAACACAGAGAAATATATTTTTAAAATATTCAAAAATCAATATTATTTCCAAAAAATATGGATTTTTCCTGAAATTTCAAAATGCCGGCCCACGGTCAAAAAAGGCGGGAAATTTTCAAACTTTGGTCGATCACCTAACTTCACGAGTGGAATCGATAGGCACATAGTGCTTCATTCCAGCAACTACTTTTGCAAACGTGGAACACCCTAATGTATGCCATCACAAGTGGGTTGTACTCCTTGGTACCAAGTTAAAATAAAATTCTCTGATGTAATGTACTTTCACGTTGTGGACAGTGAATTAATCGGTGTCTTTGATTTGAGTAACAGGATTTACATCGAGTTGGTTAAAACGGTTAACTAAAAATAAGAAAATAAGAAATAAAACGTTAAGACGTTAAGAAATAAAACGTTAAGAAAATAAAACGTTAAGAAATAAATTCCACAACACTTCCAATGGACGGAGCACACGTTGATGCCTCACGCTGCATGCAAAACATGAGGATGACGTTTTTATATCTTGGTTATATTCAAATTTAGGCTAGACGATTCAAAGGCAAGTGTGCATATATCTCTAAGCTATCCTGCCTGCAAAACATCAAAACGGTTCAATGTGGAGGGCTGGAGATGCTGACTCGATATCTATAATCATCAACACTCGCAGAACCAAAGAGGTGAGATTGTATCAGAAGTCAATGGACAGAGCGAGAAAATCGTGATTTCGTGACTTGTACTCTTGCAAAATGACTTCAACGTGAATGGTTTCATAATTATATGCATACCTATCGATTTATATAAACAGAAAAGTAATCAAAGTACAAGCGGCATGCCTTGTAAGACGACAGGACCAGGAAAGAGTCCTTTTAAGGCAAGGTGGTCAAGGCTGCGCTCACCCCAAACAGAGAATTTGGAGTTTGACAGGCAGTCAGGCACAAACGCCTACCTTCTGTGAAAGATCACCTGAAAACACTGTGTAGTGCCTCGGTGTGATATTGTTCCATTTTTTTGAGAAAAAGAAAATAGGACGGATCATTAAACAAGTTCAAAGGAGAGCGGGCTCGCGAAGAATAAACGTGCTGAAACATTGCCAACCAGAACTCAAACTCCTTGGCAGATTCACATAAATACTCAGTACATTCAGCAACAGCAACAGATTTCCTTGGGCCGAGGGACAAGATGCCTAAAGTAAATTGGGAATGTTTAAAATTGACAAAAATAATCGGAGTTGTGGTCGGTTGGTGAGTGGAAGAAGTGTGTGTGTGTGTGTGTGTGTGTGTGTGTGTGTGTGTGTGTGTGTGTGTGTATGTGTGTGTGTGTGTATGTGTGTGTATGTGTGTGTGTGTGTGTGTGTGTGTGTGTGTGTGTGTGTGTGTGTGTGTGTGTGTGAGAAGAGACGGGCTGGAAGTTTGGGAGGATATGGAAATAATGGGCAGTACGAAGAAAAGGAGGTGGTGTAAATATTAATGTTTTTGCATACGTAATAAATAGATGGTTCTATTATAATATCTACTCTCCCTGAGTTTTAAAGTCTACCATTGCTTCTCAGTAGTGTATCTCTCTGATTGTGATGCTCATTCCTCTTAAGCCCCCAGGAAAATTGCGAAGGAATCATGAAATCTTCAAGCTGGATTGAGCTCCACTGATGACATGAGCCATTTGTGTTCAGCCTCTGCTCAAACTGATCCAACACTCCTCTCACATGACAGACTCGTCATCTCCATCCTCCAAGGTAAGCTATACAACAGGATTTACATTTACAAGACTCCCTCCAGCTTCCAGTATCTTATTGGATTGGTTCGATAGGTTTGCTTAGATGTTTGTGGACTCGCTTAATTATTGCTCCGTCTCATCTGGGTTCGAATCTCGACCCAGCTATACACTGTCACCCTGGTGTTTCACCGGCAGAGTGATTCATCAATGTGTGCGCACCATCCATCGGAAGGACATGAAGTCGGATGACCGACTGTCTGCCAGTCCTGGTTGATGTTGGACGTTAAAGGTCCCACGATGTCTTTCTTGTAGAATAGGCAAGTTATCTCTAGCATTCTGAACAAATTACAAATTCCTACCTTAAAGTGTGAGAAGCATATGGTGTGGACTTTTTTTGTTTTTATTGAAGTTCGCCCTAAACAAGGCTGAAAGCCACGATTTGAAAAGGGTTACAAAGAAAAAGAAGAAAAGGACACCTTCCACACAATGTTTCCCAACTTGCTTTCCCAGTGGGGTTGGTTGTCTCAACAGCAATTCCTCCACTGTCAACAAATTCACTTTCCTGAGTTTGTTGGCATGTCACGTGAGTCATGAAGGGCAACCATGATCCTGAATTCCCCATTTGAGCTTTCTTTGACATTCCTACAATCCAGAGAGAAGAAGAACAGTTGATACTGGAAGAAAAAAATGTTTTTTAAATAATTAATGCTGATCTATCAGATACACCATGTACACTGTTGGGAGAAAAATAATAACAGACAGCATGGTACACTAGCTGCCAATGTAGAACACAATGTCAAGGTGAAGTCCATGGTGTGAAACTACACGGCAATCGGTGGAGGACATACGTCTGTCAGGCTGAACAGTTTAGGTTTTGTATCCCACTGATAGGCCGGATCTGGATTCGGAGGTGAACCAAAATCGAATCAGCTTGTTCTTGTCACCCACCCAACTCATCCACCAAGTTTTGTCATAATCCGCCCACATCGTTTCGAGATATCATGCGATGTATCGTTTATGGTTCCATCTCTCAATGGTGATCGAGAAACACTGAGAAAACTATCGTATCCGGATCTTCACCAAAATAGAACCGATTCGTCCTTGTCTCACACCCAACCTGTCCACCAAGTTTCATCCGAATCCGTTCACAACTTTTTGAGATATCCTGTACGCAGATGGACAGGGGTGAAAACATAACCTCCATCCATCGCAGATGGTGGAGGTGATAAGCGACGGAGAGAATGATGAAAATAATGAAAGTTTTGAAAAAAAAAAAAAACATGAGAGATAGACATGGTCGTTGAGTAGACAAAGGTCCAACTGAAAGGCAGCCAAGTTACTGTGAAGTAGCTGAACGAATGTAACGCCAGGAGGCACTCTATATCAGATTCACAGCGTTCAGCGATTCCTTCTGATCAATCCAACAGGCTTGAGATGGTTGTTAAGTGTAAAGGCTCTTTTGTCAGAAGTATCATATGAGACCTAAAACTACACATTTTCACGTGAAAAACCGCACCATTGCTCTTTTAAAGACTTACGAACAACTGAATCACAGAAACGTGATTTTTTTGGGGGGGGGGGGGGGTTTACATCTACAGGTGTAACACAGGCATTTCCATGACCTAAAACCAGGGTTGATGATCAGCTGGCAAGATATCGCCGGCACCCTGAACACATTCCTGCCAAAACTGCAGGTCGCAAGTGGTCTGTTCTTGGACATCCCTTGAAACCAGGTTACATTGCTCTCTATCTCAAAGCACGGTGTCCGTCTGGGTAGCAGTTTCTACTGCTACCCACACATAAACATCGTCTTTGACTACTAAGGACAAGCATAACATGCATAACCTTAGGTTCAATGTCATTGAAGGAACATGGTGGCCGAAAAAGTGGTCAAATCCGAGTTTTCAAGTTGTAGAACCAATATAGTAGCTCATCACCGGCCCAGTAGCGCAATGGATCACGCATCTTGACGATGGATCAGAAGATTGTAGGTTTGACTCCTGCATTTTGTTTTGTTTTTTATCTGACTCGTCGTTGGTGTAATGGCTGGAGAGACTGGGCTCTGCATGTTCGGTGGCTCCAACTACGGCTGAGTCATACTGAAGACTGTAAAAATGGTATGTGCTGCTTCCTTGCTTGATGCTCAACATTTAAAAGATGGAATATTGGCAAACGACCATATGTTGGCAACCATTGCGTTGGCTTAATTGGCCTTCTGTGTTACAGTTCTTTGTAAGCAACTCGTGTTTTTATCCTCCTCCTACTACTATTAATTTGCACTGGCTTTGACACCGACACCAATCTTTATTACGGACCCTAGGCATCAAAAAGTGACATATGGAGTATATCGAAAACAGTTTCCTCACCTCCATTAGAGCATTTAAATTACATCAGATGTGGCAATAAATGCAAATTGTTGCTCCCAGCTTGCCGGCTCGGTGACAGAAGACGCCATTTGCATTTTTGCCACCTGAATCACGACCCCGTTTAGAATCCCGTGCAGGCACGGGCAACTTGAACCTGGAAAGAGTGTTATCACCTGAAAACAAGTATTTATGGAGTATTAAACCTGAAGTCTGTTTTTTTTTTAATGTATGTATGTATGTATGTATGTATGTGTATGTATGTATATATATATGTATATATATATATATATATATATTTTTTTTTTTTCATTCCATTGGGAGCAGACTATGCAGAGCATTAGTGCTGCCTGCCTAAGCAGTCTCCTTGGCTATTGGGCACAATTCTGGACAGGTCACCACTCCACCGCAGGATACTCGAATGGCTCGGTCGTCCCAGCAAGCTGGCACTCATTTTGCCGTCCTCGGAAGGATGACAAACTGATTCAACCCCACCTGGTACTAAATTCTACAGCCAAATGGGATTTGAACTCAGGATCCCAGGATCCTATGCTCCCCCACCCCTGCCAACCATAACCATTAAGCCAACACTAGGTATAGGGCACATTGTACCTCCAGATTTATTGAAACACCACTGTGTTCATGCTCCCCCACCTGTAATCCTCCCCATCTGATGCACGGAAATTACACAGGCTCAAATACTCATATTTAATAACTCAATTTATATTTATTAGGGTACCCTGTGAGTACAGGGTACCCTATTGTTTTTTTTTATTTAATTTTGCATTGCCAATTCATGAAAACGAACTTTGCATGTAAGATATTTGCCTCTGGAATTCCAAGATATTTTCGATTCTGACTTAGTCAACTTTCCTGGGAAATCTCAAGGGAACACTTCTGTGAAGAAATATCTTAATTTACCTTACTTGCTTTATAAATACTGCCACATAGCACCAAAAAAGGTGTTCAGACGTAGGAGTTGGAGGTGTTTTGCAACAACACAGTGGTGGAGAGTGGCAGCCTTTGTCCTTCTCCAAGCGACTTCAACCTGCCGAGACAAAGTACAGCACCTTTGGTCGTGACCTCCTTGCAGTTTATCTGAATATCAGACGTTTCAGTCATATTTTCGAGGGACGTCATTTTTGTGCATTCACTGACCATAAGCCACTCATCAATGCGCTCCAGTTAAGTCCAAGCCAGACGAGCATTCTCCACGTCACATTCGCCAATTGGATTATATTTCCCAATTCACTTCTGACTTGAAGCACATTTCGGGCAAAGACAACGCAGCAGGTGACGTGTTATCATGTATGGACGTAAACGCCTTCGACACAACAGCCGTCATTGTTTTTGATGCCATTGCTCAAGCTCAGAAAGATGATGAAGAAATGCAGCAGTCAACTGATAACTCACTCCAGCTGAGGGCAGTTCCAGTTTCCACATCAAGTAGTACTATTATGTGTGATATCTCTCCTGGAAATCCTCATCCATACATCCCAGCCAAGTTGAGACACACCGTTTTTCATGCTCTGCATCATTTGTCACACCCGGGCATCCGAGCCACACAACCGTTGATTCCTTCACGTTTTGTCTGGCCAGGAATCGACCGAGATGTACGCAATTGGACAAGAACTTGTCTGCGGTGTCGAAGTTGTAAAGTGTCCCAACACACAAAACGTCCCTGGGTACTTGTGCAACACCAGATGCCAGGTTTGATCATGTGCACTCCGACATTGTGGGACCTCTTCCTCCATTAAACGGGCATACATATATGCTAACTTGTATCGACAGGTTTACATGCTGGCCAGAAGCTATACCTCTTCCAGATATCACAGCGGAGACCGTAGCTTGTGTTTTCATTCCACGATGGGTGGCAAATTTTGGAGTGCCTTCGACCGTCACCACAGATAGAGGCCGTCAATTTGAGTCTTTCCTTTTTCAATCACTCACGGAGATGCGAGGCTGCAAACGCAACAGAACGACATCTTATCATCCTTCTTCTAATGGGATGGTGGAGCGTTTCCACCGACTGCTTAAAGCTGGTCTCAAAGCTCACGCTAACACACGATGGACTGAGGCAGTTCCTTTTGTTCTGTTGGGCATTCGGACAGCAGTCAAGTCGGATCTGTGGTGCTCCATTGCTGAACTTGTCTGCAGGACCACCATCCAGTTACTCGGAGAGTTCGTAGCACCAAGTAAGAGTATGAGTGACCTGGATCCCAGCAATTTAGTGCACCGGTTTAAACGACACATGCATGATCTTCAGCCTAAATCCACGAGGTCGCTACATGGACAACCACAGATCCATCCAGATCTTCACAGATGCATGCACATCCGTGTACGACATGATGCCGTGAGAACGCCTCGACAGCTACCGTGTGTTGGGCCGTATCTAGTACTTCATCGGTCTGAAAAGTTTTTCACCTTGGAGATTAAAGACAAACATGAATGTGACAGTACAGCTTCAGTCATTTGAAACAAGCCCACATCGACCCTTCTTGCTCCACTTCTACCTCCTCACGAGCAACCTCGACTTCACAGGCCATTGAGCCTTATTCTACGATGTCGCCAACTGCACCAGCATCGACTATTCTTGTATCTTTCCCAAAATCTTCCATTCAGCAGTCTGAAACGAGGACAATTAGAGCGGGCAAACATGTTCATTGGCCAGCTCACTATGTACAAGTTTTCAACATTAACTGAGAGGTTTCATCCACGATTTTACTTTCTTCTTCTCATCGTTCAGCACATGACGTGTTATCGATTGCGACTCAAATCATTGTTACAACTAGCGATCGAGGAGGGGGTTGCTGTGGTGACCTGCTTTGCAAGAGCGAACATGCCCAAACCTTTTTCCTGGCCCTATATCACGTGACAGTATCATAGCCAGTTCTGGTTGGTTACGTGGCGTAGACTGGTGTACGACTGGGAAGAGTCCTTTTTAGAGGGTGAACGGTTGACGTTTCTGGTCGTGTTTGATTTAGGGTTTTTATCCCCCGCTGCGTGGCGGAAGGGGGATATTGTTGTCACCCGGTCGTTCGTCCGCCCATCCGTCCGTCCGTCTGGCTGGCTGGGCGCAACATTTATAGCTGTGAGTGCGATAACTCATAAACTGTTCGCCATATCGATTTGAAATTTGGGTCACACATGTACCACCTGAAAAGGAAGAACCCTATTTATTTTGGGCGTGGCCGGGTCCAAGATGGCCGACTGGGGCGGCCATCTTGAAAAAAATGATTTTTGTAATAAATGGAAAACCGCTTATCTGATTTCAATTATTTTTCAATGGCGGGGGATTCCCCATCTCTGAGGGGTATGTTTTCCTTTTTCCTCTTAACTATTCAACGGGATTCTCTTTGCACGTCCACGTATCCTTGAATTGTTTTCATAAAGCAAATAATGCAGGAACTTCATGCTCTTGGTTTTAACATTCGGTTTTGATTTAACCAAACGAACATTGTGCCTCGTTCTACTTCTTGTTATCTCGGTTTACCTGGCCAGCTTTTTGCCACCTTTTCACGAAGCAGTGACTCGAAAGAAAAAAGGAACAGTTTGGATATCCAATGGATCGGCTCCCATCTTCCATCTTTGTGGGGATCATCGGCGATCTGCACTTCTTAGCTTTGGTCAGTTAGAAGTTTTGTTTGAGTTGTTTTATCACAGCATACCGAGTTCAACAATTCACACAAACCGAATTTCCACAAGAGAAAGAAACACAAACGTTGGAATCTGAAGGGAGTGTCTTCCACGACGTCCTTGTTTACGGTATATCTAGTGTGCACTTGTTACTGAATCGGGCTGTAAACAGTCATGACATTGTTGTCTTTGCTGTTAAAATGCTTCCACTCTTCTGGGATTAAACCTTTTCCCCTACTTTTCCGTGAAGTCTCGAGAATGGTCCGCTCCATCCTTGGTTCTCTTTATGAGCGAGGTCAGAACACCTTCCTTAAGAACCCCATTTAGTTAGATGAGTATTTTATCCATTATCCTTCCCGTGGCCACCCTGCATTGAGATGGATCTCAGTCTCGGCACCATGACCCTGCATTGAGATGGATCTCGGTCTCGGCACCATGATCCTGCATTGAGATGGATATCAGTCTAGGTATAGTACCATAAACCCTGCATTAAGATGGATCTCGGTCTCGGCATCATGAACCCTGCATTAAGATGGATCTCAGTCTCGGCACCATGACCCTGCATTGAGATGGATCTCAGTCTCGGCACCATGATCCTGCATTGAGATGGATCTCAGTCTCGGCACCATGACCCTGCATTGAGATGGATCTCAGTCTCGGCACCATGACCCTGCATTGAGATGGATATCAGTCTCGGCACCATGACCCTGCATTGAGATGGATATCAGTCTAGGTACCATGACCCTGCATTGAGATGGATCTCAGTCTCGGCACCATGACCCTGCATTGAGATGGATATCAGTCTAGGTACCATAAACCCTGCATTAAGATGGATCTCGGTCTCGGCATCATGAACCCTGCATTAAGATGGATCTCAGTCTCGGCACCATGACCCTGCATTGAGATGGATCTCAGTCTCGGCACCATGACCCTGCATTGAGATGGATATCAGTCTAGGTACCATAAACCCTGCATTAAGATGGATCTCGGTCTCGGCATCATGAACCCTGCATTAAGATGGATCTCGGTCTCTTGGTATTATGAGCTCTGCCTTGAGATGGATCTGAGTCTCGGCACAATGACCCTGCATCTCAGTCTCAGCATCATGAGCCCTGCATTGAGATGGATCTCAGTCTCGGCATCATGACCCTGCATTGAGATGGATCTCAGTCTCGGTACTATGACCCTGCTTTGAGATGGATCTCAGTCTCGGCACCATGACCCTGCATTGAGATGGATCTCAATCTCAGTACCATGAGCCCTGCCTTGAGATGGATCTCAGTCTCGGCACCATGACCCTGCATTGAGATGGATCTCAATCTCGGTACCATGACCCTGCTTTGAGATAGATCTCAGTCTCGGCACCATGACCCTGCATTGAGATGGATCTCAGTTTCGGCATCATGAGCCCTGCCTTGAGATGGATCTCAGTCTCGGCACCATGACCCTGCATTGAGATGGATATCAGTCTAGGTACCATAAACCCTGCATTAAGATGGATCTCGGTCTCTTGGTATTATGAGCTCTGCCTTGAGATGGATCTGAGTCTCGGCACAATGACCCTGCATCTCAGTCTCAGTATCATGAGCCCTGCATTGAGATGGATCTCAGTCTCGGCATCATGACCCTGCATTGAGATGGATCTCAGTCTCGGTACTATGACCCTGCTTTGAGATGGATCTCAGTCTCGGCACCATGACCCTGCATTGAGATGGATCTCAATCTCAGTACCATGACCCTGCCTTGAGATGGATCTCGGTCTCGGCACCATGACCCTGCATTGAGATGGATCTCAGTTTCGGCATCATGAGCCCTGCATTGAGATGGATCTCGGTCTCAGCACCATGAGCCCTGCCTTGAGATGGATCTCAGTCTCGGCACAATGACCCTGCATCTCGGTCTCAGCACCATGAGCCCTGCCTTGAGATGGATCGCATTCTCGGTAACATGATCCTGCATTGAGATGGATCTCAGTCTCGGCATCATGAGCCCTTCCTTGAAATGGATCTCGGTCTCGGCACCATTAGCCATGCCTTGAGATGGATCTCATGGGTCTCGGTTTTGTATCCCGATGGATATACCACACAAACACACGGGACCAGAGTTAACATGACTCGTGTATTGCAGCCAACATGGCGGAATCTCAATCCCCGGTGAGACAGGTCACATGACCTGTGAACCACTGGTGTTTCAAGTGCCTATGCAAACACTATTTTCCCCCTCTACTCAAATGTTGAACATAACAATCTCTGTAATAAGGCGCTCAGTGACAATTAAGCTTAGCATCCAATAAAATACAATATGATCAATGATGTCCATTAATTATAGTGTTGGAACTTGTCAAAGTTCCCATCAATCAACTTAAAATCATTCAATTTGTTACAAAGTCAGATAGGTATCTTGGAGGACGTCGATTGCATCTTGTACTTTGAGGTTGTTGTCTGGTCAGGTCTGGATGAGGAGTCGGAGTTTCAGGCAGGTTTACTGTGTCAATGTTTCCATCTGAATTAAAATGAGGTTAACCAGCCTGGTAGGACTTAACACATTGTCGAAAATTCCAACGACAACCATCTTCAAGCACGAAAGAATTTGGACCAGCTTTGTGGACATTGCATTGTGGTTGTGATGGAGATGATGCCAATTTGTGCTTACGAATTGGTCGCTTAGTTTGGACCCATTCACCTTGATTCAAGGTAGAGTGTCTTCCTCTGCTACATTGGTCTGTGTACTCTTCTTTTACCCGTTAGTAGGGTAAGAATACTGATTCTGGCTCACTTTGCCCCATGTAAATGAATGGGGGATTTTCAGCGATTTATATTTTTTTTCCCTAAAAATAAATCCCCTTTTTATCCCAAGGTATATTTATTTGTCTCCCCTTTTAACTTGGAGGTTGAACCTCATTGAATTGAACACCTGGGGGTTGAACAGCTCACTCATTGAACCTATAAAGATTTGTTCATTCTCAAATTCCTTCAATAGTTTAATTTTCTTTGCACAATAATCCCCATCTAAAATATTGACAAACAAAACATTTGAATCTTTATATTTTTTAAGATACCCCTTTTGTGCCATTACGAAATGATTAACTTCTCTTAATGCTCTTGTTTGACCACCTCCTGAGCCACAGGTTATTTTTTGTTAAGCCCCGCCCACTTTTCTTTAAGCCCCGCCCACTTTTGTTAAGGCCGCCCACTTTTCATAAGGTAATTTTTCTAAGCCACGCCCACTTTCTTTAAGCCCCGCCCACTTTTGTTAAGCCCCGCCCACTTTTCATAAGGTAATTTTTCTAAGCCACGCCCACTTTTCCTAAGCTCCGCCCACTTTTGCTAAGCTCCGCCCACTTTTGATAAGGTATTTTTCTAAGCCACGCCCACTTTTCCTAAGCTCACCCACTTTGCTAAGCTCCGCCCACTTTTCATAAGGTATTTTTCTAAACCACGCCCACTTTTCTTTAAGCCCCGCCCACTTTTGCTAAGCTCCGCCCACTTTTCATGAGGTATTTTTTCTAAGCCACGCCCACTTTTCCTAAGCTCCGCCCACTTTTGCTAAGCTCCGCCCACTTTTCATAAGGTATTTTTTCTAAGCCACGCCCACTTTTCCTAAGCTCCGCCCACTTTTGCTAAGCTCCGCCCACTTTTCATAAGGTATTTTTCTAAGCCACGCCCACTTTTCCTAAGCCCCGCCCACTTTTGCTAAGCTCCGCCCACTTTTCATGAGGTATTTTTTCTAAGCCACGCCCACTTTTCCTAAGCCCCGCCCACTTTTGCTAAGCTCCGCCCACTTTTCATAAGGTATTTTTTCTAAGCCACGCCCACTTTTCCTAAGCTCCGCCTACTTTTGCTAAGCCCCGCCCACTCTTACATCATTTCCAGTTCATCTCTGACTCACAAAGAAATCACTAGAAAATTACAGGATGTTATGGTTTGAAAAATTTCCCAATGAAGGCTTGCCTAGGCTTGCCCAGGGAATTTCAAAGGAAACCACACCCACCAGTCTTTCTCTATAAAGCTTCAAACCCAGGCTCCATTTTAAACATTTGTTCTTGCTGGCAATGGTGTTCTGTGTGCTTGTCTCAAACTCTCTGTCTTCTATGGAACTAAACCTTCAAGTTGATGAACTGGATTCAAACCTCTTATCTATTGAGGTAAGATTTTTATTTTCCTATTTTCAAACTTTGATTGAAGCATACTCATTTAATAATTAAATAACTTAATTAATACATTATTATTTTCTCTCACAGGAAATTGTATCTGAAAATACTGCTTTTGCTACAACTTGGGGGAAATTGTTGGCTTGGTTGAAGACCTTGAGTGGGATGACTTTGGTGTTCCTTGGAACTCTCTGTCTTCTATGGAACTAAACCTTCAAGTTGATGAACTGGATTCAAACCTCTTATCTATTGAGGTAAGATTTTTATTTTCCTATTTTCAAACTTTGATTGAAGCATACTCATTTAATAATTAAATAACTTAATTAATACATTATTATTTTCTCTCACAGGAAATTGTGTCTGAAATACGAAATGAAAATACTGCTTTTGCTCTACAACTTGGGGGCGAGAATTGTTGGCTTGGTTGAAGACCTTATGACGACCAAGACCCACAGAGCAGTTCGTCCTTGATGACCCAACCAAAGAGTTATACCTTGGAGACCAGCAAAATCCTGAAAAAGAGTTTTACAGCAATAGTAATCATTGTGAGTTATCAAGACAATACCCACTGTACAAGTTATACCTTGATGAGCCAGAATACAAGTTTTTACCTTGGAGACTCACAAATTTTGAAAAATCAGTAAATGAGTTCTGCCTTGATGGTTTAAATAACTACCTTGGAGACTCAGGAAAAGGGTTTTGCCAAGATGGTTCTAAATATGGGGCCTACCTTGGAGACTCACAAATTTTGAAAAAATCAGTAAATGAGTTCTGCCTTGATGGTTTAAATAACTACCTTGGAGACTCAGGAAAAGGGTTTTGCCAAGATGGTTCTAAATATGGGGCCTACCTTGGAGACTCACAAATTTTGAAAAAATCAGTAAATGAGTTCTGCCTTGATGGTTTAAATAACTACCTTGGAGACTCAGGAAAAGGGTTCTGCCAAGATGGTTCTAAATATGGGGCCTACCTTGGAGACTCACAAATTTTGAAAAAATCAGTAAATGAGTTCTGCCTTGATGGTTTAAATAACTACCTTGGAGACTCAGGAAAAGGGTTCTGCCAAGATGGTTCTAAATATGGGGTCTACCTTGGAGACTCACAAATTTTGAAAAAATCAGTAAATGAGTTATCCTTAAGAGACTTTGTAAGTTGGTTTTACTTTGAATACTTGAAATGTGGGTTCTGGATTGATAACTCACAATGTGATACATATCTTGGAAACTCAACGGGAATGTGGTTATACCTTGAAGACTTGGAAAGTTGGGTTTATGTTGGACACTTGAAACTTTTTTGGGGGCTTTTATTTATTTATTTATTTATTTATTATTATTATTATTTTATTTATTTATATTTTGGAGACTTTTGGAGTTGCTATCACTCTTTGGGATCTAAACCTATCGATGTAGTTCTTTGTCGGATGGTGCTTGATGGGAGCAAGATCAAGAAAGTTCTGGGAAGAAAGTGCAGGCTTACTCTCCCCGTTTCTACGTCATCAAACCTGAAAGCCTTAAAGACAGAATTGGAAGAAGAGAAAAAAAAAAAAAAAAACGTAAAATATATATAAATATATATATATATATATAAGTGGAAATATCATTTTTAAAAAGACTGTGTTGGGTGGGGATTGAGTTGGGGTTGAGATTTTGAATGTGAGGGGTTGGGGTTGAGATTTTGAATGTGAGGGTTGGGACACACACACATACACACCAACAAACAAAGTTAAGCCTTGACTATTCAGTTGAGGATTCTGTGTTTGGGGTTCACAGATCTAAGAACGTCCCCCTTGACACACATTATATACTGTTATACACCTCGGACTTGGCCCTCGAGTGTCCACAGCGGTGTATAGTAGGAGGGAGTGAAGCGCCAACCTATTGCTCCCATTGCACACACACACACAAACAAAAGTTAAGCCTTGACTATTCAGTTGAGGATTCTGTGTTTGGGGTTCACAGATCTAAGAACGTCCCCCTTGACACACATTATATACTGTTATACACCTCGGACTTGTCCCTCTAGTGTCCACAACGGTGTATTATATGCTTAGTTTTGTCTTTTGTAATTCCTGAGAATAAAATGAACCTAAAATCTCTTCCCCTTCCAAATCATATATTTTATAAGTCCAAGGAACTGTATCTATTACATCAACAATTTTAAAAAGTTCTTTCGTCCATCGTTCAGTAAAACCCTTTTCAAAATGAGATTTCCACCTATATATTCTAACGATATCACCAACTTTGAACTTAGGTTTTCTGACATTAATCTCTTTTTCATATTTTAATTTTGTAAATGTTTCTGATGGCTTCATATTCGTTGACGTGTGAATCGTGTCATTATACTTATCCACAATATCCTGAATAAAAGATAACCATTGTTGTGAACCGAGTTGTGTGAATTTTTTATATAGTCTCTCTTTTAAGGTACGATTAAAACGTTCAACAACAACTGCCTTCCCTTCATTAAAGGTACTGTATAATGTAATACTGTTATTTTTAAAAAATTCATAAATGTCTTGTTATAAAACTCTCTACCCTCATCAGTCCACAATTTCTTAGGTTTTCTCTTACTTTTATTAAATATCTGTTGAAAAGCTAACACAAGAGTATTACCTGTTTTGTTTTTAAAGGGACAACCCACGCATATCTACTCCTCAAATCAATAACGGTTAAAAAGCATACTTGTACCCCTTATCATTATTGAGTTCAATCAAATCAGCAGACCAGATATAATCAACTTCCTTGGAATAAACTTTCCTTCTCTGAAACTTTGTGAATATTGGTTTATGTAATTCATCAGCTAATTGCTCTTCAGTCTTAATGGCATCATTAGAGCCTATAAGTTTTTTGAATTTCCAAGTCCAAGTTTCAATTTAGCACTAATCATCTTCTTCACGATGAACCTATCAACTTTTTCTCTCAAGGTTGGATTTTGTATCAGAGACAAATTATATAACATTTCTCTATCGGCTTCATGCTTTTCTTCCAACGTTGTGGTATTCCTATAATCAATATCGTGTCTCATGCACACTTCATCAACTCTATTGATTGGTTTACTCCAGGATTTAGGATTGTCTGCCTCATCTAATCTTTTATCCAAGTTTGTGCCTGGACCACAGAAAGAATACCCTGGAAGATGTAATTCCCCTGGTATTCCAGTAGTTGTAAATTTACTTCCTGATAAAAACTTTTGTATATCTCCTCCGAGTTTGTGTTTGGAGATAAATTGATTTTTTTTGAACCACACACCGAACATATACCTTTTTGTATAACCCTGTTATTTTTACTTTTAATATATGAAATATTTTTAGTATTAGTTTTTTTCTTTTTACATTTTGAGACAATAACTCATTTATTTATGAGAAAAATTTCTGCAGAGTGCAAAAACCTTTTTAGTTTCCAACATGCACATTTGAATCTTAATTTTTAAAACATAAAGAATCCTTAGAAATGCCTTCACTCTCTCCTCCATTTATTTAAGAAAAAAACTTGAATTAAAATACATGTCTTCTCGATGTCGATAGTCTTGTCGAAAGTATTGCAAATAGACTTTTTAATTCTTTGTATTCCTCCCTGGTGAGATAAGTTAATTTCTTTAATACCTCTATTCTTTTTGAATCTCACTGGTTTCCATATTTTGATATGTATTCATTCTCTCTCTTTCCTCCCTCTCTCTCTTCTCTCTTTCCTCCTTCTCTCTCTCCTCCTCCTCCTTTTCCTCCTCTTCCCTCTCTTCTTCAACTCCTTCCTCATCCCTTACTATACTTGAATCGTTTACACCCCATAGAATATTATACATATATTCATCAGGATTTCTTGTTATTCCTGTATCCAAAATAATTTTTACAACAGGATACCAATAA
The DNA here is from genome assembly GCF_056783735.1 of Eptatretus burgeri. Classification (NCBI taxonomy): domain Eukaryota; kingdom Metazoa; phylum Chordata; class Myxini; order Myxiniformes; family Myxinidae; genus Eptatretus; species Eptatretus burgeri. The sequence goes on from NC_140964.1 coordinate 24,657,411, forward strand.
AATTTCTTTTGAATTTCTAAAAGAGCCTTACCTTTTCTTAACCTTATAATTTTTTCATTATTTAACATTCTAATTAAATCTAAAGTTGTTGGTTTATCAACATCAGCATAATGCCAATCTTTTATTGAAAATACCTCATTCTTATGTTGTAGAACATATTTATTAAAATACCGAATACCCTTTTCTTGAAGGTATGCTTGAACACAGAAATGATAATTTTCTTGAAGCCTTCTTGCTGTCATTTATGTATTAGAAATATATGTTAGAATAATATTATGGCACGAAACACCTCCCCATCTTCCCATAGTTAAATCATTTTGTATTTCCTTACTTATTATATATAATCCTGTTTTTTCTGTTTTCATGAGATAAACAAGGGCAAAACCATTATTATATTTACCCTTATTAAATTCTTTTATTTGTTGTTTACTAATCGTGGCTCCACAAAACTCATTCTCGATACCAAGTGGATAATATTCTTCCTTACGAGACTGATTTAATTGTTCCAGGTCTTCGAGGTTAATTTTAAATGACCAATTATACCCTAAATCATTCATATCATACCCCCATTGTTCTATTCTCATACAAACGATACGCCCTTCTTTATAAAAATTTATTTTAATTCGAACTGTGAATTCTGTATGACCTGGACCTAATATCAACACTTCTGTATCTTTAGAATACACAGCCGTTTTATTTAAGTATATATATTGTGATAAATCGCTTAATCTCACCAAGTCATTCGCGTCAGTCGGGCTTGGATAATTTTTTAATTTATAAACATTTTTCATGTTAATATTTTTGTTTATATTATATTTATGTCGTTCAGCCTGTGCCTTTGTGTAATAATTTGATAAATCAATATCCAGTTCTTGAGATACACCAAAGATAGAACCATCTTTACCAACATAAGTCATTTATATTAGATTAAAAATAATATCATAAAATTTTTTATTTTTGTTGAGTTGAAATAACACATATAGACATAATTGACCACAACACTTGGAATTTAATTCTTGGACTTGAAATGTTTGATAAACACCATTCTGTAAGAATTTTATGACTTCAACAGGTGGTGGAAGACCAAAACTATCAAAATAATATTTGTCTTGACTATTAAAAATACAAACCCAATGAGAACCGTTCCCATCATTATCTTCTAAGTTCATAATAATATTCTTTGTATGTTTCGACACATTTGTTAATTCATCTCTCATACAAATAACCACATTATGAATTTTTAATTTCTTACAATATTTGGCAAGTTGTAAATTTGATGTTGTATTCTTTCCAAATTCTTTCAACCACTCATCAATGCTCATTTATTTATTAGAAAGATATAATCCATTACCTCTTTTTCGTTAATTTTACACCTGCTTGTGCTATAGAAGAAAGCATATCTCCAACTAACAATCTCGCTTTATCAGGCAGACCTTCAAGTTTTTCAGCAAAATCTACAATTACACCACTTCCACTAATTTGTTTCTCCAACTCTTTGTTATGTCTTTCCAATTCTTTTTGAGCCTGCAGTTGAGCCTTCCTTTCGTTGGCAGTTTTGACCGCTGTTGAAATACCACCCGTCAATGCTCCAACCGCACTTAAACCAGCAAATAAAGGAATTAGAAATGGGAGAAATCCTCCACTCGTCTCTCTTATTGAATATTTTTTCAACATTGGTTTTGTCATTTTAATTTTAAGTGAGCCAGTGTCATTCAAGATTTTAACCTGTTCTCTTGTGAGCAAAACATCAATTCTTACTGCTCCTTTTCTCTGAATTGTATTAACGTTAATCGTACAAGGCTTTTGATTTTGAACACAAGATGATAGTTTATGAAGATTGATTTGATTAACATATACCCCAGTTGGTACTTTGCCACTCATTTATTTAACAAAAAAATTATGTGAGACTAATCATCACACCATTATCTGTATTAATCTGCAATTCTGTTTCTTCCAAAAGCAAACAATATGTATCAACTTCTTCACTCTCTCCTCTTTCAATGTATAGGGAAGTATCCACTCGATTAGACTTTATAGTTTCTTTTTGAGCGCTCAGGTCAAACGTATAGATTGTATACAAACTTTTAAATGCTGTCATATCCAAAATAGGTTCTTTATTTCCATTACTTTCACACATCTTTTTGTAAGACTTGTATGCTTCAGCAAAATCATTTTTTCCCAATTAATTTCCAATCTATCTCGTGGATAAAATGTTCCATCTAGAGAAAGCAGCGAAGTTGATTCACCTTAGCATTATCACTCAATGCATTATTCTTATCAGTCGCAGTATCACCATCTGGCTTTTTAAAAATCATCCACAGATATCGTGGCTTTCCTTCCAGAACACCCAAATTCCACGTGTAAGTAGTTTGATTGAGTTTAACGTGTTGACATCTTCTTTTGAGGTATGATACACTGAGTGGTCTCTTTGAGTTAAGTCTTCGATTCAACATCTCTTCTGTTTTAAGATTAGGAGTATATTCACTGATATACCAACTCATCTCCTCAATTACAAATTTATTCTGATCACTAAAAGCATTACCAACACCAAAAAGCAATCTATTTTCATTATCATTCCTTTGTAGTTGAAATCTAATTTTAAGACCATACAGAACTTTATCATAATCACAAAATCCAAATATACCTTTAAGAGGAACTGCCACAGTAAAACTATTTTCTGCTTTTGTATCATCATTATACATTCCTTTCCTTTGAATATATCCAGGGTCTGTGTTTGTTCCCGTTGACATATCAGGAATAAAACCTTCGACAGACCCCTTTCCCATTCTATCACTGAATGTATAGAGTGTAAATTTCATCATTTCAGATACAGCAGAGACATAATCAACCGCTTCAACTTCTTGTGTTCCAATATACAATCGCACACTATCAAACATTTTCCAGAAGAAATCATTTACAAGTGTAGCGTTTGTGTTATTCCCAGCCTTAGTGAATTTAAATTTACACAACAAGAAACTTTCGGAGAGATTCAAATAGGTTTGTTGATTATTTATTTCAAAACTTTTTGTACCATTTGTATTCCAGTCTGTTCCAGTTATTGCATTTACCTTGAAGTAATCTTCTTTTTTAGTGGAGTTTGAGATAATAATAGTATCATCCAAATCATAGATACTATCAATTGCTTCCATACTTGTATTTATTTAGGAAAAAGATGTTAAAACTTTTGAAACCCTGATCCAAGTATTTGAATTATTTTCTGTCGTTCTTGGGGGGACAACTGAGTTTTACCTTTCTTAATTTCTTTTATTGCTTGTAATTTATGAGATTCTTTCTGAGCATCTTTTATACTCTTTACAGCACCTGCTACATTTCCCACAGCAGAAGCAGTTGAACCAATTAGGTCTTTATGTTTAAGAATAGTTGAACCAATACCCATGAGAGTATCAATTATCCCATCTCCTCTAAATTGATGTCCAACACCCCTTTGTCTCTTAGGTTTATAGTATCCTCTACCAAGATACATACCTTCACCCTTGTAGTACGGGAAAGGAACATCCCATCCCCTGTAATTATTTTATATTTTCCCAACTCGTGCTTCCTCACAATAACCATCGTATTTATTTATTGAAAAACTTCACGTAGGTGAATTCTGATGGATATAACTTCTCCATTAAAAGAGATCACACGATTATCTTGGTCGGTTATCCTAAAATTTACTCTGTGTATGGTTTTCCTGACACAGGTAGATAAACCAAATTTTTAGGCTCCATATTGAATTGGATTGAATCTCCATATTGAATCCATAACCAATTGGGGTTGAGTATGCGCTGAATGAAAATATTGTATTTGTTTTTAATCCATCATTATAAGCACCATCAATCAAATCACAGTGAATTAACACCGAATTTATTCCTGAGGATATTTGAATGACATTATCACTGTAAAACGTCCCATTAGTTTCAATCTTTTTTGAGGAGAAACCTAATAACTCTCTAAATGAATTATCAATTGTGAAATCAACCTTGTAGTTATTTTTAACTTTAATCGTTGATTTTGAAGTATGTTTTTGAATGTTTATAATAATATTTTTGGTTCATCACCCTGTTCTTTCATAAGACGAGCAATTTCGGAAGATATTTGAGAAATCTCGTATGCTCGGGTGAGACTGTTATCGTTTGTATCCACTTCCCGGATTATAACTAAACTTGTCATTTTTCTCGGTTATATTAAATAAGGTATTATAAGTCTCCATGGACAATAAAGATGCCTCATATTCTTTTGTTGTGTCAAGTTGTAGTGGGTATGGGAATGAAGATGTGTGGTCGCTTGTTGTGAAATTAAAACTCAGGATTGTGCTTCTCATCTTATTTAATATGAGATAAAATGTCTTTATATTGAGATTTATTAATTATTTTCATGTTCATCAACTGATCTAAAATGGCTGATGCTTCATTAAAACAATTGTTATTTCCAACCTTCTTACTGCCGAACAACAATAACAGTCTATTAACTAATTGCGATGGGTCATTTGGAAGAAAACTAATACCTGAACCAAGGATACTTAAAGCCTGAATAATGTGTTTCTCCTTCTCATTCTTCCTACTTTTACCAGAAAGAATAACCTTATAATTTAGAGTGTTCAGCAAATCAATATATACTCTATCATCATTATTTTCCATATCCAATGGTTTTATCAATATACTTTGATTCATCCCTCACAGTTGAACCTTGTCTTCCATCTTTTGTGAGAAGAAACATTAATCTCGGAGTTAGTTTAACAGGGGTTGAGCAGAACTTAAGAACCTTAATTCATCATTAAATATCAATACCTTTTCTTTAACAAGATGAAATATTGCTGGTTGTTCTGTTGGAATGAGTCCTGCTTTGGTTTTTGAATCCGCTGAATATTCATTGTTTTGAACAGCATTCACAATATAATCAGGGGTTGATTAATCTCTTCCAGTTGTTGAAATAAACCTTCATCATCATATTCTAATTCTCCTAAATGCTCTAATTCTTCCTCCGTCATTTGACTGAAATCTTTTAACATTTGAAGCTTTCTAGGAGTATATTCTACTGTGGGAACTGTGGAAACATCTTTCATTTTTCTTGGGAAGTTTTTAAAAGTGGTTTAAAAAATTTCTCTTGTTTTTTCAAATGCTTCTTCGCCCGTTAGTTTCTGTCTGCGTTTCTTCTTTATGTCTTCCTGTTGTTTTACAACTTTTGAAACCAACTCTTGATGTTCCTTAAATCTTCTTGCTCTTTCTTTTGTATCCATTTATTTATTGTAAAATATCATTTAATGAATTGTAAAGATCAACAGGGAAATTTTCCTTTTCTTCATCATTCAAGTAGATGTGTTCAAATAAATCCTTTTCTTTAAATATTTCATCAAATTCTTTATTAACATTAATGCGAGTTGTAATTTCTTCTTCACTAATCCTTGCATCTCTGCTTTTCATACGTTTGTGTTGAGTTTCTTCATCAACATCAAAACCGAATGATAAAATCTTCACTCCGCTCAGATATTTAATAATTTGTCTCGTTCCTTCTGGATTAGTTTCTAATATCCCAACACCACCAGATTTTAGTTTCTTTAACTCACTCTTACAATGTGAATATTTTGTTGTACCAAGAGAAACCTCCTCAAATATTTGTCCTTCATTCCTCAATCGCATATGTTCCTCCACTGAAATATAGTGATAATCTTCACCTTTTACTTCTCCAGGTCTTATTACTCTAGTTGTTGTTGATACAATGCGTATCACGGGGTGTTTTTAAGTAAATTTACAATATTCTCATTTGTACTACACAAGAACCTTGATTTATGAAAGTTTTTCCAAGAAGCAGATTTACCCACAAGATTTATAATAATAGTTGTCATTTATATATGTAATTGTTTATAAAACAAAAAATATATCCCTTAATATCTCATCTTGTTTCACAACAATATATTTATATTTTTCAGTCGTGTGCTTCATATAATCCTCAAATTTCTTTTTACTACATAATGTAGAACAATTATCTCTCCAAAAATTATTGATATCTATTGAATTTAACTTGAATAAAATAAAAGTATTAGCATTGTTTCTGATGGAACGCAAGCGAGGAAGTTGAAAGTACGATTGACTAAGATAAATACAATTACAAGAAGAATGTCTCCCTCTTGTGTAGTAGCTGTCCATTACCGTTTGGTTTCTCTCATTAACACAATCATCAAAGATAACGAGGTTCTTTTTGATTTATCCAAATCTTGGGAGACGGTATATCATCCGTATTATCACTAAGAATACAAGTTATAAGAGTTGATTTCTTTTTACATTTCTGTGTATCACAAAATAGCTGAATTATATCTTCAATGTTATAATCATTTAGGTTTTTTTGACGCTTAAATAAACCTATTATCTCTTCTTTTGAAGACCAGCATTAAAACCTTGTGAGAGTAGTTGATACTCTGGTTGAAAGCTCGACTTTGTGAAAATTATTAAATTATCATAATCTAAAAAGGTGGGAGTGAGGAGCATTTTTAAAAGTAAGCAGGGTTTTCCACATCCACTTGAACCAACTATGAGACATCTTAATGAATTTGGGAGATTTTTATGGTTGTTAAATTTTATCTTATTTTCCCAAATAGGTAAAAAATCATTCATTTATATATTTGAAAAACAGGTTATTTAATTTATTATTGGCTTTTTTAGAAACTCTATATTTTATCCTAAGTTCAGGTTTAATTTCAAGATAATCCATTATTTTATTTATACAATATCTTGTGTTGATATTTCCCTGAAAATTACATCCATGAATAATATACAACAACAATCCTTTGAACATTTCTCTTATACGTTCAGTTTCTTCCCTTGTAAGGAAAGGTGTGTTATCATCCTCATACTTTACATTCATTTCTCTAATCAATCTTGTAAAGTAATTCATTTTTGGTGTAAATCTAAAAGAATTATTTTCCTTTTTATATTTTTATTATCATTAATTAGAAGATAATCACAGAATATACATTGTTTATAGGCTTTTGACTCTGTGTTTAATCCCTGTCTTTCACACGCAGGACAATTCTCAAATTTGTCATATGGAGAATCAGGAAAGTCTAGCATATTTATAAAGTAAAACTTTACTTAAACTGAAATTCATCTATACTTTCAGTTGTATATTACCATCGATATCGATATACTTTTTCATTATCAGATTCAACGACAACCTTTTTTATATTAAAGGTAATTTTAAAATTATCATTAACTACTATTGAGCGAAATGTCATTTCACCTGATATATTAACATCCTTTATTTCATCAAGATTTACATCTTTAGGGTTGTTGAAAAAAATACAAATTTCTCCTTGCATATTACAGATGGTCTTATCTTTTCTTTCTAAAGCTTCATCCATAAGGTTTTTGTTCTTTGATACTTTTCTTGTTTCATTGCTTTTTCTAGTTTTGAATATATTACTAGAAGGAGAGGAGAAACTTTTGTTAGAATACTTTAATTGATGTTCTACCAGGTATACTAAAAGCCCTTCCACTGAAGGAAATTGAAGAACTCATATTATTTACCATAATAGTTTTATCCAATAGTTGTTATATTTATCTTTGTTCAATTTTACATCCTTGACATATTTCTCAGTATCTTTAACAGATGAAGAGATTGATTGAAACTTGTCTTTTGTGTCTTGAAACATTGTATTTATTAAGTGAAAAAGTTGGAGGATAAAATGTTTTTAAGCACAGATTCACCTATAAATTAAACGAAATTTTCATCAAGAAAATTTTAGTTTAAGCAAAGTTTTATTCTATAAATATGGTGAATACAACGTACTGCGATGTTTGTAATCACGAATATAAACATTATAGAAAACACCTCCGAACCAACAAACACACATTTAATCTATTTCATCAAATATCTCCTCTTGAGTTGGAAAGAAAACATTGTGATATCTGTTCAAAGGATGTTTTGAAGAGTAGTTATAATCAACATCTTCAATCACAAAAACACAAGAAAAATGAGTTTAAAGTAAAGGGAGACTATTATATTAAAAACACTGATGAGGCATTTAAAGGGCATATAAAAATAAGGATTTTTCAATTTGGAGAACCCGGTCCATCATCAATAGCTGAATCAATTGAAATAGTGAAACCCGATGTTGAAAAATTTATTAAAAAGACATTAAAAGAAATAAAAACTTTAAAGTTTTATATGGGAGTGAAAATGAATATGAAAAGACAAGATGAAGAACAAACTCCTTATATGAGAACAGATCTTCATTTTATAACATCATTTCAAGATTTTTTTGAATAGTGGGGTTTATGAAGAACTATCAAGACAAGAGGAGGATGTTGATAATACAGTGGTAGGAAGTGGATTCAATATTAAAAAAATCATCTTTTTAGATATACACATTCTAAAATCAAACCCTCTTAAAGCTTCTTCTTATATTGAATTACCAAAAGAAATAAAACTAAAGAAGGCAGTTGTTAATATTAAGAACAATGATAATAAATGTTTTTCTCTGGTCTGTTCTTGCTCACTTACATCCAACCAAATGTAATTCAGAAAGAGTAAAACAATATATGAAATATGAGAATACCTTGGACATTAAAGATTTTAAATTCCCAATGCCATTAACAGATATTCCTAAATTTGAGAAAAAGAATAATCTTTCTATTAATGTATATGGATTAACGGATACAAACAAAATTCAAATATTAAAAATTTCAAACAACTATAAAAATGAAGAAACACACATTGACCTTTTATATTTTAGTGTTGGAAAGAATTCACATTACACATACATCAATAATTTATCAAGATTAATCTCTTCTCAGTTATTCATAATATCAAACAAAATATATCCTTGTAAGCGATGTCTTAATTCATTTCATATAAAGAACGATTAGAACAACATTCAAAATATTGTAGTAATCATAAATCAGCTGTAATTACAATGCCTAAACCTGGTGAAAAGATTTATTTTGAAGATTATAATAAATCTATCATGCACCCATTTGTGATATACGCTGATTTTGAATGTATCCTTAAAAAGATAAATACTGCTTCTCCTAATCCAAAAGAACCATATACAAATAAATATCAAAAACATATTCCTTGTGGTTTTTGTTATTATATCAAATCATCTGTTGGAGAAAAGTATAACAAACTTGAACATTATCGTGGAAAAAATGCTTCACAAGAGTTTGTAAAACGATTAGAAAAGGATTGTATAAGACTCACTAAATTAATGAAAGAAACAAATGAACTGATGAAATTAACCAAAGAAGAAAAATTAGAATTTAGAATGAACAATATCTGTCATATTTGTGAGGGAAAATTAAGGAGTCTAAAGTTAGAGACCATTGTCATCTTACTGGTAAATATAGAGGTCCCGCTCATTCCTGTTGTAATCTTAATTATAAATTACCTTCTTTTATTCCAGTCTTTCTTCACAACAGCGCCAACTATGATACACATCTATTTATAAATGAACTTTCAAAAACACCAGGGAATATTTCTGCTATAACAAACACAAGTCAAAAGTATATTTCATTTTCAAAAATGATATTCACAAAACCTTTAACTCGTATTAGGTTTTTAGATTCTTACAAGTTTATGGGAACACCACTAGCCTACCTCGCATCAAATCTAAGCTCCACAGACTCTTTTCCAAATCTTAATTCATTCTTTCCAAAGAGAAATTCTCACTAAAGAGGAAATTCAGATTAAAGATGAAATTCTGATTAAAGAAGGAATTCTTACGAGAGAGGAAATTCAAACAAGGAATGAAATTCAAAGTAAAGAGAAAATTCTTACAAGTAAGGGAATTTATCCTTATGATTATATGGATTCATTTATGAGATTTAAAGAAACACAACTTCCTTCAAAGGAAAGTTTCTATAATAACCTTTATGAAGAAGAGATAAGTGATAAGGAATATAAACACGCACAAGAAATATGGAAAATATTTAAGATAAAGAACCTTGGAGAATATCACGATTTATATCTAAAAACAGATGTTTTATTGTTAGCTGATGTGTTTGAAGCTTTTAGATCACTCTGTCATAATAAAAATTGTTATGGATTAGATCCTGCCCACTATTTCACAGCTCCTGGTTTAGCTTGGAGTGCAATGTTGAAAATGACAAAACAAGATATAGATTTAATCAGTGATGTGGATATGCTTTTGATGATTGAGAAGTCCAAGAGAGGTGGAATATCACAAGTATGTTCAAAAAGATATGCTAAAACAAATAATAAATATCTCCCAAATTATGATAGTGAAAAAGATAGTAATTATTTGATGTATTTTGATGCTAATAATTTGTATGGATGGGCAATGTCTCAATCTCTACCTTATGGTAAATTAGAGTGGGTGGAAGAAAAGAATTATGAAAAGGCTTTGATGAATATTGTTATTTCTTCTCAAGAGGAATTGAATGACGAAGAAGAAGGTTATTATTTTGAAGTTGATTTGAGGTACCCGAGTGATCTTCATAATAAGCATAAAGATCTTCCTTTTGCATGTGACAAAGAAACTCCAAACAAAGAATGGTTAAGTGATTATCATAAAAGTTTTAATATTAAAGGTAAATCAACAGAAAAGTTATTAACAACATTCTATGATAAAGAGGGATATGTTTTGCATCAGAGAAGCTTAAAACAGTTTTTGAGAGAAGGATTGAGAGTAGCTAAAATTCATAGAGTTTTAAAATTTAAACAAAGTCCTTGGGTGAAAAAGTATATTCAATTCAATACAGATATGAGAGCAAATACAAAAGTAAAATTTGAAGGGGACTTTTATAAATTAATGAATAATGCTGTATTTGGAAAGACTATGGAAAATGTTAGAAACAGGCAAAACATTAGATTCGCAACATCTTGGAAAGAAGCTTGAGATTGATAAATAAACCAAGTTTTGAGAGAGAAGAGGTTTTCAGAGAACTTTTCTGCAATTCATATGAAAAAGGAAAGTATTGTAATGGATAAACCAATTTATATTGGAACAGCAGTTCTTGATTTATCAAAGATATTGATGTATGATTATTTGTATAATGACTTAAAGAAAGAGTATGGTGAAAATGTTTCATTGTTGTATATGGATACTGATAGTTTTATCCTAGATATAAAAACTGATGATGTTTATGAAGATATGAAGAAAAATATTGGAGTATATGACACAAGTAATTTCAGCAAGAAGAGTGAGTTATTTTCCAAAAAGAATGAAAAGGTTATTGGTAAGTTTAAGGATGAGTTGGGTGGAAAAGTAATGAGTGAGTTTATTGGATTGAGAGCAAAGGCATATGCTTATAAGTATGGTGAACAGATTGATAAGAGGTTAAAGGGAATAAAGAAATATGTAATAAAGAAATCAATAACTTTTAGAAATTATTATAATTGTTTGATGAATAAGAAAGAAGAATATAGGAAAATGAATACAATAAGAAGTTATAAACATAACATATATAGTGAAGAAGTAAATAAAAAGGCATTAGGAGCCTTTGATGATAAGAGATTTATTTTAGATAATGGAATAGATTGTGTTCCATATGGATATTGTATGATAGAGTGTATAAAATAGATTATGTTTTAACGATGGGAAGATGGGTTAGGGTTTTTAAGGGCTACCGCCGCGTTTTTTCACAATATATAAATGGTTAAACCAAGTATTAATCAAACTAAAGAGTGGAGAAAATCTCAGTCTTGGTATATAAATGGAAAACATAATGAATGTGAAAAATATCAAATAAGTCTTATTGAAAAAATAACTAAAACAAAGGTAAATAAAACAAATAAGCGAATTAATTTAAAAACTAGTAAGTTAGAGGATGTAAAGAAAAAAATGAATATCCTTGAATGGACTGAAAACTTTGATGGTTATCAATTGAACAATGAAAAAACAATTTACTATAATCTCAAAATGATATGTGGCTCAGGAGGTGGTCAGATGAGAGCATTAAGAGAAGTTTATCATTTAGTAATGGCACAAATGGGGTATCTTAAAAAATATAAAGATTCAAATGTTTTGTTTGTCAATATTTTAGATGGGGATTATTGTGCAAAGAAAATTAAACTATTGAAGGAATTTGAGAATGAACAAATCTTTATAGGTTCAATGAGTGAGCTGTTCAACCCCCAGGTGTTCAATTCAATGAGGTTCAACCTCCAAGTTAAAAGGGGAGACAAATAAATATACCTTGGGATAAAAAGGGGATTTATTTTTAGGGAAAAAAAATATAAATCGCTGAAAATCCCCCATTCATTTACATGGGGCAAAGTGAGCCAGAATCAGTATTCTTACCCTACTCCCGTTGCTGCTTTTCTTGAATAGCAGTTGCTAATCCTGTGTTAGCTGTTGATGTCTGGATTGGTTTCAGAGCTTCCAGCGGATATCGGAGTTTGCGATCTATCATCATTTCAGCTGGGGTACGCTGTATTAGAGCATGTGGTGTTGAGCAGTAAGTCTGTATAATGATTCGATCTGCATCCTTGAATGTCTTTACATCTGTCAATTGAGCGTCGAGACTTTCCTTGATCACAGTATTTAACCTTTATACTCCCCCTTTGCATTGTGGGTTGTAGCGGGCTGTGCGATGATACTCTATCCCGACATGCTCCAAGAACGTTTCAAACTCATACAAGTGGAATTGCAGGCCGTTGTCAGTGAAGATAACTTCGGGCCGTCCCCATTTAGCAAAGAGCTCCCTGACAAAGTTGATGATGGTCTTGAACGTCACGAATGAGGTTGCAGCAATTTGTGGAAACTTTGAATGTCGGTGATGGACAACAATGAGGAACCTATGGTTGAAGGGGGCAACGTTTACTTCATGTTAGATGTCGACTTGATTCTGGCTCCATGGTTTCTTTGGCCAAGGTGTGGGTTGGAGTGGTGGTTGCATTGGTTTTGAAGATTTCTCTCTAACATCACATGCATTACAGTCTCTGGTGTGCTCTTCAATACATCGGTCAACATATGGTCACCACACTGAATCTCTACATTGTTGTATTGTCCGAACAATGCCTGGATGAGTCATATTCAAAACGTTCCTCTGAAGAGTACTGGGAATTGCAGCACTTAATCCTCTGGACACACAACAGTTGTTGAACACAGAAAGTTCATCCTTGAGTCTGATGTATGGTTCAAGTTTGGGCGTTGGTGTTCGGTGAGGCCAACCGTTTTGGATGAAATGGCAGACTTTATTTTGAGTAGGGTCCTCTGTTTAAGCATTCTGTCACTTTGCTGCTGTCACAAAGTTGTCGAAAAGTATTTCCATAATATTTGAGTCTTCAGTAGTAGTTGCTACATCTGGGTTAGTGTCATCTACAAGTTGACTGAGCATATCCACAACTTGATTCTTGGAGCCTGTCACATACTGGACATCAAGGTTGTATTGATGAAGTCGATCAGACCATATGTAGATGTGCAATGGCTTGTGATCACATTGCGTCATAGCAAGTAGTGTCGTGAGAGCCTGGTGATCGGTCCGTCGTGTGAATTTCCTGCCAAAGAGAAACACATTCCAGTGCTCGAATCCACAGGTGATGGCGTCACATTCACCTGTGGAGTAATTTCGTTCAATCTTGGACAGTGTTTTTGATGCATCAGCAACAGGTAGTTCCACTCCGCTTGACACTTGAGAAAGTACAGCACTCAAGGCAATTCCTTGGGCATCAGTGGTGACGAGCGTTTGTGCGGTGGGGTCAAAGTAGTCAAGAATCGGGGCACTTGCCTTCTTTTTTTTTTTAACTCTGAAAGGCTTGCATCTGTGCGTCGGACCATTTTCAAGGGGTGGCTTTACGTAACAACATGCTTGGTGGTTCAACCACACCAGGATAGTTTTTGACAAAATTCAGGTGGAAGCTGGTTGCACCCAGAAACGAGGGAAGTTCAAATGAGTATTTTGGCTCTGGAAGGTCATTGATGGCCTGAACATTGGAATTCAGTGGACAAACGCCGACGGGCACAGGCAGAATGACCTGCCTGAAGAGACATGTAAACCCAGGAATATCAATCTCGTCTCAGTTGAACTGGCATTTGTCATGGTAAAGAGGATTGTTACTCTCAGCTGGTCTGGTCATCACAGTGTTGAGCCTCTGGTCATGTTCTCTTTTATTGTGACCGTGTTGTGACAATGTCATCGTGAAGATGAATGCATCCCTCCATTCTGAACAGAACTGATGCCAGTATTTTCTGGACTGTGCTCAGCGCAGAGCTTAACCCATATGGCATGCACGATGCTGAAAAACTCCATCATGGGTTAAAAGGCTGTCAGGTACTTGCTGCCTTTCGCCATCGGGACTTGAAGATAGCTGCGGCACAATCATGTCCAGCTTTGTAAACACTGTCGAGTGGTGAAACACTGCTGACAGTTCTTCGATGGTTGGCAGGGGATATTTATCTGGGATTATGGCCTTATTTACGGCTTTAAGGTCAACACACAGTCAAAGTTCACCTGATTTTCGATGCTCCGCCACCAGGTTTGAGATCCATGATGAAGAATTCACGGGTTCAATGATCCCTTCTTCCAGCAGACGTTTCAGTTCAGCTGATATGTCCTCTCTGAGAGAAAAAAATAAGTCGTCGGAGACGGTTTGACACCGCTCTCACCGTGGGATCAACTCTTGGATTGTGCGCAACATTTGTAAGCTTCCAAAACTGCTCAGTGCAGATGTCAATGAGTTGACAAGATCAATGGATTGAATTGGTGAACCATCTCTCTGTGTTTTGCATCCAAGTTTATAAAAGAGATCTATGCCGATTTGACTAGATGCACTTTTGGTAATGTAGAATGGGGAACTGGTTACTTTTGTTGAGTCACACTCAACTGGTACATCCACTATTCCTGTAACTGCAATGTCCATTTTATCATATTGCCACGGACCCAGGGTTTGAGGTTCACTACAAGGAGAAGCACTCTTTCTCCTGAAAACCCAGTCCTGAGGCCGCTGGCCACACATACAGTAACTCCATCGTTCAAAGGGCTGTAGTTCTTACGTGGCCGTAACCACTTGACCTCGACTGCAGGCCGAGCAGGGTTACGCTTCAATGTTTCCCGCGATACATTAATTTATATTGGCATGGCAACTGAACTCGAGGCTATGCCCTCGGCACCACATCTGGTGATCTTTTGCAGAGTGGAACAGATACATGCAGCACCGACTAACAGAGCAAATCACGTGGGGTACAACTTCCCGTCTAACTATGCTTGTGCACTGTGTCTTACCAATGAAGGAAAGGACGCCCAAGACAGATTTGGATTAACAACCAGCAATTATTTATTTACACACACACAAGCAAACAATCATTTCAAAGCGAGTACCTCTCGACAAGAAAGCAAAAGATACAAAAGAGCAGATTTATCCACAAAGAAGGGCACTCGGTAGAGTGCATACCTCTGCCGGGCAGAATACTTTACATTTTGTATCCCACTGATAGGCTGGATCTGGATTCGGACCTGAACTAAAATTTAATCAGCCTGTTCTTGTCACTTAACCAACTCATCCACCAAGTTTCATCCAAATGCATCCACAACTTCTTGAGCTATCCTACTATATATTGTTTTAGCCCAATCACTCAATGGTGAAGAATCCCTTCCACAATTTTAACTTACACAATTGAGGTGGTTGCAACCTCTTGTTACCGGGCGCGCTCGACGGACCTGCGCAAACCCAGTCACTGAGGAAAGGGAAAGAGGAGGAAAACTTAGGGTGTCTAACGTGGGTGGGCGGAGGGAAGCGTGGTGAGGGGTGCAGTGATAGGCAAATGATATGTACAGAGGAAAGTGTAAAAGATGTCGGTCGGTGGACCCAGGAAATCATTGATTCTCTTTGACGCCATCCCCAGAAATATGGAAAAGTATGTGTGAGAAGATAGGCCAACGTGACGTGTAAAGAAGTGTATACGTGTGCTGTCTGAGGTTGTCAGATTCCACACTTGGTCTGGCTTTCCCTGCTCGTTCCATACTCTGTTCCTTCCTCCACTCCGTGCGCCATTGCTCACCTCACTGTGACCTCAAGAACGTACAGTGATTTTATAATCCCCTGGTGGGGGTGGAACTTGGAGGCGGATCATGCAGAGCTATGGGTGTTTCCCAGCGCCCTCAGTGGTGTGCGTACTATTACCACGTCGTTGGCCCAGCCCATGCGATGGTTCGGCAGCAGAAATAGCCCCAGTTGCTCTCAGCCCTCGCCCAGTAGCTGTGCTCCAAGATTAAAGTGGGGCAGAGTACTTGATCACACACCTTGGCCGTGGACATGCTTCGAACACTCAATGAAGGCTACGATTGAGTAGAGCTTCAGGACTCTGGTCTGAAGCGACATCAAATAGGGACATAAAATTGGGATGACCAAGATGACATCAAATAGGGTCTCGCGCATGCTCGCACCCCATGTTAACGCTAGAACGTCCAGACCCGAACACCAGCAATGGCGTACCACGCTTCCCCATTCCTGCTGGTCCCAAAGAGCGGTGGTAGCAATTGGTGATGACTATGGTTGACCAACGGCAGCGGTGGTGTCTCGTAGCAGTTGTCGTGTGGTGATTTGTGATCGAGGTGGTTGGTAATTTGTTGTGGTCTCAATGGTGAGAGTAGGCGAGCTTGAGTTGGGATCCGATAGTGTGGGGATTATTTTGAAGGTGTTTGAAGGTCGTGTAAAGGTTGTAGCATTGATGGTCCGAGTACGGTGAAATCTGAAATGAAGTGTCCATTGAATAATGGCACCCAGTTTGAATGGGGAAAGGGTGCGCGTATACAAATGAGTTGCCCCTGTTGCTGTGGTCTGTGGCGTGCATGTGTGCATGAAGAAAGGAGAGGTTCGCATGTGCAGCCAAGCAAAATAATGTAAAGAATGGGAAGAAAGACTTTCCGGTCGGCCAACAACTTCGGAGAGATTTCCAAAATCCTCAGTTTTCATCCGATTACCTTGAAATTTGAGGATTTATATTTCAGGTCACTGAATTCACCGAGTTAATTATATTCTCGATGTCAACATCGACCAAAAGGTCAACAAAGGCCCAAGATCAACAACTACGGTGGTATTTCTAAAATCCTCAATTTTCATCTCATTGTCAACAACTAAGGATTATTTCTAAAATCCTCAATTTTCATCTCATTGTCAACAACTAAGGATTATTTCTAAAATCCTCAATTTTCATCTCATTGACTCTAATATTTGAAGAGGATCTCCATATCAGGTGACTGAATTCCACCACCAATTATTTAGAAGGTCAACATAGACCAAAAGGTCAACATAGGCCCAAGGTCAACAACTAAGGTGGTATTTCTAAAATCCTCAATTTTCATCCGACTGACTTGGAATTTGAAGAGCATCTCCACATCAGATCACTTAATTCAACCACTAATTATTTTTGTGGTCAAATTTGTTTTACAGATTTTGCAAGTATCGTGCTCTTTACGTCTTCGTGTTATTCTGTCTGTCTGTCTGTCTGTCTCTTTGTCTGTCTGTTTGTCGCCTACAGGTCACAATTTTAATCCGATCTTCATGAAAGTTTACCACATGGTAGAGTTTGTCACAAGGAAGAAGCCTATTGTTTTTGAGGTCAAAATGTCAACATCGACCAAAAGGTCAACATAGGCCCAAGGACAACAACTAAGGAATATTTCTAAAATCTTCAATTTTCATCTCATTGTCAACAACTAAGGATTATTTCTAAAATCCTCAATTTTCATCTCATTGTCAACAACTAAGGATTATTTCTAAAATCCTCAATTTTCATCTCATTGTCAACAACTAAGGATTATTTCTAAAATCCTCAATTTTCATCTCATTGACTCTAATATTTGAAGAGGATCTCCATATCAGGTGACTGAATTCCACCACCAATTATTTAGAAGGTCAACATAGACCAAAAGGTCAACATAGGCCCAAGGTCAACAACTAAGGTGGTATTTCTAAAATCCTCAATTTTCATCCGACTGACTTGGAATTTGAAGAGCATCTCCACATCAGATCACTTAATTCAACCACTAATTATTTTTGTGGTCAAATTTGTTTTCCAGATTTTGCAAGTATCGTGCTCTTTACGTCTTCGTGTTATTCTGTCTGTCTGTCTGTCTGTCTCTTTGTCTGTCTGTTTGTCGCCTACAGGTCACAATTTTAATCCGATCTTCATGAAAGTTTACCACATGGTAGAGTTTGTCACAAGGAAGAAGCCTATTGTTTTTGAGGTCAAAATGTCAACATCGACCAAAAGGTCAACATAGGCCCAAGGACAACAACTAAGGAATATTTCTAAAATCTTCAATTTTCATCTCATTGTCAACAACTAAGGATTATTTCTAAAATCCTCAATTTTCATCTCATTGTCAACAACTAAGGATTATTTCTAAAATCCTCAATTTTCATCTCATTGTCAACAACTAAGGATTATTTCTAAAATCCTCAATTTTCATCTCATTGACTCTAATATTTGAAGAGGATCTCCATATCAGGTGACTGAATTCCACCACCAATTATTTAGAAGGTCAACATAGACCAAAAGGTCAACATAGGCCCAAGGTCAACAACTAAGGTGGTATTTCTAAAATCCTCAATTTTCATCCGACTGACTTGGAATTTGAAGAGCATCTCCACATCAGATCACTTAATTCAACCACTAATTATTTTTGTGGTCAAATTTGTTTTACAGATTTCGCAAGTATCGTGCTCTTTACGTCTTCGTGTTATTCTGTCTGTCTGTCTGTCTGTCTCTTTGTCTGTCTGTTTGTCGCCTACAGGTCACAATTTTAATCCGATCTTCATGAAAGTTTACCACATGGTAGAGTTTGTCACAAGGAAGAAGCCTATTGTTTTTGAGGTCAAAATGTCAACATCGACCAAAAGGTCAACATAGGCCCAAGGACAACAACTAAGGAATATTTCTAAAATCTTCAATTTTCATCTCATTGTCAACAACTAAGGATTATTTCTAAAATCCTCAATTTTCATCTCATTGTCAACAACTAAGGATTATTTCTAAAATCCTCAATTTTCATCTCATTGTCAACAACTAAGGATTATTTCTAAAATCCTCAATTTTCATCTCATTTTCAACAACTAAGGATTTTTTCTAAAATCCTCAATTTTCATCTCATTGTCAACAACTAAGGATTATTTCTAAAATCCTCAATTTTCATCTCATTGTCAACAACTAAGGATTATTTCTAAAATCCTCAATTTTCATCTCATTGACTCTAATATTTGAAGAGGATCTCCATATCAGGTGACTGAATTCCACCACCAATTATTTAGAAGGTCAACATAGACCAAAAGGTCAACATAGGCCCAAGGTCAACAACTAAGGTGGTATTTCTAAAATCCTCAATTTTCATCCGACTGACTTGGAATTTGAAGAGCATCTCCACATCAGATCACTTAATTCAACCACTAATTATTTTTGTGGTCAAATTTGTTTTACAGATTTTGCAAGTATCGTGCTCTTTACGTCTTCGTGTTATTCTGTCTGTCTGTCTGTCTGTCTCTTTGTCTGTCTGTTTGTCGCCTACAGGTCACAATTTTAATCCGATCTTCATGAAAGTTTACCACATGGTAGAGTTTGTCACAAGGAAGAAGCCTATTGTTTTTGAGGTCAAAATGTCAACATCGACCAAAAGGTCAACATAGGCCCAAGGACAACAACTAAGGAATATTTCTAAAATCTTCAATTTTCATCTCATTGTCAACAACTAAGGATTATTTCTAAAATCCTCAATTTTCATCTCATTGTCAACAACTAAGGATTATTTCTAAAATCCTCAATTTTCATCTCATTGTCAACAACTAAGGAGTATTTCTAAAATCCTCAATTTTCATCTCATTGACTTGTAATTTGAAGATGATTTATATTTCAGTTCACTGAATTCAACGAGTAAATTATTTTTTTAGTTCAACATGGACCAAAAGGTCAACATAGGCCCAAGGTCAACAACTAAGGAATATTTCTAACATCCTCAATTTTCATCTCATTGCCAACAACTTAGGAATATTTCTAAAATCCTCAATTTTCATCTCATTGACTCTAATATTTGAAGGGAATCTCCATATCAGGTCACTGAATTCAACCACCGATTATTTTTGAGGTCCACATCGGCCAAAAGGACAACATAGGCCGAAATACTAAAATTGACAATTTTCATCCGTTCACTTGAAATTTGAATAGTTGCATATTTGGTCATTGAATTCAACCACCAATTATTTTTGAGGTCAAATTTGTTTTATGGATTTTGCAAGTGTCGTGCTCTGCATGATGTCTTCTTGTTTGGTTGTCTGTGTGCAGGATATCTCAAAAAGTTGTGGATAGGTTGGGAGTGTGTGACAGGGACAAACTGATTAGGTTTTGGTGAAGATCCGGATCAGGATCTGGCTAATTGAATTTTTTAAGTGAATGTTCACCATTGAGAGATCTGGCCAAAAACGATACGTAGCACAATATCTCAAAAAGTCAAGGACGTATTCAGACAAAACTTGGTGGACATGTTGGGTGTGTGACATGAAAGAATTGATTCAAATTTGGATGAAAATCCGGATCCAGATATGATTTGTTTAAGTGATTCTTCACCATTGAGAGATAGGGCTAAACCGATTATATTATACGATATCTCAAAAAGTTGTTGACGGATTCGGACGAAACTTGGTCGAGAGATTGGGTGTGTGGCAAGGACTCATTTATTAGATTTTGGTGAAGATCTAAATCCGGATCTGGGTACGAGAATTATTTATTTTTTTAAGTGATTCTTCACCGTTGAGAGAAAAGGCCAAAAACGACATATAGTATGATATTTCAAAAATGTATTGGGCTCGATATGTTCTCGTGGATCAGGCGTTACGTGGCGAAAGCATGCGCTGTACCGAGCCCTTCTCGTTTTTGTTTTTTGTTTTGCTTCATGGCTTCTTTTGATGAAGTGAAATTCATCCTGCATTTTACGACAACTAAAACATTCAGTTTTTTGATAATGCCACAGAAAACTTGTCTTTTCCATCAAATGTCTCAGTGATCATATATCATCAGAGAGTTTCATGTTGAGTAATAATAAACAATGATAACATTGAGAAAGTTCAATCAGAAAGCCCGGCTGGACCGGCTGCAGAAAGAGGAACGGAACAGGTGCAATGCTGAAAGATGGAGAATGAGGTGCAACAAGGGCAACACGAAGAATGTAGAGGAAGGCGTGAATACAATAAAGAAGAAGAATTTGAAAAATGAAAAGTGAATCTCTGTCACTATTATGCAACGCATGTCAAATAATGCTTGGACTCATCAGCACAGTAATCCACATGAAGCGTTGACGAACAAGCCTCCTCTAATGCCAAATATCATTCATCACCCTGGACAGAAATGTCATGTTATGACGTCAAAGTGGCCTATGATGAATCCAACATACCGTGCGAGATCTCCACACCTATATAGCTGACATTCTTGTGTACATTTGGGAGGGTGGGTGGAGGGGATCAAAGAAGAATTTTGCTTCCACCTCGATCTCAATAAATAAAATGCTTGAAAGGTTTTTGGCAGCGATTTGTTTCAGTTTCACTTTTTCTAACTTGTAAGCACTCTGATAACTTTGTCATTTGAAACAGATTTTCATATGTTCTCATTCCTGGCTAACTTCATTGAAATGACCCATGAGATGAGCTCATAAGCAACAAATGCGTAAAGCATCCGAAGGTTACAAGTTCTCAGAGTTTCTGAAATAGTAAACCTGCACTGGTAGTTTGTGGCACATTCAAAATATTACCAGACCGAGAGAATAACGTTTATATAAAAAATATATTGAAATTCACATTTACTGAGCAACAATAATGTAACTTTGTTTTTCTTAATTATTATATGTACATACGAAATGATTTTTTTTTTTTTTTTTTGGTGTGTCTTGGCTGTTGAGTATCTCATTTGAAGAACATTTTGAATGGCCACTCATAAAATAAAGCCTCCATCTAAATTGCAATCCTGATTATCAAGTGCAGAGCAGTCGTGAGTGAGTCATGTCTAAATTCTGGTCCTTGGAGACAGTGATGGCAAGAATGACCAGATCCAGCCAAAAGTGGTGGAAAACATAATATGTCTTGCTATTTATCATTATATAGATCTCTCCATGATGATGCATAAATACATTGCAACTTAGTGGAAAACACAGTAAGAATACCAAAATGCAGTACAGCCAGAAAGGCATTGAATGCATTTGGAACAAGAAAAATGAGCCATCAGAGATTGTAGACCCTCGACAGGACTTATTTTGTGTAGTTTTGTGTGGTGTATTTTGTGTGACGTCCGTGTACTGGTGTGTTACGTAATTAATAAGAGACATGATTAGAACTGCCACTTGATAAACTGCTGGCAGTGATGACCGGGTACCAAGTCGTCCCACTTTGATGCAACCCCGCTTTTATCGGACACCTGACCCTGACCCATGACGTTTTTATGCCTCCGCACTAAGGGTGCCGGAGGCATTATGTTTCCGGGTTGTCCGTCCGTCCGTCCGGATTTTCATTTACGCGATAACTCAAGAAGCAAATTGTAGAAGTTCATCAAACTTGGTAAAGAGGTAAAGTAAGACAGGGCAATTAAGTGATTAGATTTTGGGCCAGATATGATAAAGGTCAAGGGGCAAAGGTCAAGGTCAAACTCTGAAATTTTACTGTTTATGCCCTAACTCAAGAAATATTGGACAGAATTTCATCAAACTTGGTACAAAGGTAAAGTTAGACAGGACAATTAACTGATTAGATTTTGGGCCAGATATGATAAAGGTCAAGGGTCAAATATGTCAATACTCAAGTGTTTGTGCGGGAGAGCGGAGGCATACCCGTCGACTGTGTGCAGTTTAATTACTCCAGTTTCATTTTTATTCAAATGAATTTAAAATGGGATTAAAATAAATTCAAATCAAATATCAAATCAAATAAAATAAATATCTGGAAGACCAGATAGGTGCAGTCCTGCATTGGAGTAATCGGAAGGAACCCATCCATCCATTGGGACCATACTCTGCGCGGAGCATTGGTGCTGGTTGAGCAGTCTCCTTGGCTATTGGGCACAATCCTGGACGGGTCGCCACTCCGACATAGGATAGCAGCAAGCTGGCACTCATTTTGCTGACCTCGGAAGGATGACAGGCAGAGTCAACCCAACCTGGAATTAATTCAACAGCCAAGGGGGATTTGAACTCAGGACACTCGGACCCCAAGCCCACTACTAGCCATTAAGCCAACATGAGGCATAAAATAACCCCAAAAAGCAAAGATGAAGTTATCACGAGGAACCTGGATAGGATTTGCATTGCAGCGACGACCCTCACACCCATCCAGACACAGCCAAATGAGCCTTTTTCAAAAGAAAAAGAACCCAGATCAAAAAAAACAAGCAGTCATAGACTGGTACTTACGAAATCGTCAACTTGACCTCTGACCTTGTCTAATAAAAGCTGTCTCTCGAGAAGGTAGCGACGCAAACCACAACTTTCTACGATGATTCTGTACCAAACCTCTCATAAAACATCCGATTTTTACCAGAATTTCGACAACCGAGTGTTAAGCATACTTAACCGTTACCAAAAGGGAAAACGGAATTGCGATCCGAGTTAAAACGAACTCGTAACGTCGACCGAAGCAAAAATCTCCATTTCTCCATGCAATTATTTAATATTATTTTATCAAAGTCACAAAACCGGAATATTCGGCCATCCACCAACAATCTTTACATAATCCGACGGCTTAGTGAGTCAGGCATGCGACGATAACCTTTATTGGGATAAAAAATTACTTTTAAACACCATCTTTATCAAAAACACCGTCAGCGCGCACACGCAAAACCTTTACGTGACTCAATGCCGTGTCTGCTCGAGTGCGCTGCACCACGTGACGACCCGTGACGCGGCGAGTGAAATATTTTTATACAATCTTAAAACGTCTCCAAAACATCCGATTTTTACCAGAATTTCGAGAACCGAGTGTTTAAGCATCCTAAGTGATTGCAAAAACCGAAGACAAAATTAAAATCGAAGTTAAAACAAACTCGTAACGTCGACCGAAGCAAAAATACTCCATTTCTCCACAAGAATTTACGGAATTACGTTTGACCTCACTGTGACCTTGACCTTTGACCGATTTTGACCAAAATCTAATCAGCGTGAGCCATCACCCTTCTGAATCAAGTGGTGTAATTTGACATTGGTAGCTTCTTCCATTCTCGAGTTATCGTGCCTACAAACAAACACACAAACACACAAACACACACACACACACACACACACACACACACACACACACACACACAAACAAACACACAAACAGAGGACGGAAGTCATCAATATACTTACGAAATCTAAAACATTCTGACTGCCAGACCATGCATCCGATCAAGTTGAAATTTAAAATATATATTCCCCATCATAGGCCAGCGGCAAACCTCGTTAAAGGGCTATATTTTAGGAGTTTAATCAACCAGCTTGACACAAAGCTACAACAGGTCGCATATGAAAGACGGTGATCTCAGTAACACATTTAGCCCTGTTGTCCTCATATTTTCGTGTGCGATGCATGAAATATTCACATTTGAACGATACACCTGTCTGAATATTTGGACCATTTCAGAAAATCACGTAATTTCCCATAAACTACAAGACAAAGAGCCCTCTTCCTACACGTTTGGTATTGAAATGTGTCGATTGAACAGGAGAATAATGTAGTATCACAACTACATCATTATATGTTAGGGTTAGGGTTAGGGTTTAGGTTAGGGTTAGGGATGCGAAGAGCAGCGGTGGCATTGTTGGCCTAATGAGTAAGGTGGCTGCACTACTTCGGTGGGCAATCACACGACAAAGCTTGGGAGAATATGCATCTGCCATATGATCCAGAAGTGGAACCATCCACAAGGGCGACATGGGTCATGAACAAATGCGCCCTGCAGCTCTGAACCGTGATGAACAGCATGTACAGCGATTAAATTTGTCATGTCGAAGACAATATGACACATCCGTTCAAGACCACTTATCATCCAGATGAACATCTTGTGAATATATCAAGTGGTTTCATCGCTTCCAAGGATATTCAGAAGTCCGTGTTGTCTGTCCATGACCTGGGGAAAATAGAGATGGAAGAGTACATCACAGAATCTCTTTGCACTGGGGGGTAGAGAAGCATGTATCAGCCAATCCCAAAATCTAAACTCAAAACGTTTTCGATTTCCAAAAAGAAAACAAAAATCCTGATTTTGGGTCAGAAAGCATTGGTTGCAATCAACCCAGAAATGGTTTTCCTTTGCTATTGACTCAAGTCCGCCCTAACCTGAACATGAAGCACGTCCTGAGCTATCCCATTACGTCTGTTCCGACATCTATCTTTCATGAAGATGGAGCTCCACGGAAGAACACCAAAGCAGAACTAGGGAATATTCTCGAGGGCCGAGTCGATGAAGAGCACGAAAACACTGCCAGTGGTAACCAACATCACAGTGTGTCCATCAGGGATGCTATGGCTGAACTCCATATCCTGGGTGGAAATGGTGGTACGTTTGGTAACTTGGCGCAGTGTTACCTAAACCAGTTGCTTCATTGCATCAAAACACACCACACCCTCATCGACATCTTCGACCAATATGATGATGTCAATTCTGTGAAGACAGACGAAAGAACGAGATGCCTTGCTGTTGCTGGTGGATCCCGAAGCTACCAAGTCATTGCTGGACACCCAGTACCACAATGGACGAAATTCATGGCTCTATCATCAAACAAATCTACCTTGACACATTTCATCTGTAGTCACGTCACGCAACATGCATCAGCATCAAAAGAACTTTCAGATCACCAAGAAAAGCGGATCTATTTGGCTGGTGGCTTCTCTGATGTTTCGCTTACAGCATGCCTTTCATCTGCAGGAATGTATCATGACAGTCAACTCGCATCAATGCAGGAAGAGGCAGATTCTCGGATATTTGTTCATGTGAAGCATGCCGATGATGAGTTCAGACGTAACAATGTGCTTGGGTCCATTACAATCAAATCAGCAGACACTGATGTGCTTGTCTTAGCAGTCCACGACTTTCTATAGTTGTGGGACTGCCGAAATATGGATAGAGATTAGAACATCAGCAGGATGCCAGCTTATCCCGGTCCATCAGGTATGTTACAACTTGCTTCCAGAAATGTGTACCTGGCTTCCTGCGTTTCATGCCCTGACAGGATGTGACTCTGTATCAGCATTCTTCAGCTATGGTAAAAAGAAAGCATGGAAAGCTATGAAGACACTGCATCTTCAGAATAATGGTCCACACCTCGAAGTCCTCGCCACTGACGATCTCCAGGAGGCAGTGGCTGCTTCAAGACATTTAGTCAGTGCCATGTATGATTCTCAAGGGAAATATATGGATGCACACACAAATTTGAATGATCTTCGGGAGAAACTCTTCGGGAGACTTGAAAAGTGAATCTTTGTCACTATTATGCAACGCATCTCAAATAATGCTTGGACTCATCAGCACAGTAATCCACACGAAGCGTTGACGAACAAGCCTCCTCTAATGCCAAATATCATTCATCACCCTGGACAGAAATGTCATGTTCTGACGTCAAAGTGACCAATGATGAATCCAACATACCGTGCGAGATCTCCACACCTATATAGCTGACATTCTTGTGTACATTTGGGAGGGTGGGTGGAAGGGATCAAAGAAGAATTTTGCTTCCACCTCGATCTCAATAAATAAAATGCTTGAAAGGTTTTTGGAGTTGGAGCGAGCGGAGTCTCCCAGTCCGTAGCCCGTTTGGGTTTTATATACCAATCGAGTGGATTGTTCCTCAGCGCGGCACGAACAAACCCAAAGCGGCAACTTCATACGAATCGGCCAGATTTATTGGGGACACATCGGGGAACACAACACAAGCAAAGCATTCACGACAATGTTATAATAAATTTACAACCCGTTCTTAACTAGGGAGCTACGGGTTTCAAAGGGAACCCAAGCGAGATAAACCTTAGACAGCATGCAGAAAAGACACGGACAGCATGCAGACAAGACACAGAGTACTTGGTGATGCTTCATGGACGAGAGGAAAAGTATCAAAAGCACGAATGTGGCTCGTGACAAGCCGATGTCAACGGATTTGAGCACCCAGCTCGAGCACGCCGCGTGGCAACATGGCGGCATCTTCCTTTTTCTTCTCCCGGCACAGCCCAAGCAACGCAGCCTCTGCGCGTCCAGACCTTGCGAGGTCGACGGCCCAAGACGAAAGATCTATGGTATGCTCCAGCTTGCTTTTCACAAGGTCCAGCATACAAGTCCAGGACTGGTCTATTCACCAGGTTAGGCCAAATCGGGGTGTTGGGCTCCCCGGGCGGATCGACAAACGTGTTGAGCCGTGTCGTGCCGTGAGGTGAGTAAGAACAGAGGCTCCGTGGTTAGACGCAGGTTGAACCTGTCAATGACCTCCTCATAAAGTCGATCGCCGACTCACACAGCAGCCAGTTCCTCTCAAAGCAGATTGCAGCCCCCGACTCTAGCTGTCCCTTCCTCGCCTTTCCCTCGGCTCACTCTTCACAAAAAGCCGATCGCCCGACTCGACGCTCAGGCAGATCCTCTCCCAGCCGATGGCAGACAAACCTCATGCAGTCCCCTCCCTGCCCCTCCTTCGGCTCGCTCCTCACGAAAGCCGATCGCAAAACAACACACACAGCCGTCCCTTGCACAGCCGATCGCAAACAGACACAGCCGTCCCTTGTACAGCCGATCGGCGCTCTCCATTTCACCACCGCCTTCCTGGCGCTCGCTTCTCGAGGCCACTCCCTCTCAAAGTGCTGGGCGGGGCCTCGTCCGGAGACTGTACTGTACTGTACGAACAAATGATCAGCCTCCACACCTCCCAACACACATGTAACATCCAATTACCGAACAACCTGGCTTAAACGTGCATTAATGGGGGATCTGGGTGAATCCTATATTTAATAACACACTGAGGGCCATTTCCGCAACAATATATTGTTACGAATTTGAAATTAATTTGCTCACAACATACAGGTTCCCTTAGTCAGCTATGTCGATAAGTGCATGTTGGCTAGATAGGTCATCTTCCATTGTTTAAATGTTTTGAAATCGATTAGATGCGCTGCGGATCGATTTAATAGTTAGGGAGCGAACAATGGAGACGTCCCTCCCCCTCTTCTGCGAAGAGGAAGAAGAACACTGTCATCCCGTGACGTCAACAACTCCCTACCACCCGTGGTTGAGCGGGGGGTGGATCACGAGGGCATGAGCCACGCCGGGTGCGGGGGAGGGGGTGGGAAGGATAAAGGGGAGATCCTTTCTTTGTTCATGTGAGAGTCCCGTGGTAGGGCTGAGTTCGTGAAAGTCCCATGTAAAGAGTTCGTGAAAGTCCCATGGCAGAGTTCGTGAAGAGTCCCGTTCTGAGTCCTGTGTGCAGAGTTCGTGTGCTGAGTCCCGTGGGAGGAGTAAGCTTTTTTGCTTCGGAGAGAGCAGTCGTTCAGCAGGCCATCGGGTCCTGCTTGGCTTGCTTGGCTTGGGGCCTTCGGAAGCTTTTTGCTTCGGCTGGCTCAGTGAGCTTCGGCTGCTGCTTTGTTTTGGAAGGAACTTGAGCCAGTTGTTCGGCTCGAGCTGCGAGTGGAGGCTTCTTCCTCTTCTTCCTCTCCTTCCTCTTCTTCTTGGTTCGTGGAGCTTTTTGTTCTCCATTTTGTTTCCTGGCTTGGTGCGACGCATCAGCCCCTTCTTGGAGTTGGATCCTTGGGGAAGCGACGATTGCCAGGAAGGATCGGTGCCTCATCTCACCGGCACATGTTGAGAAGCGCGGGAGGATTCGCGGGAGCTCGGGAAGGATCCCGGCGATTGGATGCAGCTCGCTCTCGCTGGAGCCCGGGTCCAGACAAGTTGAAGACCACACGAGGTGGAAAGGTTCGAGTCAAGTTCTGAGTTTCAGCTCACCTGTCCTCCGAGCTGGAGCTCGTGATTAATGGCCTCAGCCACCGTTTCGTGTGTGTGTGTGTGTGTGTGTGTGTGTGTGTGTGTGTGTGTGTGTGTGTGTGTGTGTGTGCGTGCGTGGGCCCGTCTAATAAGTAGGAACTGCTGTTAAGTGCAAATGACTGTACATAATAAGTAGACGGTTGTAGTTCTTTTGTCGTGCTTTTGTTGCTTGTATAATTGCATACGTGTTTTGCCTTATTTAATTGCATACGTGTTTCATTATAATAAATGTCCTTGTGTGAATGTAAACCTGTTTGTTGCGTCCATTCCCTCATTGACTGAACATTTCGTGTGTTGGGAGTTAGAAAACCGTTGGTTTGCCGTAATAGGGGGACATTTGGACCGACGGTTCTCAGCGATTACGCCGCTCGGAATCGCGCACGGACAAGCTCGCCTCGGCGGTTTTTTCCGTACGAGTTCCGTCGAGGGTGGAAAACCCCGGCAGTTGGATCACGTGGGTATTGAGGTATATTGAAGATTGGCAATCTACCTTCCCCCACATGATCTGCCGATTGGCGTATTTCGGTTCTTGTACAAGGACCCGTCGCTCGGAGTTATCCGGGCGGCGATCTATATTCCGGGCGATCGGTCAGGCCCACTCGACTTGCGGCTCCGTTCCGAGCGGTCGGTTGGCGGCTGACCCGTGCCAGTAACAATTGGTTGTCAGGAGTGCGATTCGGCCCCCTCCGCCTCCGTAGCAAAATTCACGGAGTCGGATCAGGGGTATACGGAGCAACCCCCCCCCCCCCGCCCGTGTCCCCAAATTACGAGCGTTATAAATTTTATTCCCAGAACGTAAAATGTTCAGCCAAGGCGAGCAGGGGCAGGAAGGATTAGGAATGGATTTGGAAATGTTAGAATCTATGGCTCAGGACGAAATGACCATGCAGGATACTCCCGTTATGCAGGTTGACTTCCCCGCAAATAAATGCAGAGGCCGCAATGGGCGCAGCGGCGGGGGCCGCGGTGTATGACATCCCCTCCCCCCTCCCCTCCTCCGTCAAAATCCCTCCTCAGTCCCCGACGGATCCGCGCCCGATAATGGCGAAGCGACTGCCACCGGACCACCTGACATGGGCCAGCTGTTATAAATATTGCTGGCAAAAATGGATGAGAATGTGCAAACGCTGCGGGGTGAGATGCAGAGCATGGGGTTAGGCCTGCAGGAAAGCTTAAAAAAGTGAAAAACGAAATGAAAAAGGAAGTCGGCACGATACGAGCAGAGGTAAACGAGTTGAAAGGGAATGTAAAAGAGGTGTGGACCGTGGTGAAGGCGGGTGAGGAAGAAATGACAAACAGAATAATAACGGTTAGACAGGGAATGGAAAAAATACAAGAAGGACAAAACCAATTAAGGGGGGAAATAGAGAAGAACAGGACGGCGATAGAACAATTAGACGAAAACCAGGGGAAAGGAAGGAACGAATTGGAGGTTGTAGAACAGAGGTGCGAGAAGAGACATGAAGAGATGACTGAAATGGTTAAAGAGATGGGACGGAAGGCCGAGATAGAGACGCAGGGAATGGGAGTGCGACTGGACAGACATATAAAAGAGACAGAAGAAGAAGTTAGATTGGTAAAAAGTGGATTGGTAGAGACTCAAGGGGAGGTAGAGAAGGTTGAGGACGACTTGGAAAAAGCAAAAGACGTGCAAGAACGAATGGAGGGGAAGGTAGAGGATATGAAGGTAGAGTTGGTGGACTGTGTTGAGACCCGGTGTAAGAAGCAGGATGGCCTCCTTCTGGAACAGGGGGAGAGGATACGCTCCCTCGAGGCAGATCGTAACCAGGTGGGGCCGGTGTCACTGAACGAGGTAAAGGGGTTGCACAACGCGGGGGTGTGCATGCCGAGTTTTGGGAGGGCAGAGGCCACGGGGTCTCTTGGCCTAATGCGGGCCCCCAGTATGACTGTTCCTGCGAGTATGCAGAATGCGAGTCTGATGGCATGGGGGAGTAAGCAGGATGGTGCGGAGTGTGCACCGACACAGATGGGGGTAGTAAACTCCCCGGGCGAATGGCTCGGGCTCTGCGGGGGTAGGGAACCATTGGAATCTGGGGGGGTCCATCCCTCCATGTGTCCCTCAGGGACTGGGAGGTGGGGTTCGGACCCCGAAAGGCCAGAAGGTGCCACTGCCTCCGTATGATGGGAAGACAGACCTGAGGGCGTATTTGGCCCAGTTTCACTGCGTGGCCAGAGGCAACGGCTGGGACCAGGTGCAGGGCATGGCACAGCTCACGGCGGCACTACGGGGTGCGGCATCCGAGGTCTTGACCACGATACCCTTGGAAGGGACAACACTGGCAGACCTCTATTCGGCCCTAAATAACTGGTTTGGTATGGAACAGCAGAGCGAGCTTGTTAAGGCTCAACTCAGTGGGCGCAAATGACACCCCCATGAGACGATGGGGGAATTGGCACACGGTATTCACCGCGCGGTGGGGATCGCACACGCGAATTTGGTGCCGGAGTAGCGGGAGGAGCTCGCCCTGGACCATTCTGTCCGGGCGCTTGCGGGCACCGATATCGCGTCAACACTGACCACATGGCGCCCAGAGAACCGCCAGAAGGCGGCCGACACTGCAGCCCGTTGGGAGGCATCAAGGTCGCCAGCTGGAGGGCTGGGCGACATGCAGTGGCAATCCGGCAGGTGGGCCCCGTGGACGACGGTGCGCTGGGAGCCGGGGCGACCCTGGACAACCAGGCGTGGTTGGAAAAGATGGTCCAGGGCCTGATCGACCGTCGGCTCAAGAGCTCTCAGGAGAAGCGGTCGGGCCCAGGAAGGGTGGGGGATGAGCCATCAGGGGGTACCCCAATTCGGAACGAGAGGGGGTATAATTCAGAGTACCGGAGGCACACACCTGACCAGGCAAAGTGTTTTAACTGTGGCAAAGAGGGCCACCTGCAGTGGCGTTGTAACGCCCCGCGCAGGGAAGGGCAATGCCCCCCCCCCCCCGGATGACCAACTCCACCCCGGGCCGATCGGAGTAGCCGGAGATGGAACAACCGCTCCTGCAGATGCGCAAGGCTCGTAGAGCCTTGCTGCGAGTACACGAGCCACAGGCAGGGGGTGGAAGACCCCCCTGCTTGGGGGAACAGGAAGTACTAGTTAGGAGGATGGGTTAGAGTTCGTGAGACCGGCTTCATGGGGACATGGGTTGTACCTCATGGAGCCTGTGGAATGGATTAGTTAGAGGGATTTTAGTTTAGATTTAGGAAAGGGATTTTTGGAGACACGGACAGACTGGAAATGTGTTTTGTAGATGTAGCTTAGCTACGTAGAGTAAATGGAACGTGCATGAGAATAAGGGATGACGAGGGAGCACGAGTTAGTCAGGGGATTTAGTTAGAAGGATGGCAGTGTGGAGTGTTGGTGTGAGTTGCGAAATGGAAAGTGTGTGAGGAATGAGTTTTGGACAGTGGGCCCAAGTGTGCGATGGAGCGAATGTGGTATCCATGGTGCGAATGACTGTTTGGGGGGAGGAGTGATTCCCACCCAAGTGACCCCGGGGTCAGTTTAATGTTAGCTAGTGGGTTATTCAAATTTACTAACAGGAGGTCGTTTTGTTGTTGGTGTCGAGAGAAGGCACGGAACCCATTTGGAGGGGTGCAAGAGTTCATGGACCAGCTGGGAGCGTGGCTGTGGAAAGTTAAGTATTTGTTTAGTGGGCACCCCGGGCACCAGACTAGTCGGCCAGAGTAGGCCAAGGGCCCAAGAGGGGCCGGGATAGTGTTGTGGGCACGGGCAACCCGTCGGAAACGGGACCCGTAGCGCCAGAATGCCACGGGTGCAGTGTAGTAGGCACGGGCGACCCTCGGAAAGGGACCCGGGCATCAACACGCCACGTAGGCATCGGACGGGGGGCAATGCCAGAGAGAGCAACCCCCCACGTTGTCGGGAGCAGCTTGGCTTGGAGGCAGCCTGCGGGCCTTGGGGTGCCATGATTTGAGTTTGGCAGAGGGGGAGTTCCTGCCAGTTGAGCCACGCTGCCCAGCCAGGAAATTGTGCGAGGGCACGTATGAAAATTTGAGGGCAAGGCCCAAATTTATAATGGACACCAACACAGGCGACGGGAATCATGGTTTTTAGAACCGATAGTTTAAAAGTGTGAGGCGTTTTTGGAAAGCGCCGGGGTCGTTTCAGGTTAATGAATGTTATGGTAGATAGGAGATGTACCCCTTCGCACCATCCATCCCTTCGCTCGTTGTCGGCCGCTGGACTCACCTTGGTAGATCGCTGAACTCTGAGGAGGCTTATCTGAGCCTTCGTTGGGCCTCGAGACAGGACGCTAGTCTCTCCCTTGTTCCCCTCCAGAGAGGGAACGGAGGGGTTGGGAGTAGGCTAGGTGGACATGATAGGCTAGCCGGACAAAGACAATAAAGGGGGTTAGGGAGACAATTATAAAAGGGAAATAAAAATAAAGAGGGGCTAAATTTTGTTGTTTTTGTGGCAAATTAAGGGAGCGGGTATGGACAGAGACAGGCAAAGGCGATAGAGTAGGGGGGGGAGACAGTAGGCAAGGTCTGAGCCCACCTTCAAAGCGGCCGGCACCACCGCACTCCCTCCAAACCTGATGGAACCACACCAGAGGCTGGCCAGCTTCACCTGCCAGCCTGTTCTGCTGCAGCCGCCTGTTCTGCTGCAGCCGCCTGTTCTGCATGGACTTGCCTTGCCATGCCTCGTTTGCCTGCCTCTGCCATGACCCCATGCCTGCTCGCCCTTGTTTGCATTTGCCCCTGTGTCCATCCATCACCATGTGCGCCAGGAACATCCAGTTTTTCAAGGACTGCCCTGCAGGCAGCCCGTGCATCCATCATGTCCATTTGTTTTGCGACCATCTCCATCCATTCCCCTGCACTAAAGACTTTGCAACGACTTTTTCCTTTGCCTTTCCCCTTTCACAGATCACAAGTCCTGGGCCATGGTTAGTGTAATGTAATAGATAAGTTAAAATTGTAAATACGTGAACCCCCGCCTGCATGTTTGTTTTCGTGCCGGCAATTTTAGTTAAGTTGTCCGAATGAGTCTGAGAGTTTGTTAGTTAGTTACGCAGCGTATTAGGTTATTTATTTTTGGGACACATTTAAAAAAAATGTCGCACTCAGAGATCCGAAGGTAGAACGTACGAGGGGAAAACTTACACATGCTGGTCACACGAAAATTTGACGACTCGGGACGAGTCTGTAAAAAGGGGAGGGGGTAGTGTTACGAATTTGGATTTCAATTGCACACAACATACAGGTTCCCTTAATCAGCTATGTCGATAAGTGCATGTTCCCTAGATAGCTCACCTTCCAAGTGTTTAAATGTTTTGAAATCGATTAGTTCTGCTGCGGATCGATTTAATAGTTAGGGAGCGAACAATGGAGACGTCCCTCCCCCTCTTCTGCGAAGAGGAAGAAGAACCCTGCCATCCTGTGACGTCAACAACTCCCTCCCACCCGTGGTTGAGCGGGGGTTGTATCACGAGGGCATGAGTCATGTCGGGTGCGGGGGAGGGAGTGGGAAGGATAAAGGGGAGATCCTTTCTTTGTCCGTGTGGGATTCCCGTGGTAGGGCTGAGTTCGTGAAAGTCCCGTGGCAGAGTTCGTGAAGAGTCCCGTTCTGATTCCCGTGTGCAGAGTTCGTGTGCTGAGTCCCGTGGGAGGAGTAAGCTTTTTTGCTTCGGAGAGAGCAGTCGTTCAGCAGGCCATCGGGTCCTGCTTGGCTTGCTTGGCTTGAGGCCTTCGGAAGCTTTTTGCGTCGGCTGGCTCAGTGAGCTTCGGCTGCTGCTTTGTTTTGGAAGGAACTTGAGCCAGTTGTTCGGCTCGAGCTGCGAGTGGAGGCTTCTTCCTCTTCTTCCTCTTCTTCTTGGTTCATGGAGCTTTTTGTTCTCCATTTTGTTTCCCGGCTTGGTGTGATGCATCGGCCCCTTCTTGGAATTGGATCCTCGGGGAAGCGACGATCGACAGGAAGGATCGGCGCCTCGTCTCACCGGCACATGTTGAGAAGCGCGGGAGGATTCGCGGGAGCTCGGGAAGGATCGCGGCGAATGGATCCAGCTTGCTCTCGCTGGAGCCCGGGTCCAGACAAGTTGAAGACCACACGAGGTGGAAAGGTTCGAGTCAAGCTCTGAGTTTCAGCTCACCTGTCCTCCGAGCTGGAGCTCGTGATTAAAGGCCTCAGCCACCGTTTCGTGTGTGTGTGTGTGTGTGTGTGTGTGTGTGTGTATGTGTGCATGTGCGTGTGCGTGCGCGCGCGCATGTACGTGTGTCCGTGGGCCCGTCTCATAAGTAGGAACTGCTGTTAAGTGCAAATGACTGTACATAATAAGTAAACGGTTGTAGTTCTTTTGTCGTGCTTTTGTTGCTTGTATAATTGCATACGTGTTTTGCCTTATTTAATTGAATACGTGTTTTATTGTAATAAATGTCCTTGTGTGAATGTAAACCTGCTCGTTGCGTCCATTTCCTCATTGACTGAACATTTTGTGTGTTGGGAGTTAGAAAGCCATTGGTGTGCCGTAATAGGGGGACATTTGGACCGACGGTTCTCGGCGATTTCGCCGCTCGGAATCGCGCACAGACAAGCTCGCCTCGGTGGTTTGTTCCGTACGAGTTCCGTCGAGGGTGGAATACCCCGGAAGTTGGATCACGTGGGTATTTAGGTACATTGAAGATTTGCAATCGACCCTACCCCACGTGATCTGCCGATTGGCGTATTTCGGTTCTTGTACAATGACCCGTCGCTCGGAGTTATCCGGGCGGCGATCTATATTCTCGGCGATCGGTCGGGCCGACTCGACTTGCGGCTCCGTTCAGAATGGTCGGTTGGCGGCTTACCCCCGGCCAGTAAAAATATATTCATATATATATATATATATATATATATATATATATATATATATATATATATATATATATATATATATATATATATATATATACATATACATATATTGTTACGGTTGTGGAAATTCACAGAACACCATTCAGGTTCCCTGAGGATCAGTTATGTCGATAAGTGTGTGTCCAGATTAGAATTCCCCACCGATGTCTAAAGGGCATTATTCGTGTGCCGGGCTGTGAACCTTGGAGGTCGTGTTATTCTTTCCTATCTTTATTTGAAACAACATCTCCTCACCACCTTCGCCACAACCTCCAACATCTCCTCACCACCTTCGCCACAACCGCCAACATCTCCTCACCACCTTCGCCACAACGAACATCTCCTCACCACCTTCTCCACAACCGCCAACATCTCCACAAACAACGGCATCTCGACAAACAAAAAGAACAACAACAACTCCATCACTCCCGGGTAAACAAAAGTGACGGTTAAAAGTATTCACTAAAGAAAAACAACACTCCTTGGATTTTTCCCCCGCGCACCAGGAAGGGAGGGGCAAACGCCCCGGGGCAATAAAAGGCCGCGTTGAAATGCCGCGAAAGCAGTTGAGGAGGGAGTTGGCAGTTGGCAGTTAGCAAGTGGGCGAGAGAGTCTCTCTCCTTGCTCTCTCTCCTTGGTCTCCTTGGTTGTTGGAGGCTTTGTCGGAGGCGCCGTTGGAGTCGAGAGTGGATTCGGGAGCTGGTGGAGTCCAGTCGAGTGCGGGCGGAGACATCGAGGGTCGCCCAGCGAGTCACCAAGAGGGTGGCAGGTAGCCTGCTCGGTCTCTCGGAGCTCTTGCGGACTTCCAAGCTCCGAGAAACATTAAAGGCCTACAGGCCCAGTTCTCCCTGTTCTTTTCTGGTGTTTTTGCATGGAAGTCTGTGGCACCTTGTCCTATAAGTAGAATTGTTAAGTGCCTGTACATTACATAATAGATTGACAATGGCTGTAGGTCTTTTTGCTCACGTCTTGTCCCCTACCCCCATTCAATTGCCTTGCTTGTATAAATAAATGGTCCCCTTTGTTGAATATTCACCTGCTCGTTGCGTCCCTTCCTCCATTGAACTGCCCTAATTGCGTTCGGAATAATAGCTGGTTTTTAACAGCCGATAAGATAATCGGGTCCGACGGGGCTTGGCGATAATAAACCGCTCGGCAATCGCAAACGGAACGAGCTGCTTAAAGCGGCTCGTGTCCGTACGGGTCCCGTTGAGGTGTAAATCCCCGGCATTTCTGTCTGCGTGAATAATTAGGTAAATCGACAATTCGGCGATCAACCCTGTCGCGCGTGGACAGAAGAGTTGGCTGATTTATGGTGTGATTAACAACACCCGTAGCTGGGTTTCGGCGTTGATCTGAAACGCTGCGACTGGATTGCCACAGTCGGTGGGCGCGTGCGGCCGCAAATTCGCTAAAAGCGGTCGCCCGCACACCGGAGTGGCAGGAATCCACAACACTGGTGTCAGAAGTGGGATTCAAATCCATCCTGTCTCCAAACAATTAACGGAACCGGATCAAGGGTGTGCGAGGCGACCCTCCAGTTCCATCAAATTCCGGGCGTATAAATTTTTTATTACCGATTCGCAAAATAGCAGCTCAAGGCGAGCAGTGGCAGGAGGGAATAGATTTAGAATTAAATGAATCTATGGCCCAGGACGAGAGAACCGTGCAGGACACCCCCATGCAGGTTGAACACCCCCCACAATCAAACCCAGAGCCCGAAGGGGGCGTGGGGGCGGGGCGGCTTTTAACACCCCCCCCCTCCGTCAAATTCCCTCCCCGGTCCCCAGCGAAACCGTGACCGATAATGGCGGATCGGCCCTGCTAGAGCCATCGAGCATCGCACAGTTGGTGGAGATGATCAGACAAACGATGAGTGGGGATATGCAACAAATGCAAAACAAAATGGATGGCATGGGAAACAAAATGGATGCAAACACGTGGGATCTGCTGGGCGATTTGCAAGCCACGAACGGCAAAATGGATAACATGGCCACAAAAGACGAAATGAAAGAAAACGCAAAAGAAATAAAAAACAACATGGATGCAAATGCTCAGCGAATGAAAGAAATGAGGGGTGAGATGCAGCGAATAGGCCAAAGCCTGCAGGTGGGCACGAAGGGCATAATGGCGATACAAGCCGATCCCACAGACGGACAGAAGCTTGGCTGGATAGATGAATTTGGATCGGACGGGTTCTCCAGGCGAGCGTGTGTAAGGCCTAAGTCACATTTGCTCTACGGCTAAGATACGGCGGCCGTATCCCCCCCCCCCTTGAATTGACAGAAACGTGCGGCGGCCACAGAGTTTCTGAGGTGGCCTCAGGGTGGCCCTACTCCATATGGCTATATTTTACAGGTCATAACGGCCGCCGTAGAATTATAGTGCTGAGTTATAACCTTTTTCATTTCTACGTTGGCAGTAGCAATTCGACAAGCCGAAAAAAAGAACTGGTTAAAAAAAAATAAAAAAATAAAAAACCCACTCGTTACCGTCCCTCTGGCCGCACGTTCGTCTTAGGGCCCCCCTGAGGTCGCCTTGCGGGCACCTTGAGGCTACCTTGCCTCTACCTTGAAAATTGTATGGCCGCCGCAGGGACGCCCTAAGGTCACCGTGCGACATCAAATCAAAGACCCTACGGCACCCCCACGTTTTCGGTCTCCACAATTTATAAATACCCCGTGCGGCTCCCCGAAAAATAAAAACATATGTGACGGCTACATTGTGTGACCGTGCAAATATTGCGGCCGCCATATAATTGCTGGTGGCCGTACATTTTGTAGACCCTACGGCCGCCGTGCCAAATGTGACTTAGGCCTAAAGCTCCATGTGCCCTGCGCCGCATGTTCTGTTCGCAGAGCGTGCGAAGCGGCTTCCCCGATGCGTTACGTGTACCCCGGCTTGCGCGAGAAATCGCGCAGGTTCGGGATGCGAATGACGTCATCGGGGATTCCGCGGTGCGGGTTACGGACGAGCAGAGCACATGTGCTCGCATGGGGAACCCCTCGAAACGCGAGGCTTTCTGGGGATGCGCAGGGTGACATCATGGCTGAACGCAGGTTGGAATCCGGCAGAAGGGAAATCCCTGCCGGATGTTACCGTCCGAGGAGGGACGAGGTGCGCGAAGCGCGAGCAGCTGCCATGACGTCACGGTGAAAGAGCGCAGGTTGCGACTTGCCGCGCTGGTGCGAGTAGAAAAAGAAAAAAGAAAAGCAAGGCTCGCCACTTCGGGTAAACAGGATTCCTAGGCAGGGGTGGGAAACCCCCCTGCTTTGGGCACAGGAACACCACTAGTTAGGGGGATGGGTTAGTTTAGTTAGACCGGCTTCATGGGGCAGGGACAAGTCCTCATGGGCCCATGGAATGGATTAGTTAGAGGGATTTTAGTTTAGATTTAGGATGGGAAATGGGAAAATGATTTTTGAAGACACTGACAGACATTGAATGAAGAGGGGACATAGCTTAGCTACATAACTTAAAAGGATGTGCTATATTGTAAGGGATGACGAGGGAGCACGAGTTAGTTGAGGGGATTTAGTGAGAAGAATGGCAGTGTTCAGCGATGGGAGCGATGAAGTGGAAAATGTACTTGATGAGCGAGTGAGGGCCAGCGGGCCTGTGTGTATGGAGCGAATGTGGTATGTATGGTGCGATGAGTGTGTGGGGAGAGGAGTGATTCCCACCCAAGGGACCCAGTGTCAGAGTAAAGTCAGATAGTGGTTTAGTCAAATTGACAAAATGGAGGTCGTTTTGCTGTTGGTGCGAATGTTGGCTCGAAACCCGTTTGGAGGGGTGCAGGAGTCCTGTTGACGGGCTGGGAGCGTGGCTGCGAACGGTGAGTCTCGCTTGGTGGGCACCCCGGGCACCGGACGAGTTGGCCGCGGTAGGCCAAGGGCCCAAGAGGGGCCGGGATAACGTAGTGGGCAGGGGTGGGCTTGCATGAAGCGGGGCCCGTAGCGCCAATGGCCACGTGGGCATTGTCGTTGGCACGGGCACCCGGGGAAAGGGGCCCGTGGTGCCAGCCTGCCACGTGAGCGTCGAGGGGGAGTAGCCGAGGAGGGCACTCCCCCAGATATTAGGTTGCTGGTCGGCTCGGAGGCAGTCTCAGGGCCGGGGGTGTCATGGTTGGAGAATCGGCAGACGGAAGTTCCTGCCAAGTGAGCCACGCGGCCCAGCCACGAAACCGTGCGAGGGCACGAGGGAAACATTTGAGGGCAAGGCCCAAATTTGTGAGGACACCAACACAGGCGACGGGAATCTTGGTTGGTAGAACCAATTGTTTAAGTGACAGGCGCTTTTGGAAAGCCCCCGGGGTAGTTTAAGGTTAATAAATGTTAGGGTAGATAGGAAAGTGTACCCCTCTGCACCATCCATCCCTTCGCTCTCGGTGAGCCGCTAGACTCACCGTGGTAAAAAGATCGCTGAAATCTGAAGAGGCCATTCTGAGGCTTAATTGGGCCTCAGGACAGGATGCTAGCTCTCCCTCATTCCCCTCCAGGAAGGGAACGTAGGGGTTGGGAGTTGGCTAGGATGACTATAGGTGAGCCGGACAGAGATGATAAAGGGGGTTGGGGAGACGAAATTATAAATAAAAAAATAAGATGGGGCTAAATTTGGATTTTTGCAAACTCAGGGAGTGGGTATGGACAGAGACAGAGAAAGGCGATATGTTGGG
This sequence comes from Eptatretus burgeri, assembly GCF_056783735.1. NCBI lineage: Eukaryota > Metazoa > Chordata > Myxini > Myxiniformes > Myxinidae > Eptatretus > Eptatretus burgeri. The sequence continues at coordinate 24,697,875 of NC_140964.1, forward strand.
GGGAGACAGTAGGGTAGGTCCGAGCCCGCCTTCAGAGCGACTGGCACCACCGCACTCCCTCCACAAACCTCCAGAACGAGACAAGAGACCGGTCAGCTTCATATGCCGGCCTGTTTGTGCTGCAGCGGCCTGTTCTGGCCTTGTCTCGCCATGCCTTGTCTGCCTGCCTCTGCCTTGACCCCATGCCTGCTAGCCCTTGGTTGCATTTGCCCCTGTGTCCATCCATCACCATGTGCACCAGGATCATCGCGCAAGTTGCTGGGACTGCCCTGCAGGCAGCCCCGCCGACCATTGTTTGCTTGCGTCGGTGCCCATCCAGTGTTCTGCAGGGACTGCCCTGCAGGCAGCCGCACACGGGGACTGCATTGGTGTAGCCCGTGCACCGTTTTGTGTATGCTTGCGTCATCCAGTTCAATTCAAGGGGGAAGCCTGGGACTGCATTGGCCACCCGGCTACTTTCTTGTTCCTGCATAGGGAGCCAGAGACTGCCTGTGGGCAGCCTGGTTACACTCTTCAAATGGCCTGTGGGATGGCATATGGCATTCCGGCTTGGGGTGAGTTGCCTCCAGCAGCTGAAGACATGAAAACGGTTCTGTGATAGACAACGGGGCCTTTTGAACAGGCCCCGAAGACATCCGACCTTCAGCTGCGGGGGCGCTCACCCTCACAAACTATGACTAACCTTTGCCATGCCCTTTTTCCCACAGAGTCCATCAGTCCTGGGCCATGGTTTAGTGTAAAAATTATATGGTTAAGGTAAAATTGTACATGAGTTTTGCTCCCCCTGCATATTTGTCGTCGCGCTGGCAATTTTAAGTAAGTCGTCTGTACGAGTGAGTTTGTTTAGTTAGTTACGCAGCGCAGTAGGTTATTTATTTTTGGAATACGTATACACAAAATGTCGCACTCAGGGATCCGAAGATAAATTGTACTAGGGGAAACTTACACATGAAGGCACACGAAAATTTGACGACTCGGGACGAGTCTGTAAAAAGGGGAGGGTGTTGCGGATTTGGAAAGCTATCGCACTCAACATTCAGGTTCCTATAGAGTAGTTATCTCCCCAGCAGGCACACGACGTCAGTATGAAAGATTCACGACGTCGGGAATCGGCCGCTTGGTTGTACAACCAGATCACGACGCCGTACAGCCGCAGCGCGCCCCGCGATTATCGAAAACTATTTTTTCTGCCTCGAGTGTTGCCATGGTGACCGCTTTTCTACCTCGTGACGTGTGTGGTTGTGTTTGCCTTTCACCGGAGGAGAGATCTGATTGGCTAATTGCTATTTCCGCATCACTCGCCGCCATTTGCAAGGTTTGGTTAAACTTGTGAACTTTCAGCTATTTTTGAGTGTGACACACAATCCGCTTTAATCTGCAGAAGACTTCCGCTTTTATAGTTAAAATTATCTTCCGCTGTGATCATTTTTAGTATGTATAATATAATAAATCGATTTTATGTCTTAGCTTTTGTTTTTGGACGTTTTAAAGATCACAGAATCCATGATGTGTTCCTGTTACTGGTGTGCTGGAATCTACATCGTTACATTCAATGGAAACTCTCCCGGGCCCTTCGGGCCACTCGATCGTGGTTCGAGCGTTGGACTCGAACGTGCATCTGACGATCGAATCCTCCAACACCCGATTTCATCGTTCGTTTATCACGTTTCGCTGTCGCTTATTTGGCCCTGATCGTGTGGAGAAATCGACGGTAAATAATCAATTCATTTTTCCGTGGGCCTGGTGAAAAAAAAAAAACGCTCTGTGGTAAATAAAGGGGAATTCTGTAAAAATTACTTTGGACAAGTTTAGTTGGTTCAGAACCTTTTAAAATATATTTCTGGTGTGGATAATGCTTCGGCCGTTCGTGTCCGACGAATTACCGCAATGTTCCGCAATGTAACAAATTTGAAGTTCCACTGCCCTTAAAAAAAACCTCAATTAAGAATTATTTATGTGAGATGCATTCAAAATTGTGTTTTCATACTTAATGATGTTAGATTTACATTTTTTCTTTGTATGAATACACACACATAGATTTATGTTTGGTCTCATTGATTTGCCTGATTGTAATTCAGTTTTATATAATTTTATGCACTGTTCATATAATGTCAAATATCATCTGTTTAAGTCTTTTTGCACCTCATTCTATTGATGCCCGCTATGGGACGTAAGTAAAAATATTTCTAAATTGTATATATCATGGAGAAATTCTATCAGAAAGGTGTTTGACTTCCCAAGTAGGAAGTAAAAGTTTTTATGATCCTTTTGAATTTATATGATCAGTACCCATATTGTACTCTTTTACCAGTCATTGCTGAATTTCTACCTATTGAATGTCGACTATTATGTCGTATAGCAAAATTTATATGTGGTTCTTCGTCTTCTCATAATTCTTACCTGAGGTTGCTTAATTATGAATCTTGTAACAATGGGTAGTATGCCATCAGTAGCCTAAAATTTTAATTACATTTAATATAAATGCAAGTTATCTGTCAATACCTTTGATGTTCCTAATGCCCATAAAGTATGCAAGCATAGAATTAGCATCAGTTTTACTAACTCTCTCTCTATTGAGTGCAGCCTATGGCTGCTGGTTGCATCATTGGTTGGGACGTGGCTATGCCGCTGATGACATACCAGTACACTGGTTCTCATTTTGCCCTTACCAGTACACTGGTACTCATTTTGCCGACCTCAGAAGGATGACAGGCTGAGTCAATCTCCTGGTGTATTTTAATTCAGCAGCCAACAGGGCTTGAACTCAGGACCCTGGGATCCCAAGCCACCACCCGAACCACTAAGCCAACACCAGGCTTAAGTTTTACTTACACTGCCTGATGATGATGATGATCATGTTGTTGTACTTCAAGGTGCCTTTGTGCAGTCCATTATATTTGAGAGAGAAGCTCCACAGTTCCTCTATGGAGCAGAACTTTCTGAATTTGAATTGTAAACTGTGCTTTGCACAAAGTGAATTTGTCAAAAAGGTATTTACGACTTTTACCCATGTGGTATTTCTTTTTATTCCCCATTTTTAGTATATGTTTCTCAATTGCAATGGTATCTACTTTTACTTATTGTATGTTTGTATTTGAGTGTGCTTTTTTGGTACGGATAAAGATCTTATTATTGTTAATATTGCTTGTATATTTTTCCACAATCATGCTCTGCGTGATACGTGATAATAAATGATTATGAATTACAGTTGTTTTCAAGTTGTGGTCATTATGTGTTACTGTGCAACGTATAATGATGTTGCAATACAACTTCAATTTTGATAATGGCACCGGTGGAACAGCGGTGCTCCGCTGGCCCCAGACCTACGGGTCAAGGGCTCCATCAAGCTGGAAGCTGAAGGGTGTCATGCACTGCAATGTTCGTTTCTTTGGTGTGCAAAGAAAAGGGTAAAAACAAAAACTCCATTTTATGAACGTTGTGATAAAGTTGAAAAATAACGTCATGCTTCAATGTTGTGACAACGTTGAAATCTGACGTCATGGGTGTTGCAAATACAACTTCCCACTGACCCAATTCTGACGTCAGGTACAACCAGAACACGACGCTGCAACAACGTCAGATTTCAACGTTGTCACAACGTTGAAATCTGACGTCATGGGTGTTGCAAATACAACTTCCCACTGACCCAATTCTGACGTCAGATACAACCAAAACACGACTCTGCAACGTCAGATTTCAACGTTGTCACAACGTTGAAATCTGACGTCATGGGTGTTGCAAATACAACTTCCCACTGACCCAATTCTGACGTCAGGATAGAACCGGCAAACGACGTTGCAACAACGTTGTGTGCCTGCTGGGTCGGTAAGTACGTGTTTTATAGATCGCCCTTTCCCCTAGTCTAACGGGTATTTAAATGTTCCTGCGCTGCAGTTTTTTTTATAATGGATGGGTTTCCTTTTTGTTCGGGGTTGCACCACCGCCAGCGCCGCCGACATGATCGCCGACGACACCGCATCGCCCTCCCTGGATTCGCACCTCCACCTGGCCGGTCGTGGGGTTTTTCCGCTCAATTTGGCGGGTGGGAGGGAGTGTGAGGGCGCATGTGCAGAAGGGCATCCGTCTGAAAAGAGACAGAGCTCTGAGGAGTTCGTTGGACGGTGCGCAAAAAGGAGTCCAGGAGTTCGTTCGTTCTACACCAGGGGATCGGCTCATTGAAAGTTCGTCCTGTTGAGTGATCAGCGTGGTCTGCGCGCGTGCTGAGGGTTCATCTTGCTGGGCTCGTCTTGGCTGGTCTTGGTGGTTGCCATCTTGGTCGTCGTTCTCTTCCTCCGCGGATCGAGCCGCTCGAAGGCTGCACGAGGCGGGCAGTTCCGAGACAGGTCGTGGCTTTCAGCTAGCCTGTCCCTCCGAGCTGAAAGTCCTATTAAAGGCAACAGCCACCATTTATTGTGTGTGTGTGTGTGTGTGTGTGTGTGTGTGTGTGTGTGTGTGTGTGTGTGTGTGTGTGTGTGTGTGTGTGTGTGTGTGTGTGTGTGTGTGTGTGTGTGTGTGTGTGTGGCGCCTTGTCCTTAAGTCGTGAATTGTGTAAGTGTGTGCTGTAAATGATCATCGGAATCAGCTGCAGGCTTTTTGCTCGTGTCCTGTCCCTATCCCCCCATTGACTGCTTATGTGCCGAGTACAAATAAATGTCCCCATTGTTGAATGTCACCCGCTCGTTGCGTCCCTTCCTCACATTGACTGGCATGATGCGTTCGGGATATTAGCTGGCTTTTAAAGCCGATAAAATAATCTGGTCCGACGGGACTTGGCAATATATAACTGCTCAGCATTCGCATACGGAACGAGCCGCTTTAGCAGCTCGTTTTCGTGCAGGTCCCGTCGAGGTATAAACTCCCGGTATCTCTGTCTGCGCGAATAATTAGGTACATCGACAATTCGGCGATCGACCGTGTAGCGCGTGGACAGAGGGATTGGCTGGTTTATGGTGTGTTAAAAACACCCGTAGCTGGGTTTCGGCGTTGATCTGGAAGCTACGACTAGATTGCGCGTTCGGTGGGCGCGCGCGGCCGCAATTGGGCTAAGGCGGTCGTTCGCACGCCGAACGGGCGGAAAATTACAACAATATTTATATTTTTCAGTCGTGTGCTTCATATAATCCCCAAATTCCTTTTTACTTTATAACGTCGAACAATGTCTCTCCAAAAATTGTTTATATCTCTTGAATTTAACTTGAATAAAATAAAAGTATTAGCATTGTTTCTTTTTGAGCGACGAGGAAGTTGAAAGTATGATTGACTAAGATAAATACAATTGCAAGAAGAATGTCTCCCTCTTGTGTAGTTGCCATCCATTGCCGTTTGGTTTCTCTCATTAACACAATCATCAAAGATAACGAGGTTCTTTTTTGATTTATCCAAATCTTGGGGAGAAGGTATATCATCCGTATTATCACCAAGAATACAAGTTATCGGTTTTGATTTCTTTTTATATCTCTGTGTATCACAAAATACTTGTATTATATCTTCAATGTTGAAATCATTTAGTTTGTTTTGAAGTTTAAATAAACCGATTATATCTTCTTTTTGAAGACCAACATTAAAACCTTGTGAGAGTCGTTGATACTCAGGTTGAAAACTTGACTTTGTGAAAATTATTAAATTATCATAATCTAAAAAGTTGGGAGTAAGGAGCATCTTTAAAAGTAAGCACGTTTTTCCACATCCGCTTGAACCAACTTTGAGACATCTTAATGAATTTGGAAGATTTTTATGGTTTTTAAATTTTATCTTATTTTCCCAAATGGGTAAAAAATCATTTATTTATATTGTTGTCGTTTCACCGGTGTGTCGCCAGGAGCACGACCACCAGATGGAGCAGTGGAGTCACCTCGGCTCGATTGCCCGGAATTTCAGATCGCCGGCCTGGAAAAGTCCGGGAGATATTGAGAAAAAAGTTTCAGATCGCCGGTCGACGGGTCCTGCTTATTTTGGACCGAAATCCACCAATGGGTAGACCACATGGGGTAGGGTTAATTGCCAACTTCAATTTACCTAATTACCCACGTGGTCCAGCTACCGGGGAATTTCACCCTCGATGAAACTCATACGGAAACAAGCCGCTTAAGCGAGCCCGTTCCGTGTGCGATGCCGAGCGGTTTCAATCGCCAAGTTCTGTCGGCCCGATTATCACATTACCGTGGCCCAATGGCCAGCTAATCCCTCACATGCACGACACACCCAGTCAAAGGCAGAAATGGACACGATGAGCTGAGTACATTTATCAATGGGTATTTATTTATACAATCGGGAAAGGGGAAACAGAGAGCAGAACTAAACCGACTATAATGAATGCGATGCAAATATATACAGCACAAAAGCACTGAAACAGTTTGTTACTGATAAGACTTACACCACAAACACACACGCACACACACCCAAAGAAGTGGTGGCCGACGCCTTTATTTCGGCCTTCAGCTCGGAGGATAGTGGAGCTGAGGGCCAGGGTCTATCTAGGACCTTTCCGCCTCGTGCGGTCTTTGAGGACCAGATCCTCGGGGCCGACTGGACCCCTTGCACGATCCGCAGGATCCAAGCTTGCGAAGCCGGCAGGGCGCAGGCTGGCGGGAGAAGACCGTCCATCCACAGACGCGTTTCCGAACTCGTACGCGACCAGGACGGCCGGGGAACCGCGAACGAACGTGCCGAAGAACAATGCACAGAACGCGCCTGACCCATTACAGAATGCCAGCAGAACGAACCAGACCGCGCCGATCCCAGAACAGAACAAACTATAGAGTGCGCAGATCGCGCTATTTTATCTCCCCCGCTTCGAGGGGGGGCGCCTCCTCGCAACTCTGCCCTCTCCCGTCTCGGGCCCGGATTGGCTGAGTCACGGTCACCCCACCCACTGCACGCCGATTGGTCGAGGGCCACTGCGTGGCTCCTCCCCGAACTCCGCCTTCTCCACACCGTCGACCTTCTGCGCATGCGCCCTCATCATTCCTCTCATTCGCCAAAACGGGCGGCAAACCCCCCAATTGGCCAGGTGGCGTGGTGACATCACTTGGACCCGCCCCTGGCACAGGAAGCCGAGCAACATGTCTCTGCAGGGCTCCGCCTACCCCTGACGTCAGTCAGAGCAAGGTGAGGGGAGCGAAGGCAAGGGCGATGCGGTGTCGTCGGTCGTGTGAAAATAAACTAAAAGAAAACCTGACTATTTAAAACAACTTCACAGCACAAGAACATTAAATTACCCATTAGACTAGGGTCGGGACCCGAACTGGCAACATGTACTTACCGATATAACTGAGCTAAAGGAACCTGAATGTCTGCGTGCTCATGGCTTCCAGATTCGCAACAATATTGTTACGGCTGTGGAGATTCGCAATACACCATAAAGGGTCCTTAGATCAGTTATGACGCTAAGTTCATGTGTAGTTCGTCCACACCTGTTGTTTAGGGGGAATATGTGTGATTCATCCGGGCTGCAACGCTTTGAGTGAGCCATTTTTCTTTCTCTATCGTTATTTTGGACCATTAAGCCGCCAACAACTCAAACACCACCACCTTCGCCTCTTTACCTCCACAACTCCATCCCGCAAACATCGCTTCACCGCCATTCCCAAACGACGCCTGCCAACAACCAAACCACCACAGCAATCCCCCCACCACCTTCGCCTTTCTCCTTCCACAACCATCAACTACATCACCAGTCAACACCAAACGTCGTGCTGTCCAGGGCCCGTTCGGTAATTGATGCCGAACGCGTCGAGCCGCGGGTACAAATGGGAGCCTTTTTAGGAGAGGGAAACGGATCAGGAAGGCTTCACGCCCCTTTTCTTCCATCCAATGACTGAGCATCGGGTGGCATGGCCCCACCTCCGAACCCGCTGTGAATGCGTTCCCTTTAGGAGAGGAAAATGGATCAGGAAGGTTTCACGCCCCTTTTTGCCCGACCAATGGCTGAACGTCGGGTGGCATGGCCCCGCCTCCAAGCGCGTTTTGATCCGCGAATCTGCATACAGGCTCCTCCCCCGGTCTATAAAAGACACGAACACGACGCAGCTCGTGGGAGTGTCCAGAAAGTGTATGTCCAGGTGGGAGTGTCCAGAAAGTGTGTCCAGAAAGTATGTGTCCAGGAAGGAGTGTGAAGAAACGTGTCCAGAAAGGTGTCCAGCTCGTGTGTCCAGAAGGGGTGCAGAAAGTGGCGCCGGTCAGAAGTCGTGAAGTCTGAGGCGTGTGTTTGTGGTGATCGGACGGCGAAGGGGACGGAGCTTGAAGTGGAGGTCGAGGGACGAGTTGCGGAGTGGAGCAGGGACGCAGAGGAGGGCTCGGGCGAGAGTTTGACGGAGTCAGGTGCGGTCCCGGGACCCCGCTAGCGGGACGGAGCGTCCGCCATTCCCCTCTCCCGACCCCGAGCATCAACAATCCCCCCCCCTCCATCCGCGCTGAGATAGCGCCGGTAACCCCATCCGTTCCCCAACCCAACCGTGGTGCTTGCACGACGCACGCCTGGAGGAGCTCACCGACCATACCAGGGGCACGGAGTCAAGCGCGTTACGCGGACATTGCAGCTAGCCCACCATCGCGCCACGAGGGTGCGGGTAAGACCCCTTCGGTCTCGTGGACCTGGCCGATCACCCAGGTCACACGTTCATTTGGTCCACGGACCTGTCTGCCTCCTTGCCTGTGAGGGTGGCTTGTGTTTTCTTTGCTTTTTGTGTAAATGTATGTGTGGCGCCAGTCTTGTAAGTAAACCTATATAAGTGTGCTGAAAATAATTGCCTGTTTTTATTCGGTAGTAACTCTGCGTATTGTTCTTGCTTTGACTGTTATATGTGCATTTTTGTATGGCTGTGAATACGTGCTTGCCGTGTGTGTGTGTGTGTGTGTGTGTGTGTGTGTGTGTGTGTGTGTGTGTGTGTGTGTGTGTGTGTGTGTGTGTGTGTGTGTGTGTGTGTGTGTGTGTGTGTGTGTGTGTGTAATAAAGTGCTTGCTTGTTGAACTGTTTTCCCGTTTCGTTGCGTCCTTTCCTCCGTTGAAAGTTCCATCTTGCATCACGTAAGGGATTGGTAGTGGGTGTAGACACCCAATAAATAATCTGAACCGTTGAGGTCGACGATAACTCTGCTCGGTTATCCCTGCAGCACGGAACGAGCCGCTTAAGCAGTTCGTGTCCGAAGTCGACCTGCGGCGAGGTACGATCGCCCGGTCGACCACTCGCGCAGGTACTTAGGTAGGTCGAATTTGGCGAGCAACCCTATCCTGCGTGGGTGGGCAATTGGCACGATCGTGGTGAGGTTAAACCCCCACCCGTGACTGGTTCCTTGGCGGTAGTTCCAAGAGGGTCACAACTGAATTGTCTGTTCCGGTGGGCGACGCGTCGCGATTCGAGTTACGTGGCCGATCGCACGCCGGACGGGCCGAAATTCGTAACAATATATTTGGAAAACAGGTTATTTAATTTATTATTGGCTTTTTTCGAAACTATATTTTATCCGAAGTTCGGGTTTAATTTGAAGATAATCCATTATTTTATTTATACAATATCTTGTATTGATATTTCCCTGAAAATGGCAATTGTGAATAATAAAGAACAACAATCCTTTGAACATTTCTCTAATACGTTCAGTTTCTTCCATTGTAAGGAAAGGTGTGTTATCACCCTCATACTTTACATTCATTTCTCCAATCAATCTTGTAAAGTAATTCATTTTTGGTGTAAAGCCAAAAGAATTATATTCCTTTTTATATTTTTTATTATCATTAATTAGAAGATAATAACAGAATATATCCCCGTCTTTCACACACAGGACAATTCTCAAATTTGTCATGTGGAGAATAAGGAAATTCAAGGGGCTCAAGATCTAGTACACTATTCATATTTATAAAGTAAAACTTTTACTTCAAATAAAATTCATCTTCAGTATCATCTTCGGTGCTTTCATAATCATCTCTAAAACTACTTTCATAACTATCATTTGAACATAAACTCTCGGTATCATAACTATCGTTTGAATGCAAACTCTCAGTATCATAACTGTCCTCACTCTGATAATCTTCAAAATCTTCAGTCGAATAATGACTCATATTTAATTAGTAGAAAAAACATTACCATCTATATCTATATACTTTTTTTCATTAACTGATTCAACTACTGCATTTTTTTTATTAAAGGTAATTTTAAAATGATCCTAAACAACTATTGAACGAAATGTCATTTGATCAGGATTTACATCTTTAGGGTTGTTGAAAAAAATACAAATTTGTCCTTGCATATTTCAGATGGTCTTATCTTTTCTTTCGAAAGCTTCATCCATGAGGTTTTTCTTTTTTGATTCTTTTTCTTGTTTCATTGATTTTTCTTGTTTTAAATATATTGCCAGAAGGAGAGGAGAAACTTTTGTGAGAGCTACTTTAATTGATGTTCTTCCAGGTATACTAAAAGCCCTTCCCACTGAAGGAAATTGAAGAACTCATATTATTCACCATAATTGTTTTTATCCAACAGTTGTTATATTTATCTTTATTCAATTTTACATCCTCGACATATTTCTCAGTATGTTTTACAAATGAAGAAGTTGATTGTAACTTGTCTTTTGTCTTTTGATACATTGTATTTATTAAGTGAAAAAAGTTGGAGGATAAAATGGTTTTAAGCACAGATTCAACTATAAATTAAACGAAATTTTCATCAAGAAAATTTTATTTCAAGCAAAGTTTTATTATATAAATATGGTGAATACAACATAATGCAGTGTTTGTAATCATGAATATAAATGTTATAAAAAAACACCTTCAAACGAACAAACACACATTCAATCTTTTCAGACAAATATCTCCACTTGACCAAGAAACAAAACATTGTGATAGATGTGATAATGATATTCTTTTAAAAAATTATAATAAACACCTTCAATCATGCAAACACAAGAACAATGAAGAAAGGGAAGGTGCCACTAAATTCTCCATTGAAAACACTGATGGGACATTTAAAGGACATATAAAATTAAGATTGTTTCGATTTCAAGACCCTGGACCATCTTCAATCATGGAAGCTGTTGATGTGGTTAAACAAAGTATTGAAACTATAATTAAAAGCACATTAAGTGAAATGGAAACTTTTAAGTTTTATATGGGCGTAAAATTGAATGTGGTAAGACAAGGCGTTGAAACTACTCCCGATATGAGGACAAACCCTCACTTTATCTCATCATTTCAATATTTTGTAAGATGTGATGTTTACGATGAACTCCAGAGACAAGAACAAGATGTTGATAACACTGTAGTAGGTCGTGGATTTACTATTACAAAAATAATCTTTTTATTTTTACACATCTTAAAATCAGATCCTCTTCAAGCTTCTTCTTATATTGATTTACCAATAGAGATAAAACTTATGAAAGTGTTTGTTAATATTCAAAACAAAGATAATAAATGTTTTCTATGGTCTGTTCCTGCTCACCTACATCCTCCACAATGGAATCCTGAAAGGGTTGAACATTATAAGAAATACGAGAATACATGAAATGTTAAAGATTTAAAGTTTCCATTGTCATTGAGAGGTATTCCTAAATTTGAGAAAATGAATAATCTATCTGTTAATGTATATGGATTAACGGATACAAACAAAGTTCAGATATTAAAAATTTCAAACAACTATAAAAATGATGAAACACTTTGACCTTCTCTACTTTACTTCAAAGGGAAAATCACATTATGCTTTCATCAAAAATTTCTCAAGATTAACCAAATCACAAATATATAAGAGAAAATGTAAAACGTATCCTTGGAAGTGATGCCTCAACTCCTTTCACACAAAAGAACGATTAAATCAACATTTGAAATATTGAAGTCATCATAAATCAACCGTCATCAATTTACCAAAAGCAGGTTCAAACATATCATTCAAAGATTTTAACAAATCTGTAAAACATCCGTTTTTGATATATGCTGATTTTGAAAGTATCCTTGAAAAGATAGATACTGTTTTTCCAAATCCAATTCAATCACACACAAATAAATATCAAAAACATACTCCTTGTGATTTCTGTTATTATATCAAATCATCTGTTGGTGATGAATACAACAAGTTGGAACATTATAGAGGAGAAGATGCCTCAGAGTGGTTTGTAAGACGATTGGACAAAGACTGTATAAGACTAAGAGAAATAATAGTTAAAACCTATAAACCAATGTCATTAACAAAGGGAGAGAAAAAGGAATTTAGAAAGAACAGTATCTGTCATATTTGTAAGGAGAAAATTGAGGGAGAGGTCAAGGTTAGGGATCACTGTCATTTTACTGGTAAATATTGAGGTCCAGCTCATTCCCGTTGTAATCTATCTATAATTCCAGCAATGTGTGTGTGTGTGTGTGTGTGTGTGTGTGTGTGTGTGTGTGTGTGTGTGTGTGTGTGTGTGTGTGTGTGTGTGTGTGTGTGTGTGTGTGTGTGTGTGTGTGTGTGTGTGTGTGTGTGTGTGTGTGTGTGTGTGTGTGTGTGTGTGTGTGTGTGTGTGTGTGTGTGTGTGTCTGTTTGTCTGTTTGTTTGTCTGCGACCACCGTTTCTTGAGAACCGCTCGTCCGATCTGATTGAAACTTGCCAGGAATATTGCCGGGGACCCGCAGATGTGACTTTTTGAGGTTTGATGTCAATCGGACAAGCGGTTCCCAAGTTATGGCCATTTTATTGCTTTTTTCAGTGTTGAAAAGGTGTATATATGGCAGCTGAAGTGTCGTTCCACCTTATCACCTTATCATGCCATTTTTTTCTCAGAATAATGATAACAGCATATTAATAATAATAATAATAAAAATAGCACAATGATTGGCAGTACACAATAATTGAATAAAAATAATAATGTGATACAATGACCAATGTCTGTCAACCAATAACGACCTATACATTGTCTGTCAATGAGACAGGACACGGTGCTATGACGTCACGAATGACATCACAATGCTTGCTCTTTGGATTGAAACTTGCCAGGAATATTGCCGGGGCCCCGCGGATGTGCCTTTTCGAGGTTTGATATCAATCGGACGAGCGGTTCCCAAGTTACGGCCATTTATCTGTCGACCAATGACAAGACACGATGCTATGACATCACGAATGACGTCAGAATTAATGTTTATTTATTTATTTATTATTTTTGTTTTTTTGCACGATTGACAGTCCGATCTGATTGAAACTTGCCAGGAATATTGCTGGGGACCCGCGGATGTGCCTTTTCGAGGTTTGATATTAATCGGACGAGCGGTTCCCAAGTTACGGCCATTTATCTGTCGACCAATATCTGCGAGAGAGGGGATGGGAGAGGGGGGATGAGAGTGGGGTGAGAGAGAGGGACGAGAGAGGAGGGGGAGAGAGGAAGGGCGAGACTAGAGGGGAGAGAGGGGGGAGAGAGGGGGTGGGAATGGGGACGAGAGGGGGTGTGAGAGGGGGTGGTGGCGAGAGAGAAGGGCGAGAGGGAGGGGTGAGAGAGGGGGAGAGAGGGGAGGAGAAGGAGGGGGGAGAGAGAGGGGGGAGAGAGACGGGGGAGAGAGGGGGGTGAGAGAAAGGGGGCGTCACAATTCAAGAGATGGTGAGAGAGGGGGGGTGAGAGTGGGGGCGAGAGAGGAGGGGGAGAGAGGAGGGGCGAGGCGAGGGGGGGCGAGATTTAGGGGGCGTCACAATTCTTCTTCATTTGATATGACGTCACTATTGACGCTGGGGACATGAGTATGTTTCCCAGGTGTTTCCCAAGTTATGGCCATTTATGATATGGTTGGTCCAATCTAATTGAAACAATGCCCCAATCCAGTCGTCGTTTACGCACCTACGAGCCTGCCCCTACGGGCCCATACTAATCTTCATTACAAGCCCCCAAACTTTATTCCTGCTTTCTTCACAACAACGCTCACTATGACACACATCTATTTATAAATGAATTTTCAAAGACATCTGGAGATATTTCTGCCATTCCTAACACAGATCAAAAATACATTTCATTCACAAAAACAATTCATACATCCCACATAACCCATATCAGATTTCTTGACCCATACAAGTTTATGGCAAGTCCATTATCTAACTTAGCATCAAATATTAAAAACTTACCGAATCTTAAATCACATTTCTCAAATCAAGAAGAGATTGATCTCTTATCACAAAAGGGAATATTGCTGCGAATCTGGAAGCCATGAACACAACATTCAGGTCCCTATAGAACAGTTATATCGGTAAGTGTGTGTTTCTAGTTCGGGTCCCATCCCTAGTCGAATGGGAATTAAATGTTCGTGCGCTGCAGAGTTATTTTGATAGTTAGGGTTTTCTTTTACATTTTTACACCCCGTATCACAACAACAACAACAACAACAACAACAACAACACCTTCACTCCATCCTGATGCCATAACGCTCACAGCATTCTTCGCGTGCTCACCAGCAAGCGCGTGCGTGGGCAGAGCCTAACATAGGCATGGCGTCCCTCTAAGCCAATCGGCAAGGAGCGGGCGTCTCACCCGCCCCGTTTCTGATCCAGCACCATCGCCATTAGGCACGTGGCCAGAGGTGAGGAGGTGGGCGGAGCCACAAACACTTCTGCTCGGGACTCCGCCCAGAGGGGTGGGAGTTGCCCCGCCAACCGCGGTCCTGTCCAATGGAGGACGGCCAGGGAATCGCGCGATGGGTCCAGCCAATCGGGAGGGAAATGGTCGGGAGAAGAAGCCCCTCCCTCCTTTGAAAAGAAGTGTGGTGGTTGTCGGGATGAGAAGAAGGATGAGAATTGTGCCCCGTCTGCTCTCATCTCGCTGGCGCTGATCTCGTCTCCTCTCGCTGGCACTTCTTCTGGTCTCATTACGAGCGCTGGTCTGGTCTCGTCTCGACGCGGCTGGTCTCATCCTGGTTCGCTTGTCTTGGCCAAACCGCACGAGGCAGGAAGGTCCATTTCCTTTGGGGTATTTGTGTGTGCGTGTGTGTCCTCTGGGCCCATCTTTAAGTAATAACTGGTGAAGTGCTTTGCTCTACATTATTCACATTCCTTTTAGTCAGTTTAACTCTGCCCTTCATGTGTCCCTTCCCCCTATTGTAAATAAATATTCCTTTTGTTGAATGTTTCAGCTCGTCTTTGTCCTTTCCTTTTTTGGTTTAGCATGGTACATGTTGGGAAATTAAAAAGGCCGTTGTTGCCGTAGTTGTGTGCATTTGGACCGACGGGACCTTGGTAACCATCCACTCGTGTTATGCACGGGTCAAGCACAGTTACGACTCGTCCCGTTCGAGCTCCGTCGAGGGTGTGAATACTCGGTAGTTCGCCACGTGGGCCTCGAGGTATTTTGAAGTTTGGCAAATAACCCTGTGCCCATGCGGTTGATTTATTGACGATTCACGGTCCTGTAAGGGACCCATACCTTCGGAGTTATCCAAGGGTGATAATCTGAATTCCGGGTGTTCGGTGGAGCCGACTCCACTGCTCCATCTAGCGGTCGTGCTCGCAGCCGATACCCGGCCCACAACAATATATCCGTATGACTAAATGGATTAATTTGAGAAGTTTAAAGAAACACAACTTCCTTCAAGGGAAAGTTTCTATGGCAAGTTGAATAAAACTCATATTTCTGATCGAGATTATACACAAGCGAGAAAGGTTTGGGAGAAGTTTAATATAAAGAATCTTGGGGAATATCATGATTTGTATCTTAAAACTGATGTATTGTTATTGGCTAATGTGTTTGAAACTTTTAGAACAGTCTGTCATAATAAAAATTCTTATGAATTAGACCCCATTCATGATTACACAGCCTTTGGCTGGTATTACACTGGTTTGGCTTGGAGTGCTATGTTAAAAATGACAAAACAGAATTTGGAATTAATCAGGGATATAGATATACTTTTAATGATGGAGAAAGCTAAAAGAGGATTAATATCTCAAGTATGTTCCAAGAGATATGTTAAAGCAAAGAACACATATCTTCCTGATTATAATAAGAATGAGGACAACTCTTACCTGATGCATTATGATGCTAACAATTTGAATGGGTGGGCTATGTCTCAACCTTTACCTTATGGAAAACTTAAATGGGTTAAAGAAAAACATTATGAAAAAGTTTTACAAGACATCGTTGTCTCCTCTCAAAAAGAATTGCATGAAGCTGAAGTTGGATATTATTTTGAGGTTGATTTAAAATATCCAGAAGAACTTCATCACAAACATAAAGACCTCCCTTATGCCCCTGATAAAGAAAGTACGAGAAAAGAATGGTCAAGTGATTACCAACAGTCATTTAATATTAAAGGTAAATCTCCCGAAAAACTTCTCACCACATTAAATGAGAAAGAAAGTTATGTTTTGCATCAAAGGAACTTGAGACAATATTTATCCGCTGGATTGAGAGTGAGGAAAATTCATCGGATTTTGGAATTTAAACAAAGTCATTGGTTTAAGAAGTATATTGATTTCAATAGAAAAAGGAGAACAGAAGCAAAAACAGATTTTGAGAAGGACTTTTATAAATTAATGAATAATGCTGTATTTGGAAAGACTATGGAAAATGTTAGGAATCGACAAAACATAAGACTTTCTACATCTTGGAAACAGGCTTCAAAGTTAATTAATAGACCAAGTTTTGAACGAGTGGAGGTATTTTCAGAGAACTTTTGTGCTATTCATTTGAAAAAAGAGAGTATTGAAATGGATAAACCTATTTATATAGGAACATCAATTCTTGACTTGTCAAAGTCATTAATGTATGACGATTACTATCATAATTTAAAATAAAAGTATAAGGATAATGTGTCATTGTTGTATATGGATACAGATAGTTTTATATTAGAAATTAAGACAAGTGATGTATATGAGGATATAATTGATAATATTGATATATATGCTACAAGTAATTATAAGTCAGGTGATGTGTTGTTTTCATCAAAGAATAAAAAGGTTATTGGTAAGTTCAAAGATGAATTGGGTGGGAAGGTCGTGAGTGAATTTATAGGATTGAGATCAAAGTCTTATGCTTTTACGTATATTGATAATAATAATAACATTGAAAGGTGTGATAAGAAGCCAAAGGGAATAAAGAAAAATATAATCAAGGAAACAATAAAGTTTAAACATTATTACAACTCTTTAACCTTAAAGAAGGAAGAGTACAGAAAAATGAATACAATAAGAAGTTATAAACATCAATTATATACAGAAGAGATAAATAAGAAAGCATTAGGAGCTTTTGATGATAAAAGATATATTTTGGAGAATGGAATCAAAAGTATCCCTTATGGAATTCTTTACACTGTGAGCTGTTAGAGTTAGATTTAACTATTAGGGTGATGCTAACCCTAACCACACACCTCACCCTAACAATATTATTTATATATATATATATATATATATATATATATATATATATATATATATATATATATATATATATATGTGTGTTAAGATATTGGGTTGGTAATTTTAACAGGCTACTGCCGTCTTTTTACTGATTTATAAATGATAGAACCAAGCAATAACCAAACCGTGGATATGTAATCAGCCTTGGTATTGAAATGGAAAACATAAAGAATGTGAGAAGTATCAAATAAGTCTTATTGAAGAAATAACCAGGGTGAAAGTATATAAAACAAATACGCAGATAAATTTAATTACAAATAAGTTGGAGGATGTAAAGAAAAAAGTTAATATCCTTGAATTGACTTAAAACTTTGATGGTTATCAATTGAACAATGGAAAAACAATTTACTACAATCGCAAAATGATATGTGGCTTTGGAGGTGGTCAAATAAGAGCATTGAGAGAAGTTTATCATTTAATTTCTGCTCAACATCGACATTTAAACCAATAACTAAGTTCCAACGTAATCTTTGTGAATATACTCGATGGAGATGAATGTAATAGGAAAATTAAGTTCTTCCCCAAAGTAGAACATAGACAAATATTCATTGGTTCACTCTTTGAGTGGAATGAAAATATGAAGGGAAAGAAGTGCTTTAATCAGTAAGTCTCAATTTAACATTTGCTTGTATGGGAGGGAAGGGAATAGGTGGGGAGAAAATCAGTCTCCTATTTTGGGCTTTTGGGGCTTGAGTCAGAGTTTTTCCCTTTTTCCACATTCATTTGAATGGCTGCCTCAGAAGCCCCATTAATCCTCCACATATATATATATATATATATATATATATATATATATATATATATATATATATATATATATATATATATATATATATGTCGATATATATATATATATATATATATATATATATATATATATATATATATATATATATATATATATATATATATATATATATATATATATACATATATATTTATATAAGTAGGGTGAATATACTGGTTCTGGCTCACTTTTCCCCATGTAAATGAAAGGGGGATTTTCAGCGATTCATATTTTTTTTTTCCCCTTAAAATAAACCCCCTTTTTATCCCAAGGTATATTTATTTGTCTCCCCTTTTAACCTGGGGACACTTTTTTTTCAAATAATCCATACAATAAGATAAAGATTTGTTCAAGTACTAAAGTGGTAATGTGATTTGTTAAAGGTGATTCGAAAGAAATATCTAAAACGTCTAAGCCTCGGGACACTCTTTATCAAATAACCGATGCATATTGTTTAGCTCACTCATTGAACCTATAAAGATTTGTTCATTCTCAAATTCCTTCAATAGTTTAATTTTCTTTGCACAATAATCCCCATCTAAAATATTGAAAAACAAAACATTTGAATCTTTATATTTTTTAAGATACCCCTTTTGTGCCATTACGAAATGATAAACTTCTCTTAATGATCTCATCTGGCCACCGCCCGAGTTGCAAATCATTTTTGTACATAAACCACGCCATAAAAAAAGTTTGGTTTCAAATGTTTTCAGTTCATGCCGTGAAAATGAGGAAGTGTTTTTTTGACACGGTCGTGCTGTGAAAATGAGGAAGTGTTTTTGGACAGTCATGCTGTGAAAAAAAACAGGAACTATTCTGTGAGACAAGGTCTCATGTTTATATTTTATCTCAGAACACGAACTGAAAACATGTTTAATCAAAACCATTTTAGGGTATTTTAAGTATGTTTTAAAAATGATTCATACAATTTGAGAATATATCTCCCAGTTATTTTCCAAGCTGTCTCTCCCGAAGCGTCATTTCCTGTGGCCACACCCAATGATTAAGCAATCTCCTCATCGTTGCTTTATAAGTGATTCGCCAGACAAAGTTTCTGCCCATCGGGATTTTCATTTTTACAACTGGGACATGAGCGATCTTTCTTCCGCGAACAAAACAGCTCAACACAAAGTTGGTAAGCCTGTGTATAGGTTCCTCTTTGAACGATGAAGCAATTGATTATAAATTAAATCGTGATAATTCTGATATATATATATATTTTTTTTTTCTTGGCAGGTCCTTGGAAGAAGAGCAGTTTACATATCACGACGAGGTGCATGAAATTAATGCTCTTATTGAAGAGGTCAATCATCTTAGAAGAGAATTGAAAAACATTTTTAAAGACTGACACGACGTCTTATCACGGCCTCTGATCTTTTTGCCATCTTGTACCAATGGTAAAAAAAAACTGAGACATGGACTCACTCTCTTCCGATGAAGATAACAGCTCACTACAAAGTTGGTAAGTTTGTGTATGGTTTCCTCTATGAACAATGAAGCAATTGATTATAAATTAAATCGTGATAATGCGAAAAAAAAAAATTTTCCTGGCAAGTCCTTGGAAGAAGTGGAGTTTACATATCACGATGAGGTGCATCAAATGAATGCTCTTATTGAAGAGGTCAATGATTTTAGAAGAGAATTGAAAAACATTTATAATGACTGGTACGAAGTCTTATCACGGCCTCTGATCTCGAATAAATTAAACCAATGGTGAGACACGTGTGTGTGTGTGTGTGTGTGTGTGTGTGTGTGTGTGTGTGTGTGTGTGTGTGTGTGTGTGTGTGTGTGTGTGTGTGTGTGTGTGTGTGTGTGTGTGTGTGTGTGTGTGTGTGTGTGTGTGTGTGTGGAAATATGTGTGTGTGAATATATATATATATATATATATATATATATATATATATATATATATATATATATATATATGTGTGCGTGTGCGTGTGTGTGTGTGTGTGTGTGTGTGTGTGTGCGCGTGTGTGTGTGTGTGTGTCTCTTTCCCTGTCTGTTTGTCTCTCTCTATCTCTCCCTGTCTGTCTCTTTTTATCTCTCTCTGTCTGTCTTTCTACCTACCTCTCTCTGTCTGTCTCTCCATCTATACCCTTGACTCATTATTTTTTTTTTTTTTAGCTCGATCAGACAACATCAGCTGTTGAAGCAATCTGGTACAACACATGATTTTCTGGAGGTAAATGTTTCTGAATTATTATTTGTTTATTTATTCTTTTATTAATATCACTCTCTCTTTGGAATGTCGTCTTATGTTGGTTGCATCATTAGTTTGGACGCGGTTTTACCAGTACACTGGAATTCATTTTATTGGCCTTGGAAGGATGACAGGCTGAGTCGGCCTCCTGGTGTGTTAATTCAGTGGTCAACGAGGCTTGAACTTAGAACCAACAACAGGCTTACTCATATTACCATGTAATTATCTTTATAAAACCTAATTATTATCCACTTTTTGTTTCAAAACAGAATATGGTGTCTGAGTTTCGAAATCACAAGACATCTGAAGAAGATTGCTGGGAAAGATTATACATTCTCGCAAATGAATATTTAATATTTGCAATTTTGATTAATTATATTTGTTTTGTTTACAATTACTTGATTTTAAATTTCAAAAAAAGGATTAAGACATGAAGGAAAGGGAGAGGTGGGGGGTAGGTGCGCTCCCCCAACGACCCATCACCCCACCCCATCCCACCCCTCCCCTCCCCATGTGTGTGTGTGTGGGGAAGGGTGGGGGTGGGATGAGGGAGGTGGTGGGTCAAAGGTGGAGGCGCACAGGGGTGATGAGGGGGGCAGGGCTTCTGTGGCCGGGGCTTGTGTGGGCGGGGCTTGTGTGGGTGGGGTTTATGTGGGTGGGCTTCGGTGGGGTTTATGTGGGTGGAGCTTGTGTGGACAGGGTTTATGTGGGCAGGGTTTATGTGGGTGGAGCTTGTGTGGATGAGGCTTATGTGGATGAGGTTTGTGTGGATAAATGGATGGGTGGATGGGTGGATGGGTGGAGCTTGTGTGAATGGGTGGATAATTTTTTAATTAAATAAACATGTTGTGTGTGGGGAACTAATTAACTAATCACTAATTATGTGAAAATGATGAATATGGGTGGAGCTTGTGTGGGGTTTGTGTGTGTGGAGTTTTTGTGTGGAGCTTGTGGGGGGGTTTGTGTGGGGTGGGGTTTGTGTGGAGCTTGTGTGGGGTGGGGTTTATGTGGGTGGGTTTTGTGTGGGCGGAGTCAAAAAGGGGCGGAGTCAAAAAATTTCAATTTATCTTTGTCTTTTGTAATTCCTGTGAATAAAATGAACCTAAAATCTCTTCCCCTTCCAAATCATATATCTTATAAGTCCAAGGAACCGTATCTATTACATCAACAATTTTAAAAAGTTCGTTTGTCCATTTTTTAATATAACCTTTTTCAAAATGAGATTTCCACCTATATATTCTTACGATATCACCAACTTTGAACTTAGGTTTTCTGACATTAATCTCTTTTTCATATATTAATTTTGTAAATGTTTCTGATGGTTTCATATTTGTTGACGTGTGAATCGTGTCATTATACTTATCCACAATATCCTGAATAAAAGATGACCATTGTTGTGAACCGAGTTGTGTGAATTTTTTATATAGTCTCTCTTTTAAGGTACGATGAAAACGTTCAACAACAACTGCCTTCCCTTCATTAAAGGTACTGTATAATGTAATACTGTTATTTTTTAGAAAATTCATAAATGTCTTGTTATAAAACTCTCTACCCTCATCAGTCCACAATTTTTTAGGTTTTCTCTTACTTTTATTAAATATCTGTTGAAAGGCTAACATAAGAGTATTGCCTGTTTTGTTTTTTAATGGTACAACGCATGTGTATCTACTCCTCAAATCAATAACGGTTAAAGCATACTTGTACCCCTTATCATTATTGAGTTCAATCAAATCAGCAGACCAGATATAATCTACTTTCTTGGAATAAACTTTCCTTCTCTGAAACTTTGTGAATATTGGTTTATGTAATTCATCAGCTAATTGCTCTTCAGTCTTAATGACATCATTAGAGCCTATAAGTTTTTTGAATTTCCAAGTCCAAGTTTCAATTTAGCACTGATTATCTTCTTCACAATGAACCGATCAACTTTTTCTCTCAAGGTTGGATTTTGTATCAGAGACAAATTATACAACATTTCTCTATCGGCTTCATGCTTTTCTTCCAACGTTGTGGTATTCCCATAATCAATATCGTGTCTCATGCACACTTCATCAACTCTATTGATGGGTTTACTCCAGGATTTAGGATTGTCTGCCTCATCTAATCTTTTATCCAAGTTTGTGCCTGGACCACAGAAAGAATACCCTGGAAGATGTAATTCCCCTGGTATTCCAGTAGTTGTAAATTTACTTCCTGATAAAAACTTTTGTATATCTCCTCCTCGTTTGTGTTTGGAGATAAATTGATTTTTTTATGAACCACACACCGAACATATACCTTTTTGTATAACCCTGTTATTTTTACTTTTAATATATGAAATATTTTTGGTATTAGTTTTCTTTTTACATTTGAGACAATAACTCATTTATTTATGAGAAAAATTCCTGCAGAGTGCAAAAACCTTTTTAGTTTCCAACATGCACATTTGAATCTTAATTTTTAAAACATAAAGAATCCTTAGAAATGCCTTCACTCTCTCCTCCATTTATTTAAGAAAAAAAATAAAAATGAAAAACTTGAATTAAAATGAATATCTTGTCGATGTCAATATTCTTGTCGAAAGTATTGCAAATAGACTTGTCAATTCTTTGTTTTCCTCCTCGGTGGGTTGAGTTATTTTCTGTAATACCCCCAATCTTTTTTTAATCTCACTGGTTTCCATATTTTGATATTTATTTTGTCTCGCTCTTTCCTCCCTCTCCTTCTCTCTCTCCTCCCTCTCCTCTCTCTCTTCTCTCTCTTCTCCTTTTCCTCCTTCTCTTTTTACGCCCTCTCCTCCTTCTCTCTCTTCTCTTTTTCCTCCTCTTTCTTCTCCCTCTCCTCCTTCTCTCTCTTCTCCTTTTTCTCCTCTTTCCTCTCTTCTTCAACTCCTTCCTCATCCCTTATTATCCTTGAATCGCTTACACCCCATAGAATATCATACATATATTCATCAGGATTTCTTGTTATTCCTGTATCCAAAATAATTTTTTTTACAACAGGAAACCAATAAAATTTCTTTTGAATTTCTAAAAGAGCCTTACCTTTTCCTAACTTTATAATTTTTTCATTATTTAACATTCTAATTAAATCTAAAGTTGTCAGTTTATCAACATCAGCATAATGCCAATCTTTTATTGAAAATACCTCATTCTTATGTTGTAGAACATATTTATTAAAATACCGAATACCCTTTTCTTGAAGGTATGCTTGGACACAGAAATGACAATTTTCTTGAAGCCTTCTTGCTGTCATTTATGTATTAGAAATATATGTTAGAATAATATTATGGCACGAAACACCTCCCCATCTTCCCATGCTTAAATCATTTTGTGTTTCCTTACTTATTATATATAATCCTGTTTTTTCTGTTTTCATGATAAAAACAAGGGCAAAACCATTATTATATTTACCCTTATTAAATTCTTTTATTTGTTGTTTACTAATCGTGGCCCCACAAAACTCATTCTCGATACCAAGTGGATAATATTCTTCCTTACGAGACTGATTTAATTGTTCCAGGTCTTTGAGGTTAATTTTAAATGACCAATTATACCCTAAATCATTCATATCATACCCCCATTGTTCTATTCTCATACAAACGATGCGACCTTCTTTATAAAAACTTATTTTAATTCGAACTGTGAATTCTGTATGACCTGGAGATAATATCAACACTTCTGTATCTTTGGAATACACGGCCGTTTTATTTAAGGATATATATTGTGATAAATCGCTTAATCTCACCAAGTCATTCACGTCAGTTGGGCTTGGATAATTTTTTAATTTATAAGCATTTTTCATGTTAATATTATTGGTTATATTATATTTATGTCGTTCAGCCTGTGCCTTTGTGTAATAATTTGATAAATCAATATCCAGTTCTTGAGATACACCAAAGATAGAACCATCTTTACCAACATAAGTCATTTATATTAGATTAAAAATAATATCATAAATTTTTTTATTTTTGTTGAGTTGAATTAACACATATAGACTTAATTGACCACAACACTTGGAATTTAATTCTTGGACTTGAAATGTTTGATAAACACCATTCTGTAAGAATTTTATGACTTCAACAGGTGGTGGAAGACCAAAACTATCAAAATAATATTTGTCTTGACTATTAAAAATACAAACCCAATGAGAACCGTTCCCATTATTATCTTCTAAGTTCATAATAATATTCTTTGTATGTTTCGGCACATTTGTTAATTCATCTCTCGTACAAATAACCACATTATGAATTTTTAATTTCTTACAAACTTGACAAGTTGTAAATTTGATGTTGTATTCTTTCCAAATTCTTTAAACCACTCATCAATGCTCATTTATTTATTAGAAAGAGATAATCCATTACCCCTTTTAGTTCATTTTACACCTTCTTGTGCGATAGAAGAAAGCATATCTCCAACTAACAATCTCGCTTTATCAGGCAGACCTTCAAGTTTTTCAGCAAAATCTACAATTACACCACTTCCACTAATTTGTTTCTCCAACTCTTTGTTATGTCTTTCCAATTATTTTTGAGCCTGGAGTTGAGCCTTCCTTTCGTTGGCAGTTTTCACCGCTGTTGAAATACCACCCGTCAATGCTCCAACCGCACTTAAACCAGCAAATAAAGGAATTAGAAATGGGAGAAATCCTCCACTCGTCTCTCTTATTGAATATTTTTTCAACATTGGTTTTGTCATTTTAATTTTAAGTGAGCAAAACATCAATTCTCTTGTGAGCAAAACATCAATTCTTACTGCTCCTTTTCTCTGAATTGTATTAACGTTAATCGTACAAGGCTTTTGATTTTGAACACAAGATGATAGTTTATGAAGATTGATTTGATTAACATATACCCCAGTTGGTACTTTGCCACTCATTTATTTAACAAAAAATTATGTGGGACTAATCATCACACCATTATCTGTATTAATCTGCAATTCTGTTTCTTCCAAAAGCAAACAACATGTATCAACTTCTTCACTCTCTCCTCTTTCAATGTATAGGGAAGTATCCACTCGATTAGACTTTATAGTTTCCTTTTGAGCGCTCAGGTCAAACGCATAGATTTTATACAAACTTTTAAATGCTGTCATATCCAAAATAGGTTCTTTATTTCCATTACTTTCACACACCTTTTGGTAAGACTTGTATGCTTCAGCAAAATCATTTTTTTCCCAATTAATTTCCAATCTATCTCGTGGATAAAATGTTCCATCTAGAGAAACGCGAAGTTGTTTCACCTTAGCATTATCACTCAATGCATTATTCTTATCAGTCACAGTATCACCATCTGGCTTTTTAAAAATGATCCACAGATATCGTGGCTTTCCTTCCAGAACACCCAAATTCCACGTGTAAGTAGTTTGGTTGAGTTTAACGTGTTGACATCTTCTTTTGAGGTATGATACACTGAGTGGTTTCTTTGACTTAAGTCTTCGATTCAGCATCTCTTCTGTTTTAAGATTAGGAGTATATTCACTGATATACCAACTCATCTCCTCAATTACAAATTTATTCTGTTCACCAAAAGCACTACCAACACCAAAAAGCAATCGATTTTCATTATCATTCCTTTGTAGTTGAAATCTAATTTTAAGACCATACAGAACTTTATCATGATCACAAAATCCAAATATACCTTTAAGAGGAACTGCCACAGTAAAACTATTTTCTGCTTTTGTATCATCATTATACGCTCCTTTCCTTTGAGTATATCCAGGGTCTGTGTTTGTTCCCGTTGACATATCAGGAATAAAACCTTCGACAGACCCCTTTCCCATTCTATCACTAAATGTATAGTGTGTAAATTTCATCATTTCAGATACAGCAGAGACATAATCAACCGCTTCAACTTCTTGTGTTCCAATATACAAACGCACACTATCAAACATTTTCCAGAAGAAATCATTTACAAGTGTAGCGTTTGTGTTAGTCGCAGCCTTCATGAATTTAAATTTACACAACAAGAAACTTTCGGAGAGATTCAAATCGGTTTGTTGATTATTTATTTCAAAATACCATTTTTTGTACCATTCGTATTCCAGTCTGTTCCAGTTATTGCATTTACCTTGAAGTAATCTTCTTTTTTAGTGGAGTTTGAGATAATAATAGTATCATCCAAATCATAGATACTATCAATTCAATTGATAATATCAATTGCTTCCATAATTGTATTTATTTTGGAAAAAAGACGTTAAAACTTTTGAAACCATGATCCAAGTATTTGAATTATTTTCTGTCGTTCTTGGGGGGACAACTGAGTTTTGCCTTTCTTAATTTCTTTTATTGATTGTAATTTATGAGATTCCTTCTGGGCATCTTTTATGCTCTTTACAACACCTGCTACATTTCCCACAGCAGAAGCAGTTGAACCAATTAGATCTTTATGTTTAAGAATAGTTGAACCAATACCCATTAGAGTATCAATTATCCCATCTCCTCTAAATTGATGTCCAACACCCCTTTGTCTCTTAGGTTTATAGTATCCTCTACCAAGATACATACCTTCACCCTTGTAGTATGGGGAAAGGAACATCCCATCCCCTGTAATTATTTTATATTTCCCAACTCGTGTTTCCTCACAATAACCATCGTATTTATTTATTGGAAAACTTCACGTAGGTGAATTCTTATGGATATAACTTCTCCATTAAAAGAAATCATACGATTATCTTGGTCGGTTATCCTAAAATTTACTCTGTGTATGGTTTTTCCTGACACAGGGAGATAAACCAAATTTTTGGGTTCCATATTGAATTTAGAACCAATTGGGGTTGAGTATGCGCTGAATGAAAATATTGCATTTGTTTTTTTTCCATCATTATAAGCACCATCAATCAAATCACAGTGAATTAACACCGAATTTATTCCTGAGGATATTTGAATGACATTATCACTGTAAAACGTCCCATTAGTTTCAATCTTTTTTGAGGAGAAACCCAATAACTCTCTAAATGAATTATCAATTGTGAAATCAACCTTGTAGTTATTTTTAACTTTAATCGTTGATTTTGAAGTATGTTTTTGAATGTCTACAACAATATTTTTTGGTTCATCACCCTGTTCTTTTATAAGACGAGCAATTTCGGAAGATATTTGAGAAATCTCATATGCTCCGGGTGAGACTGTTATCGTTTTGTATCCACTTCCGGGATTATAACTAAACTTGTCATTTTTATCAGTTATATTAAATAAGGTATTATAAGTTTCCATGGACAATAAAGATGCCTCATATTCTTTTGTTGGGTCAAGTTGTAGTGGGTAAGGGAATGAAGATGTGTGGTCGCTTGTTGTGAAATTGAAACTAAGGATTGTGCTTCTCATCTTATTTAATATGAGATAAAATGTCTTTATATTGATTTTTATTAATTATTTTCATGTTCATCAACTGGTCTAAAATGGCTGATGCTTCATTAAAACAATTGTTATTTCCAGCCTTCTTACTACCTAATAACAATAACAGTCTATTAACTAATTGCAATGGGTCATTTGGAAGAAAACTAATACCTGAACCAAGGATACTTAAAGCTTGAATAATGTGTTTCTCCTTCTCATTTTTCCTACTTTTACTAGAAATACTAACCCTATAATTTAGAGTGTTCAGCAGATCAATATATACTCTATCATCATTATTTTTCATATCCAATGGTTTATCAATATACTTTGATTCATCCCTCACAGTTGAACCTTGTCTTCCATCTTTTGTGAGAAGAAACATTAATCTTTTGTCCGTAGCCTGATGGAGTACTGCTCTCCCCTCTGGGCTGGTGCTCCTGCCTCCCACCTTTCTCGGCTTCACGCTGTCGAAACCAGGGCATTTAAGATCATCGACATCTCCCGCAATGAAGCTGAGTCTTTGGGCCTCTCACTCAATCACCGCAGGTTGGTCGGTGGTCTTTCTGTCTTCTACCGACTCCTCTCCAGCCTTGCCCCCCCCTGCTCTCTCTGCGATTTCCCCACCACATTTCCACAGGGCGCTCAAGGTCCGCCAACAACCCCCTTCTGGTAAAACTACCAAAATCACGAATCACTGCTCATCTTCACTCTTTCATTCCTCTTTTTTCCCGCCTTTGGAATAAACTTCCTCACTCTATTCTTTCCCATTCTTCCCTCCAGGCTTTTAAAACAGCTGTTCACCACCACCTCTTATCTTCCCCCATCCAAATCCTCGATCTTTTCTACCCCCGATAATCCACCCAAGCCCACTTCCTTCAATTCTCCTGCTTTCCTTCCTGAAAGTCCCTGAAATGTCCATCTTCTCTTGGCCATGTTCCCCGTCCCATCCCCATCCCTCTCCCTTCCACAGTTCACCTAATGTGTCTGTTCCCCACTGTTTTGTCCCTTCCACTCCCGCCCCTCTTGTCTCATGCCTCCTTGCTGTGAGTTGTGTGTTAGCTCTCATACGAGCCTCGACCAAGGTATACAAAAAAAAAAAAAATCTCGGAGTTAGTTTAACAGGGGGTTGAGCAGAACCTAAGAACCTTAATTCATCATTAAATATCAATACCTTTTCTTGAACAAGATGAAATATTGCTGGTTGTTCTGTTGGAATGAGTCTTGCTTTGGTTTTTGAATCCGCTGAATATTCATTGTTTTGAAGAGCATTCACAATATCATCAGGGGGTCGATTAATCTCTTCCAGTTGTTGAAATAAACCTTCATCATCATATACCTTTAATTCTCCTAAATGCTCTAATTCTTCCTCTGTCATTTGATCAAAATATTTTAACATTTGAAGTTTTTTAGGAGTATATTCTACTGTGGGAACTGTGGAAACATCTTTCATTTTTTCTTGGGAAGTTTTTAAAAGTGGTTTAAAAAATTTCTCTTGTTTTCTTTCAAATGCTTCTTCACCCGTTAGTTTCTGTCTGCGTTTCTTCTTTATGTCTTCCTGCTGTTTTACAAATTTTGAAACCAACTCTTGATGTTCCCTAAATCTTCTTGCTCTTTCTTTTGCATCCATTTATTTATTGTAAAATATCATTTAATGAATTGTAAAGATCAACAGGGAAATTTTCCTTTTCTTCATCATTCAAGTAGATGTGTTCAAATAAATCCTTTTCTTTAAATATTTCATCAAATTCTTTATTAACATTAATGCGAGTTGTAATTTCTTCTTCACTAATACTTGCATCTCTGCTTTTCATACGTTTGCGTTGAGTTTCTTCATCAACATCAAAACCGAATGATAAAATCTTCACTCCGCTCAGATGTTTAATAACTTGTCTCGTTCCTTCTGGATTAGTTTCTAATATCCCAAGACCAGCAGATTTTAGTTTCCTTAACTCACTCTTACAATGTGAATATTTTGTTGTACCAAGAGAAACCTCCTCAAGTATTTGACCTTCATTCCTCAATCGCATATGTTCCTCCACTGAAATATAGTGATGATCTTCACCTTTTACTTCTCCAGGTCTTATTGCTCTAGTTGTTGTTGATACAATGCGTATCATGGGGTGTTTTTTTAAGTAAATTTACAATATTCTCATTTGTACGACACAAGAACCTTGATTTATGAAAGTTTTTTCCAGAAGCAGATTTACCCACAAGATTTATAATAATAGTTGTCATTTATATATGTAATTGTTTATAAAACAAAAAATATATCCCTTAATATCTCATCTTGTTTCACAACAACATATTTATATTTTTCAGTCGTGTGCTTCATGTAATCCTCAAATTTCTTTTTACTACATAATATAGAACAATTATCTCTCCAAAAATTATTGATATCTATTGAATTTAACTTGAATAAAATAAAAGTATTAGCATTGTTTCTGATGGAACGACGAGGAAGTTGAAAGTACGATTGACTAAGATAAATACAATTACAAGAAGAATGTCTCCCTCTTGTGTAGTAGCTGTCCATTATCGTTTGGTTTCTCTCATTAACACAATCATCAAAGATAACGAGGTTCTTTTTTGATTTATCCAAATCTTGGGGAGACGGTATATCATCCGTATTATCACTAAGAATACAAGTTATAGGATTTGATTTCTTTTTACATCTCTGTGTATCACAAAATAGTTGAATTATATCTTCAATGTTATAATCATTTAGGCTTTTTTGACGTTTAAATAAACCGATTATATCTTCTTTTTGAAGACCAGCATTAAAACCTTGTGAGAGTAGTTGAAACCCTGGTTGAAAACTCGACTTTGTGAAAATTATGAAATTATCATAATCTAAAAAGTTGGGAGTGAGGAGCATCTTTAAAAGTAAGCAGGTTTTTCCACATCCACTTGAACCAACTATGAGACATCTTAATGAATTTGGGAGATTTTTATGGTTGTTAAATTTTATCTTATTTTCCCAAATGGGTAAAAAATCATTCATTTATATATTTGGAAAACAGGTTATTTAATTTATTATTGGCTTTTTTAGAAACTCTATATTTTATCCTAAGTTCAGTTTTAATTTCAAGATAATCCATTATTTTATTTATACAATATCTTGTGTTGATATTTCCCTGAAAATTACATCCATGAATAATATATAACAACAATCCTTTGAACATTTCTCTTGTACGTTCAGTTTCTTCCCTTGTAAGGAAAGGTGTGTTATCACCCTCATACTTTACATTCATTTCTCTGATCAATCTTGTAAAGTAATTCATTTTTGGTGTAAATCTAAAAAAATTATTTTCCTTTTTATATTTTTTATTATCATTAATTAGAAGATAATCACAGAATATACATTGTTTATAGGCTTTTGACTCTGTGTTTAATCCCCGTCTTTCACACGCAGGACAATTCTCAAATTTGTCATATGGAGAATCAGGAAAGTCTAGCATATTTATAAAGTAAAACTTTACTTAAACTGAAATTCATCTATACTTTCAGTTGTATATTGACTCATATTTAATAATATTACCATCGATATCAATGTACTTTTTTTCATTACCAGATTCAACGACAACATTTTTTATATTAAAGGTAATTTTAAAATGATCGTTTACTACTATTGAACGAAATGTCATTTCACCTGATATATTAACATCCTTTATTTCATCAGGATTTACATCTTTAGGGTTGTTGAAAAAAATACAAATTTCTCCTTGCATATTACAGATGGTCTTATCTTTTCTTTCTAAAGCTTCATCCATAAGGTTTTTGTTTTTTGATACTTTTTCTTGTTTCATTGCTTTTTCTAGTTTTGAATATATTACCAGAAGGAGAGGAGAAACTTTTGTTAGAGATACTTTAATTGATGTTCTACCAGGTATACTAAAAGCCCTTCCACTGAAGGAAATTGAAGAACTCATATTATTTCCCATAATAGTTTTTATCCAATAGTTGTGATATTTATCTTTGTTCAATTTTACATCCTTGACATATTTCTCAGTATCTTTAACAAATGAAGAGATTGATTGAAACTTGTCTTTTGTGTCTTGAAACATTGTATTTATTAAGTGAAAAACTTGGAGGATAAAATGGTTTTAAGCACAGATTCACCTGTAAAATAAACGAAATTTTCATCAAGAAAATTTTAGTTTAAGCAAAGATTTATTATATAAATATGGTGATTTGTTAGGAAATCTCACTAAAGAAGAAATTCAGATTAAAGAGAGAATTCAAAGTAAAGAGGAAACTCTAATTAATGAGGAAATTAATGAAGAAATTCTGACTGAAGATGAAATTCTAATTATAAAGAAAATTCGAACAATGAATGAAATTCTAACTAAAGAGGAAATTCTGATTAAAGATGAAATTCTGATTAAAGAAGGAATTCTCATGAGAGAGGAAATTCAAACAAGGAATGAAATTCAAAGTAAAGAGAAAATTCTTACAAGTAAGGGAATTTATCCTTATGATTATATGGATTCATTTATGAGATTTAAAGAAACACAACTTCCTTCAAAATAAAGTTTCCATAATAACCTTTATGAAGAAGAGATAAGTGATAAGGAATATAAACACGCACAAGAAATATGGAAAATATTTAAGATAAAGAACCTTGGAGAATATCATGATTTATATCTAAAAACATGTTTTATTGTTAGCTGATGTGTTTGAAGCTTTTAGATCACTCTGTCATCATAAAAATTGTTATGGATTAGATCCTGCCCACTATTTCACAGCTCCTGGTTTTGCTTGGAGTGCAATGTTGAAAATGACAAAACAAGATATAGATTTAATCAGTGATGTTGATATGCTTTTGATGATTGAGAAGTCCAAGAGAGGTGGAATATCACAAGTATGTTCAAAAAGATATGCTAAAGCAAATAATAAATATCTTCCAAATTATGATAGTGAAAAAGATAGTAATTATTTGATGTATTTTGATGCTAATAATTTGTATGGATGGGCAATGTCTCAATCTCTGCCTTATGGTAAATTAGAGTGGGTGGAAGAAAAGGATTATGAAAAGGCTTTGATGAATATTGTTATTTCTTCTCAAGAGGAATTGAATGACGAAGAAGAAGGTTATTATTTTGAAGTTGATTTGAGGTGCCCGAGTGATCTTCATAATAAGCATAAAGACCTTCCTTTTGCATGTGAGAAAGAAACCCCAAAGAAAGAATGGTTCAGTGATTATCATAAAAGTTTTAATATTAAAAGCAAATCAACAGAAAAGTTATTAACAACATTCTATGATAAAGAGGGATATGTTTTGCATCAGAGAAGCTTAAAACAGTTTTTGAGAGAAGGATTGAGAGTAGCCAAAATTCATAGAGTTTTAAAATTTAAACAAAGTCCTTGGGTGAAAAAGTATATTCAATTCAATACAGATATGAGAGCAAATACAAAAGTAAAATTTGAAGGGGACTTTTATAAATTAATGAATAATGCTGTATTTGGAAAGACTATGGAAAATGTTAGAAACAGGCAAAACATTAGATTCGCTACATCTTGGAAAGAAGCTTCGAGATTGATAAATAAACCAAGTTTTGAGAGAGAAGAGGTTTTTTCAGAGAACTTTTCTGCAATTCATATGAAAAAGGAAAGTATTGTAATGGATAAACCAATTTATATTGGAACAGCAGTTCTTGATTTATCAAAGATATTGATGTATGATTATTTGTATCATGACTTAAAGAAAGAGTATGGTGAAAATGTTTCATTGTTGTATATGGACACTGATAGTTTTATCCTAGATGTAAAAACTGATGATGTTTATAAAGATATGAAGAAAAATATTGGAGTATATGATACAAGTAATTTCAGCAAGAAGAGTGAGTTATTTTCCAAAAAGAATGAAAAGGTTATTGGTAAGTTTAAGGATGAGTTGGGTGGAAAAGTAATGAGTGAGTTTATTGGATTGAGAGCAAAGGCATAT
Organism: Eptatretus burgeri; assembly: GCF_056783735.1. Classification (NCBI taxonomy): domain Eukaryota; kingdom Metazoa; phylum Chordata; class Myxini; order Myxiniformes; family Myxinidae; genus Eptatretus; species Eptatretus burgeri. The sequence continues at coordinate 24,731,464 of NC_140964.1, forward strand.
GCTTACAAGTATGGTGATCAGATTGATAAGAGGTTAAAGGGAATAAAGAAATATGTAATAAAGAAATCAATAACTTTTAGAAATTATTATAATTGTTTGATGAATAAGAAAGAAGAATATAGGAAAATGAATACAATAAGAAGTTATAAACATAACATATATAGTGAAGAAGTAAATAAAAAGGCATTAGGAGCCTTTGATGATAAGAGATTTATTTTAGATAATGGAATAGATTGTGTTCCATATGGATATTGTATGATAGAGTGAATAGAATAGATTGTGTTTTAATGATGGGAAGATGGGTTAGGGTTTTTTAAGGGCTACCGCCACGTTTTTTTGCAATATATAAATGGTCAAACCAAGGATTAATCAAACTAAAGAGTGGAGAAAATCTCAGTCTTGGTATATAAATGGAAAACATAATGAATGTGAAAAAATCAAATAAGTCTTATTGAAAAAATAACTAAAACAAAGGTAAATAAAACAAATAAGCGAATCAATTTAAAAAGTAGTAAGTTAGAGAATGTAAAGAAAAAAAATGAATATCCTTGAATGGATTGAAAACTTTGATGGTTATCAATTGAACAATGAAAAAACAATTTACTATAATCTCAAAATGATATGTGGCTCAGGAGGTGGTCAGACAAGAGCATTAAGAGAAGTTTATCATTTCATTATGGCACAAAAGGGGTATCTTAAAAAATATAAAGATTCAAATGTTTTGTTTTTCAATATTTTAGATGGGGATTATTGTGCAAAGAAAATTAAACTATTGAAGGAATTTGAGAATGAACAAATCTTTATAGGTTCAATGAGTGAGCTAAACAATATGCATCGGTTATTTGACAAAGAGTGTCCCGAGGCTTAGACGTTTTAGATATTTATTTCGAATCACCTTTAACAAATCACATTACCACTTTAGTACTTGAACAAATCTTTATCTTATTGTATGGATTATTTGAAAAAAAAAGTGTCCCCAGGTTAAAAGGGGAGACAAATAAATATACCTTGGGATAAAAAGGGGGTTTTTTTTTAGGGAAAAAAAATATGAATCGCTGAAAATCCCCCATTCATTTACATGGGGAAAAGTGAGCCAGAACCAGTATATTCACCCTACATATATATATATATATATATATATATATATTTTATATATATTTATTTTATATATATATATATGTATTTATATATTTATATATATTTATTTGTTTCTATATATATATATATATATATATATATATATATATATATATATATATATATATATATATATATATATATATATATATATATATATATATATATATATATATATATATATATATATATATATATATATATATATATATATATATATATATATATATATATATATATATATATATATATATATATTTATATATATTTATATATATTTATATATATTTATATATATATATATTTATATATATATATATATATATATATATATATATATATATATATATATATATATATATATATATATATATATATATATATATATATATATATTTATATATATATATATATATATATATATATATATATATATATATATATATATTTATATATATATATATATATATATATATATATTTATATATATATATATATATTTATATATATTTATATATATATTATATATATATAAATATATATATTTATATTATATATATATAAATATATATATTTATATATATATATATATATATATATATATATATATATATATATATATATATATATATATATATATATATATATATTTATATTTATATATATATATATATATATATTTATATTTATATTTATATATATATATATATATATATATATATATATATATATATATATATATATATATATATATATATATATATATTTATATATATATTTATATATATATATATATTTATATATGTATATATATATATATTTATATATATATATATATATATATATATATATATATTTATATATATATATATATATATATATTTATATTTATATTTATATATATATATATATATTTATATATATATTTATATATATATATATTTATATATATATATATATATATATATATATATATATATATATATGTCGATATATATATATATATATTTATATATATTTATATATGGCCTGACTGGCCTGTACAGATCCTGACCTCAACCCCATCGAACTCCTTTATGATGAATTGGAACGCCAACTGTGAACCAGACCGAAACACCCAACATCAATGTCCGAACTCACTCATTCTCTTGTGGCTGAATGGAAGAAAATCCCTGCAGCAATGTTCCTACATCTCACGTAAAGCATTCCAAGAAGAGTGGAGGCTGTTATAGCAGCAAAGGGGGGACAAAATCTATATTAATGCCCATGATTTTGCAATGAGATGTTGGACAAGCAGGTATACATTTATTTACTTTTGGCCATGTCGTGTATATCGTTTTTTGGTTCTATCTCTCAATGGTGAAGAATCACTTTAAATATTAAATAATCCTCATGCAGTTCCGGATTCGTATCATCACCAAAATCGAACCAATTCGTCGCGGTCACACACCCAACCTGTCCACCATGTTTCATCCGAATTGGTCAACAACCTTTTGAGATATCTTGCACACAGACAGACAAACGAGAACAAGATGTCATGCAGAGCACGATACTTGCAAAATCCATAAAACAAATTTGACCTCAAAAATAATTGGTGGTTGAATTCAATGACCAAATATAAATCCTCTTCAAATTTCAAGTCAATCGGATGAAAATTGAGGAATTTAGAAATCTCACATAAGTTGTTGACCTTTGGCGTTTGTTGACCTTTTGACCTCAAAAACAAAGGACTTCTTCCTGATGGCAAACTCTACCACGTGGTGAAGTTTCGTGAAGATCGGTTTTAAATTGTGGTCTGTAAGTGATAGCCAGACAGACAGAAACAAATAGTCAGACAGACAAATGGACAGAATAACAAAATCGACTGACGAATATACTTGAGAAATCTTCGATTTTGCAAGTAACAAACAAACGGACAGAAAGGGATGAGAACAACCTCCTTCACCTTCAGTGGTGGAAGTAAAAATAAGGGCAATATCCCTGGGTACTCACCTGATAGCGGCTGGATCAGATAACGAGGGAACCACTTGGTGGCATGGATAACACACACACAATATGTAATAGAGAAGATAGTAAATACCTATGGATTTTATTTAATGCCATGAACAAACTTTGGTACATCACAGGTGATGAAGGTTGTAGTCAAGTTTCATCAAAATCATGTGTCTAGTTTCAGAGAATAAGTTGCAAGTTTTTATGGATGACTGGACGGACCGACGACGTGCCATCCCATAAGCTCCCCGGAACTATGTTCCAAGTAAGTGAACAATAGTACTTGGACCCACTTTGACCCTCGTAGAACCCCTCTCAAACTCGAATTTTCTTAATGCCGTGAACAAACTTTGGTACATCACCGGTGAGTAGACACCCCCCACCCCCAACCCCCATATGTGTGGTGGTACCAAGAATGTCAGTTTCACTGTTTTCTTGTATTTATTTATTTATTTATTTATTCCTTCTGTCTGTCATGCAGAGGTCTGTTCCATTTATGTTGGCCTTTCCCAATAATTTTTTTTATATGTCATGAGACCACGTGTCTGCCTCACTTCAGGTCTTGCCATCCTCATTCAAACCGTTTCAGTTTGTTTGGCTTTCCCGAAAGGTGTTTCAATTGATAAAGGGGATTATTAATACAGTATTGTAATGTGATCATTCCGGTGTCTCGAGAAGTTGCTGAAGATGCACCAATAGAACAGGTCGCCATCAGCATGAGCTAATTAGGGTGTGAAATAGCCGGCCGTCCACACGACCTGCATTTGTCTTACCACTGACAAACTTCAACCTCATGGAGGCACATGTGCTTGTCACGTTTCCTTTTTAATGGCTTGGAAGATTTCATGTGGCCCAACATTTGTGGCGCTCTGCATCCCATGGGGCGGTGAGTTAGCCACCAGGGTGTTGTGGGACTACGTGAAATGATAAAATATGAAAAGTACTAAAAGATGGAGGTCGGGAGAAGGTGAAACCAGATCCGTTCACTTATTCCGGTCCACAAAATGTACATTGGCAGATGTGGCAGGATGTGCATCACCTCCAAGCTGTCTAGCCGATGTTTGAATCCCGACTCTCGTTGGTGGATGTTAAAGATCCCACAATGTCCTTCGTGAAGAGTCGGCGAGCCATCTCCGACACCATGGTCCAATTTCAAATTCCTGCCCTAACCAACAGAGGGCATTGCTGTGCCCTCAGCCAATGATGTCACCCCGCAGCCTTGTGCTGCTGTGAATGAAGTAGGGACGTGAACCTCGAGTACAAACAGGGGTGTGTCACTCGTTCCCATGCACAATAAAGTGTATAACCAGTGCACTCACCGCACGTTGATATGAAGATGTCACGTACACACTATTCGTTTCCAAAATGGAAGAAACACTTTACTTTTTTGTTTGTTTTATTTCTTTACAGATAATTAAGGCTTGTGGCTGGGAAGGAGATTGCAAACCACCAAGTTTAATGCTTGCCATAGACACTGCTTTGGAAAGAACCTTCCCTCAGACATGAGGGCAGAGCACCATAGAGAGAGAGAGAGAGAGAGAGAGAGAGAGAGAGAGAGAGAGAGAGAGAGAGAGAGAGAGAGAGAGAGAGAGAGAGAGAGAGAGAGAGAGAGAGAGAGAGAGAGAGAGAGAGAGAGAGAGACACAGAGAGACAGAGAGAGAGAGAGAGAGACAGAGAGAGAGAAAGAATAATACACATGGATACACAAGGAAATTATATGCAGGAGGAGGCCATTTGGCCCATCGTGCCTGTGCCACATCAACACCAAACCAATTTATATTTAAAAAAAAGAAAAATGTTTTTGTGTGTGGGAGTGTGTGTGTGGTTTTTTTTGTATTTTTTATTTTATTTCTTTCGTTCTGGGAGGGGGGGCGAAGGCGGTTCTTGGGTGAGAAACACATCAGCCACACAACACCCCTTGACAAGACCCATCCATACTTTAGCTACCAAAAGTCTGATCAACATCCCAATACTCCTCTATCTCCATAACTTCCAGGTACCCATCTAATTCCAATTTAAACTTATCCACTGTTTCTGCTGACACTATCTTTCCAGGGAGACCATTCCATGCATTGACGACTCTCTGAGTAATACACCCTTGTCTTCACTCCCTTCTTATTCACTCTCAGGCTCTGACCCCTGGTCCTATCACTGTATACTTTGCTGAATAATTATTATGCACTTATTTTATCGATACCCTTCATTATTTTGAACATCTCTATGGTATGCCCAAGTAACCAACTCCTTTCTAATGCCGTTCCTCATAGCTGAGTCTAGCTCGGCACAGAATCAATCCAGTAGCCATGTGCTGAACCTTCTCTATGGCATCTATGTCCTTCCTGAGTTGTGGTGACCAAAACTGCACACAATATTCTAGATGTGGCCCTCAACAAATTCCTGTACAATGTTAACACCACCTCTTTTGATTTATAATTTATCCCTCTACAAATACAACCTAAAACCCTATTTGCTCCAACGATAGCTGACTGGCACCTTGCTGCCTGCTTACCTTCCATATCTATTACCACCCCCAGATCCTTCTCCTCTGTGACACTCTCCAAAATTACCCCTCGCATCCTGTAATCTCTATTTTCATTGTTCTTTCCCATCCCCAACACCTTACACTTGCTCAGGTTAAATTCCATCTGCCAATCTTTTTTGCCCAATCTATACAAGTATCAATACTTTCCTGCATCTGATCACCACCCCCTCAACTATCCAGCTTACCTCCAAGCTTAATGTTATCTGCAAATTTGGAAAGCCTACTCTTCACCCCATTATCCAAATAATTGATGTAAATGATAAATAGTAATGGTCCGAGTACTGATCCCTGAGGTACCCCACTACTTACATCCTCCCAGCAAGACATCCTCCCACTCACAGCCACTCTTTGCTTCCTACCACTAAGCCAGTTTGCAATCCAATTAGCTACCTGACCAGCCACTCCACAAGCCCTCACTTTGGCTAACAACTTCTGATGTGGTATCTTATCAAATGCCTTCTTAAAGTCTACATATACCATGTCCACCACCTTTCCCTGATCCACCCAATCAGACACTGCTTCATAGAACTCTAAAAGATTTGTTAGACAGGAACTACCTTTGGTAAACCCATGCTGACTTCCTTTAATTAGTTAGTATTTGTTGAAATGGTTCCTCATCTGGTCCCTAATTAATGTCTCCAACACATTCCCCCCAACTAAAGTCAAACTAATAGGTCTGTAGTTTCCCAATTCTTCTCTGGATCCTTTCTTAAATAATGGTGTTACATTTGCTACTCTCCAATCCTCCGGTACCTGTCCTGACTCCAGGGAACTATTGAAAACATCCATTAACGTCTCGCTTACCTGCTCAGCAACCTCCATCAATACTCTCGGGTGCATATAATCTGGACCCGGAGCCTTATCTTCTCTTAGATTACCTAGCTGTTCCTTTACTTCCACCACTCCAACCTGGATCTTCTGCAAAATCCCTTTCTCACCTCCTTGATAAATACTCTCAGCCCTTGGCAAGTAATCATGGAGGGGGTTGTACAGGACAAGAACATTTGCATCCATCAGTGTACTCTTCCATTAATTTCAAGGACATGATTATATATATATATATATATATATATATATATATATATATATATATATATATATATATATATATATATATATATATATATATATATATATATGTATTTGTAAAATCAACCTGGGATGTGGGATCTCAACCTGCGATCCCAGCATCACTGTTGTTCATCTTTCGGCTGCTCCCGTTAGGGGTCGCCACAGCAGATCATCCATTATGATCCGCATACTGATTTGGCACAGGTTTTACGCCGGATGCCCTTCCTGACGCAACCCTGGTCGCCTCTTACGACACAGGGATCAGGATTTGGGTTTCGCCATGATTCCGGGCTGCTCTACACCCTGCCCAGTGCAGAGCCCCCGTCCTCAAGCGATCCTCCAACCCAAGCCTCCGAGTAGCCGGATTACAGGCGCACGCCACTACGCCCGGTATCGATCCCAGCATCACTAGCCATGCCTAATTATTTTGTAGTATATGGTATGCATTAATAACAATATTATACATATTTACATCGTCTTCAAGCTTGACTTTTTCATTCATTGTGTTTCTGTATTCCACAGTTATATAACCCAAATGTAAAGTTTCAAGTGTATTTTTTTCATCAAGATGGATACTTAAAATATCAAGGCTTGCACACTTCCTCTTTGATGTAGTTTTCTTTGGTAATCTGAAGGAGATACATTTGTCTTATTCTACGACAACACTGCCATACATTTCATTCTATTGTGAACCATTTATATGAACTGCAAGTTAAAAACACAGTGGATTTGGTGTTGATGGTAGAAAACGAGAAAATGGCTGATGATGTTAAAAAGAACTACACATTGCATCGGAATTCGACATGCACATTGAATCTATCTGTAGTTGAGTGAAGGACACATTTTTATGCTGTTTTATAATAAAGCAGTTTGAAGTGAGAATAATGTCGATATGATGATGATCTGTAAGGTCGCGTTGGTACACACTGGTAGCACTCGTTCTCCACATTGTGGCAGTTCCATGTACACATAGCAAGATGGGATAATTCATGAGATCCGCGGTGATACGTACAAAGTAAACCGTGAGCTCACGCCAACAGTCTCTCGACGCTGTACGGGTGCAAATGGATGAGTGCCGACACCCGCTCAGACGCTGCTGGACCTTGGCGGGACCACTGCTGGAGTTCCTCTCCATCCAGCCGCAGAGAGAAGAATGGTCTGAGTGGCGAGCAGAATGAAAATGAACTGCAAAGATGAGACTCCACAGTGGTTGTGTTACTTATGAAAGTAGAGGTTCGAACAGGTAGTAAGAGTCCGCAGCAGGTCGTTGAGGGAACGGTAGACACGTGAGATAGGCACGGGCTGGGTCCAGGACTCGTTCTGCCCAAAATGCTCTCGATAGCGAATGGGCTGCAGAACTTTCGAGTCGAGTTCGGATCCTTCGCATGGTCTACGGATCGAGTCGCGGATCCTGATCCATTTACGGATTCGACAGTCCTACCTCGGTATATGCGCTTTCTGCGGCGCCGGAAGACTCCATCTGCAAAGGTGTATTCACTGTTCGGGTTGATCATCCAATAGTTGTCTTTGCCCCAAGGGCGGGCAGGGTCGCGCAGCACCTTTAGGAAGCACTCGTTGAGCGAGAGGTTGTGCCGGACCGAGTTCCGCCAGCCAGTGTAGGGGCCACGGAAAAATGGAAACTTGCGCATGAGGTAGTCGTTGATCTCGGCGAGGGTCAGACGACCACTGGGCGAGTCTCGAATAGCCATCGCAATCAGTGCAATGTATGAGTAAGGAGGCTTTGGACGTCGCATGTACGGTTTTCCAGAACGCGCCGCAGTCATCTCAGGGCAACAGGTGTAGTTGGAGGTACCTGTATCATCCCCAGTTTTGCTCGCTGCAGGAATGATGGAAGAGTGTTGCAACTTTTCCTGGAGCTGATCACGTCTCTGTGGCTGCACCAAAGCCACCGGCGTTACGTCGTCAGGAAAGGTCTCCATCAGGTCTCGCTCAGGGAGTCAGAGGTCTGTCGAAGACGCGGTGGGAAAATTTATTCACTGGCAGCGTGCGATCAGTGCACCTCCACTAATCGTCAAAGAAAAGATCAGGTGGCCCTGCTGGCTTACCTTTCTTATAAAGCACCTTTACGACAGAGGAGGTGCCATGCACAATGCCAACAACGGTGAAGATTGGGAGAATTTTCATTCACCTTTGTTTTACAATGTCCGTATTTTCAATCCTTTTTGTGTGTCTCTTCAATGCGAATGGCGACAGCCCACGGGTGACCCAGGTTGTCTGCACACACCTACAGCACGGCACCCATTACTGACGCCAGGCGTTCTGCGCAGGTGTAGCAACGTGCAAGTAGGTGTGCCTGTCTTTATCGCCTCGATTGGAAAGGTGAAAAAGGTGTGGGAGGGAGAAGGGGCAAGGCGTGTGAAGGAGTGCACATGTTGTTTGAGAGATGGGTGGAGGTGAAGGAGGCGGGATAGTGGTGGTGGTTACCTGTCCGAGTTCCCTACAGCACGCAGGCCTCGAGACAAAGAGTGAGCCAAAGCGCCTCACTAGTCACAGACCCATTGTACAGGGATCATTCAGACACATGTGGGCTCCGACATTCGCTTTCATCGCTCCCGACTCTCTACGCCTCGGTTGGAAAACATTTCTTTGATGTGCTTTGGTGAAGGAAGATAGACCGATTTAATATTACGAAAGCATTTGTTGGAATATCGATATTAATGCAGTCATGCCTAACATGTCAGGATCCCAAGGAGGATATTTGGGTATTTATATGGAAACCAAGCGTAATGGAGAAGTTGTGCTTCAAGGTGAACTTAGTTTGAATGTGGATATAATTATCGACGTTATAATTGCTCCAATCTTCATGTATTATAATATGAATATGTGGATGAAACTGGAAAACTCTGTGGCTGTGATACATCAGATGTAAAATGAAGAGTATGGGGGAATATGGGAGAATGAGTGAGAAAAAAATGGGGGGGGGGGGGAGTTGAGAGGAAACATTAGCAGAGGATGGAGCATGTATTGATCAATGGAGGAGGAGGGTTGATTCTGGGTGGGGTGGTGAGGGTCACGTAATCCTTTTGAATGCATTATTGAATACATACGTAATATGTAGATGGACCCTAATTGGCAATCGATGCAGTGTTAACGTCCTGTCTGACCAATCTATGTTGTCTGTCTCTTGACTGAAGCAGACAGGCCAGTTGTAGTGATATTCTGTCATCCAACATTTGTCTTTGCCCGAAGTCTATCTCTCGACCGTGAAGCGAAAAGTGGGGTTGAGCAATTGGTTCATGTCTGTCTGTCGATCCATCTGTCTTATCATTTTATGATTGTCATTTTATAATTGAGGAACAATTTATTTCAGTTGAACGTTGTATTTTGAACACAAATTGGAAAACGAACCTGCGATCTCACAGGACTGTACTTTGGCTCTGAATTTGGAAAAATTGGGCAGAATCTCATCCTGATCTTGCACTTGCAGAGAGTGATACAATTGTTTTTGTCTCTCTGCCTGTCTGGCAGTCAAACAAAATTAATATCATTCAAAACATGAAAGTTACTGTTTCTAAGGACGTCATAAAGGACACAAACAACAGAGATGAAGATCGAGTGTGACGTGTTAGATAGGGTTGTGTAAAGGACTGTGCATCAACGGTAGTAAATTTCTCCCCAAAATATTTTTTTCTCCAACCTTTAAAATCTTTATTTTATTTCAATGGAATTGTATACTTGAGTGATGTAGAACACAAATCGCCTTTTTGGCACTTTGAAAAACCTTCCGTTTAACAATACCTGGACAAAATATTACGCCATTTTACGTCATCTCGACCAATCAAATTTGCCACTCGCAGACTCTCCCCGCGTCCTTTTTTCTCAAGACTGTTGGCTAAGGTGTTGTATGAACTTTTTCGCTTGCAATTGGACAGGGATGGGATTTGCTATGTGTTTAGTGTGCCGGTGATAGCTCGCCTACTCTTTGTCGAAAGACACCGAGGGATCTTTAATGTCCACCACCTCATGCTCGTAGATGGTCACCCTGCTTGGCATCCCATCCAACAGACGGCGTGCTCAAAGATGCAACAGCCGACCTTCGAATCACCAATCTGACAGGTAATCGTCCAGTTGAGATGCCAAGCAAGTCTAACTGCAACAGACAGTCAAGCGATTGAAGGAAAAGGGCAAAAAAAATTTCAGAATAATGTTTCAACATTCCAAGTAATTAAACCATAACTCAAAACCTTTCTTGACCAAAACCTTCCTGGTATGATCCAGCATCACGTGTTCCTGTAATTGTTTTGACTGCGAGGGAAGGGATGATTTTAAACCTGTTTTTCCTTTTTGGAATCTTTCTCCCGGAACTATCCCACACCATGACAAACCAGTCCATTTCAGAATTTTTTCACTGCAGGACAAAGGCCTCTTTTAACTCACATTGACGGTGCTTGGCTTGCACACCCATGGGAGCCAAAGTGCCTGTTGCTAAGAGTGAGCGACCGGACAGGATCGAACGCACAGCACGAGGCACTGGAGAAAGAAACAATTCTTTATCCACTCGACGTAAACAGTCATCTTGACAAATTCCGTAAACGGATCTGAAAAGCAATCATTGTGACCATGACCGTGTTATTTAATACATGAACACTTCATTAAACTCTCCCTGCTCCGATGAAATGATGCGCGTGAAGCAGAAATCCAAAAAGGATATTTCCTCTGAAGGTCTTGAAACTCTGTCTATAACATGACCTGCCTGAACGACTTTAATAATATTAGCTTCGCTTTAATGCTGGAGTGATGCGAGTATGGCCACTGGAACCAAGCACAGCCAGCGTCTCGATAGCTTTGGACAATTTGATTGTGTTGCAGTGTACGCTGCACGGTTTGACTATTTCTATTCTCCCGACTGATGATATATATATATATATATATATATATATATATATATATATATATATATATATATATATATATATATTTACAGCTCTTTCTAACCATTGACTGAGTGAGTGACGGATATTAAAGATCGGTGCCTTCCGGGTGATATCGAAAGCAGAAATTTTGTGTGCCGATGGACATCAAAGTCGACACACCAGGAAAAATCACAGAACCGTTGGGGATATATATATATATATATATATATATATATATATATATATATATATATATATATATATATATATATATATATATATATATATATATATATATATATATATGAATGCCTGTTGACATCATATAACCATTCCATCTTCTGATTGGATAGATTAACAAAGTAGGTATACGCACTCACTTTTGACCTGTTTTGCCTGAGTTAGAATCTCGGTCCAGCGATAAACTGCCATCCTGGTGTTTCACATACAGAGGGAGGAGGCATCATTGTACGGCGCCGTCCCTCAGGTGGACGTTAGGTCAGAAGACCTGTCTGGCAGCATTGGTCCTTGGTGGATCTACAAAACCCCACTATATCTTTTGTAAAGAGTCGGCGAGTTATCACTACAAGCACGCTGAACAAATCACAAATTCCCAACCTGAGTGACTTCTGGGAAGGCAATGGCAAACCACCCATGTGCAAAACCCTTGCCAAGAGACTGTTGCTTCGACAGAACCGATGGACTCTCTGTAAAGAGTTGATGATGAATTTTTTCCAATTATGGATTGTTAGTCGAAATTATTTTTTCTTCAAATGCATTATTCTTATATTGTCTGAAAAAGGCAAATTTTTGTCGTCACAAAAGGATGCTGGGGATAAAACAAAACATTTAGCTCTTCCGAATGGATTAACAATCAGGTGCAAGCGGTGTGGTGCTTCATGCATAGTTCCGAAACAAGAGGTGCGGTATATACGGGGTCGTTGACGGATGCGCGTGTAACAAGGCAAGAGGCGCGTCCGCTATAGGGATTCAGTTGTCGAAATCGATCGAAACAAAGAGCCAGCAAATTGCTGCGAGATGCCACTGAAAACAGGAAGCCTCATCAGTCAAGACACAAAGGTGCTCACGTCTGAGACTGATGGTTCCGCACACAAACTCGAAAAGATTAAGGCCGCGCACACACACACACAAAGGGTAGGAGTCGGGCAAGTCTCGGTACTAAAGGCCAAGAGGAGGACAACATAGCGCTCACTCGAAAACTCGTCCATCGGCTTGGCTGGTAAGGGATCAGTCGCCCACCTCACCTTAACCCCCCTCACACCACCATCAAACGTCTCATCTCACTTCAGTCCCCAACCTCCTCCCTTCTCATTTTTAGTGTTCATCCTGCATCCTGTGCTTTGGATCTTTGTTCTGTACCTACGCTTTGTGGCCCGCAGGAAAAAATAGTGTGTCGACCTACAGGCAAGCGGGATATTTGGAGAAAGTAATGTTCGAGTCATGCTGCTCACTGCCTGCAGGATGGTTGTGTTTGGCTGGCAGATTAAAAATGCCCCCAAGTGCTGCGTAAACAGGTGACGCACAAAGCGCCTGGTCCGGAAACGGTCAAACACCTCAATTTGAAACACCTCCTTCTCTGTAATGCACTCCTTGTATCATCCATCGTCTTGTGTGCATCATACTAAAATAC